>NW_011495077.1:2089167-2147469 GCF_000754665.1 Bison bison bison | reverse complement strand
CTTCCAAAGAAATCCCAGGGCTGATCTCCTTCAGAATGGACTGGTTGGATCTCCTTGCAGTCCAAGGGACTCTCAAGAGTCTTCTCCAACACCACAGTTCAAAAGCATCAATTCTTCGGCGCTCAGCCTTCTTCACAGTCCAACTCTCACATCCATACATGACCACAGGAAAAACCATAGCCTTGACTAGACGAACCTTTGTTGGCAAAGTAATGTCTCTGCTTTTGAATATGCTATCTAGGTTGGTCATAACTTTCCTTCCAAGGAGTAAGCGTCTTTTAATTTCATGGCTGCAGTCACCATCTGCAGTGATTTTGGAGCCCAGAAAAATAAAGTCTGACACTGTTTCCACTGTTTCCCCATCTATTTCCCATGAAGTGGTGGGACCAGATGCCATGATCTTAGTTTTCTGAATGTTGAGCTTTAAGCCAACTTTAGGAATCACCAAATAAGTGCTAATTAATATTCCTTGTCCTCCTTCCTTCAAAGGCCTTAAAGACCTTTAAACCTGTCATGATTCTTACAAGCTAAAGAGACACAGGGAAAGCCAGCCTTAGAGAACTGACGTGCCTTCCATAAAGCCACCCAGAAGATGAGCTGCCGAGCCAAGATGAGAGCCTGGGGCTGCTAAGTCTCAGTCAAGGATTCTGGCATCCACAGCACACAGACGCCCAGAATCCTTTCATGAGTAATCCCTCACTCAATAACCATCACATCTTACATAGATCTGAAGTTTATCCATAACTGGACAAACCTGTAGACTTCACTCTAGAGAATCTGAGCCCTCAGAGCCCTCCCGGCGCCCCCCACCACAGCAGAGCCCAGGACCAAGCACAGGAGAAAAGGAACCCAAGAGTCCTACCACCCACATCACTTTTTCCATATGTTATCTACTATTAGCTTTGTCCATGACCTGAAGCTGAGCTCAGCTAAGCAGACTTCCAAGACCCTTCTGCTCATCAGAACCCCCTTTCAGACAGAAGACAAGGCCCAAGACTGACAATGTCTTGGCTCACTCTGATCACTGTATTCCTTCCTCGGTTTCTGAAATGCCAGCCTAAAGTGTGCCATAAGGCAATGTTCAGTAGGCAAGCCCTCTCTGCTGCTGCTGCTAAGTCCCTTCAGTCGTGTCCGACTCTGCGCGACCCCATAGACGGCAGTCCAGCAGGCTCCGCCGTCCCTGGGATTCTCCAGGCAAGAATACTGGAGTGGGTTGCCATTTCCTTCTCCAATGCTGAAAGTGAAAAGTGAAAGTGAAGTCGCTCAGTCATGCCCGACTCTTAATGACCCCATGGACTGTAGCTTACCAGGCTCCCCCGTCCATATAAATGTTAGATAGTGATAATGCTGTAGAGAAAAATAAAGCAGAGAAGGGGTGTTGGGGTCTCTACATAGAGAGAAGGGCAAGGGGCAATTTTGAATGGAGTGATCACAGAGAAGACAACATTTGCCCAAACATCTTTCTCAGAAATAAAGATAGGGTCAACTCAAAACATAATCTGGAAGTCACAGAGCCTTTCTTGGCCTCAGTTACTTCACCATGTACTGTTATGAGATGTGAGATGCCTATGTTTTCAGTTCAGGCCACATGGGGTAGAGAAAAGTGCCTTGGATCATGAATGACAGACAAGACCTGGGTTCCATGCACACTTCCACCACTTACCAGCTGGGTGAATTTGGGGGACTCAGCGCATTTTTCAGTTGCCTCATCTATAAAGAAGGACTAATATCTATCTACCTATCTATGTCTGTCTGTCTATCACAGGAGAAGCCTTTTTCAGTAGCATGGGCTAGACTAATGATGGCATTCTGCCTTTAGTTCACCATCTCCTCCCAAGGATCCTAAAGTTGAGGGAGATTTCTTTAATTTCAAGGGATGCAAATCACTTAACCAAGGTCCTCAGAAATGACTTTCCTATGGCACTTCCCTGGTGGTCCAGTGGTTAAGACTCCAAGATTCCAGTGCAAGGGGTATGGGTTCAATCCCTTGTCCAGGAACTAAGATCCCATATCCTATGCGATGTAGCCAAAAAAAAAGTATTAAAAAACACACACACAACTTATCTTTCATTGATCTTACTCAAACAACTATTTATTAAGAGCGTCCCTGGTGGCTCAGTGAAGCATCTGACTGCCAATGCAGGAGATGCAGGTTCAGTCCCTGGGTTGGGAAGATCCACTGAAGAAGGAAATAATAACCCACTCCAGGATTCTTGTCTGGAGAATCCCGTGGGCAGAGGAAGGAGCCTGGCGGGCTACAGTCCATGGGGTCGCAAAAGAGTTTACACGACTGAGCGACTAACACTTGCTCCAAGTAAAGAGCTACAGAGTACTTATTAAAAAAGAAAAAAAAAAAAGGACATCATTATTTGTAACTCAATTCCTGCCATTAAGTTGTTTTAATAGTAATTACTAAACATTCACCCTTCCTTTTTAGGTCCTACAAGCTTTGCCCTGACCTGTGGCCATGGGCTTTTGGGGTCAAGGAAGGAGTCTGTATGTCTGATTCCCATATTCAATCTGCACACGACTGGGGCTCATTAAAAGTTATTCTCTAGGTAAGAGCTTCCCTGTAGCTCAGACAGTAAAGAATCCACCTGCAATGCAGGAGACCTAGGTTTGACCCCTGGGTGGAGAAGATCCCCTGGAAAAGGGCATGGCAACCCACTCCAGTATTCTTGCCTGGAGAATCCCATAAACAGAGGGGCCTGAAGGGCTACAGATCATGGGGTCGCAGAGAGTTGGACACGACTGAGCAACTAACACTACACTACTGCCACTAGGTAGGAGGCCTGGATGAGAGCATGTGAAGACTGTCCCTACCCCTGGGTGTGACTGAACAATGCTATTAAGGCTTCTGCTCCACCAAGAAAATTCCTCTCAGATGCCAGGCTGTGCTTGTTCCAGCATAAACTGCCCTCAAGAGTTCTGCATCCACCACAGTATCAGGTCTTTGTAAGATTTTGAGTCCACAGACAGCTAAAATGAACCTCTCCATGGCTACCACCCAGGCCAGGACAGAGGCCCTGAGATCTCCCTGATTAATGGATCTGCTCAGTTCATCTCACATAGGGCCACATAGAAATGGTGTGCTCCAGCACACACTCTATACCACAGTGACCATTTTAGCATGCCTGCCTCCTTTTTTTTCCTTTAATAACTTTATTTATTTTTGGCTGTGCTGGGTCTTCATTGCTGTGTGGGCTTTTCTCTAGCTGAAGCGAGCAAGGGCTATTTTCTAGTTGCAGTCTGCGGACTTATTGCAGCGGCTTCTCTTGTAGAGCACAGGCTCTAGGGTGCACAGGCTAAGTAGTTGTGGCACACCGGCTTAGTTGCTCTGCAGCATGTGGGATCTTCCTGGATCAAGGATTGAACCCGTGTCTCCTGCACTGGCCGGAGGATTCTTTACCACTGAGCCACCAGGAGAGCCCCTGACTCCCTTCTAGACGTGAATTCCTCCATGAGGGCTGGTGTCTTCTCTCAGCACCTGACAATGCCGAATGGAAAAGACTGGGTGCACGCCTAGCAAATGCCGCCCACTGCAGACACCATCGGAGAAGGCAATGGCACCCACTCCAGTACTCTTGCCTGGAAAATCCCATGGATGGAGGAGCCTGGTGGGCCACAGTCCATGGGGTCACTAAGAGTCGGACACGACTGAGCGACTTCACTTTCACTTTTCATTTTCATGCATTGGAGAAGGCAATGGCAACCCACTCCAGTGTTCTTGCCTGGAGAATCCCAGGGATGGGGGAGCCTGGTGGGCTGCTGTCTATGGGGTCGCACAGAGTCGGACACGACTGAAGCGGCTTAGCAGCAGCAGCAGCAGACACCACACGCCCCAGTGGCCCAGGCCTGGAGTGTTCCCTCAGGCCTTCTGCAGGCAGATGCACTTCTCTTACCTAGGCTAGGTCATGGCATTTGGGACCTGGGAAGGATACCATGAGAAAGCAAACTCATTAGCAGTGACTAGCTGATTTCATTGTTTCATTGTCTCCTAACAAAAATAAGGCTTTTTGAGAAGGGGGGTGGGTATGAAAAAATAAAATATGATCCAGAAAGGCAGGTGAAGGTCTAGAGCAGAGGGTGCCAGTGACGTGAGTTCTGGCAGCCATGCTAATCAGCACAGGATCCAACAGTCCCTGACACAAGCTCAAGAAGGAGAGTCGGTGAGCGTTCCCGACTCCCTTCATCCAGGGCAAGACCTGTGCAGAATCTGGCCATAAGGGAGCCATAGATTCCCAGGCTTAGCATCTTCTTGCTGAGACCAGAGCCTCAGCCTTGGACATTCCAGTTTCACCCCCTTGTACCATTTTTTCCCTCTGCAGATTGCAGAAAAATCCCAGAGTCCAACCGCACGTTTTCCTCTCAGCAGCTCCTGATGAGCAGGAGACAGAGGTAGCCCATGGGACGCTGGCTCCAATCAGCCTCATCCATTTGGTCCTGGCCAAGCACAGCTGGCGGGAGCGTAACAGGAAAGAAGGGAGGCGCTCAAAGTGCATTCCTCACCCTCAGAGCTGGAGCTGGACCCAGCAACACCAGTTTGCTGCCAGTTTTATTAAGCTAGTCAACGAAGCCCCTCCCACTGAATACCGCCTCCTGTCCTGTACTTCTGGAGGGTTTCTGTCCCAGTTTGTCTCTCTACACCCAAAGAAGAGCAAAGAATAAGTAATGGAGGGAGAGGGGAGAGGAGCATTGGTAGCATGTTTTTTTCTTTTTCTACTTAAAGAATGAATGGGTTTTCCCCAGTGGCTCAGTGGTAAAGAATCTGCCTGCCAATGCAGAAGACATAGGTTCAATCCCTGATCCGGGAAGATCCCACTTGCCTTGGAACAACCAAGCCTGTGTGCCACAACTATTGAGCCTGTGCTCTAGAGGCTGGGAACTACTGAGCCTGTACCACAATGAGAAGCCTGCACACCACAACTAGAGAAAAGCCCTTGCAGCAACGAAGACCCAGCACAGCAAAAAATTAATTAATTAATTAATTTTTTAAAAAAGAATGAAAAAAGACTACATTGTGTGGTGGTAGAAAGGAAACTGGGCTAAAAGTCTAGAAAACTAAATCTGGGGCCTGGTTCTGCTACTCACAAGCTCATGAACTTATGCCATCCACATCACTCCCTGAACCAGTCTCTGCATGCAAATGATGGTGCTGGTCCATGTGACAACCACATGTTCAAAGTACCTTCAATAAGCAAAGGAAGCAACTGAGGCTCAGAGCGACTTGCCAAAAGTATGCAGCGAGGGAGTGGTTGAATGTCAAGGTCAGGATTTTTCAGATCCCCAAACCCATTAAGCCACACGCCACTGTTAAACAACCTCTAAACTTCCTTTCAGTTCTAATGCTCTGTAATTTCTTGAATGACCCCTCCCTGTCACTTTTTTTTCCTTCATCAGTTCATGGCACCAAGAGTTGAAAGCTAAATTATCTAACTGCTGTATGGTCATTAAAGGCAAATACAATAAATTATTCAAGGACACCCCCTCACACACACACACACACACTAAGATCCCCAGGGCTGCAAGAGCGCCTACCCCCTCCATATACTTATCCTTCCATTACTTACAAGGAAAATAATCATGGAAGGCCTTAAGGAACAGAAAGTGAAAGTCGCTCAGTCATGTCTGACTCTTTGTGAGTCCACGGAATTCTCCAGGCCAGAATCCTGGAGTGGGTAGCCTTTCCCGTCTCCAGGGCATCTTCCTAATCCAGGGATGGAACCCAGGTCTCCTGCATCGCAGGCGGATTTTTTACCAGCTGAGCTATCTGGGAAGGAACAGAAAGTTTCCTGAACTCACCTGTCTCCTATCTTTTTTCCTCTAATAACTACTTAGGGCAACTACTAAGGAACAGTGTAACATAGCAACAATGTTTATTTCTCCTCATTTACCTTTAGAACGGTTTGTTTCTCTTTGTTGTCTACTAATGCCTACTTTATGATCCAAAAGTCAGCAGGGCAGGCAGGCACACTTTGAGTCTGGGTGCCAGCCAAAGGTATCATATAATCAGGAGGCCTTTAGACGAGCTGGTGATGACCTTACCCTTTGGTGGCTTCCACTCAAGGTAGCCCGACCCAGCCATTCTAAACAGATCACAAATAGCAAATAACAGCAGCTACCAAACAAAATAGTAAAGCAGAAAATAAGCCATGTGTTAAAACCAAGTGTCATGTAATTCTTCAACTCTCTTCTCCCTGTGCCAGTAGGTAGTTGAGAGAAGTTATTCTGGCTGTAAACAGCGTTATGCCTAAACCAGGCATAGTATTAGATTGCAAGAGGGAGATGCAGACAGGCAATGAGGATGTTCCAGAAGAGACACACGATTTAGACAATTAGACTCTTAAAAAAAAAAGAAGTCTGTATCTCAGAGAACAGGCCCAGAGAACAGGACGGAGGTCAAAAATAATAGGGGAAAAGTTACCCTAGAGTTTAATCAAAAGAGATCTGTCAATATTTGGCTTGTTCTACAAGAGACCATCCAGGAGAAGCAATTAACATAAAGCAAATTCAGGGGAAGAGCTGTGGTGTGTCCTGTACTGGCAAGGGAGCTGGCACTCTCAAGGACTGCTGGTAGAACTACAAACTGGCTTACTATCCTTTTT
Source organism: Bison bison bison (assembly GCF_000754665.1). Classification (NCBI taxonomy): domain Eukaryota; kingdom Metazoa; phylum Chordata; class Mammalia; order Artiodactyla; family Bovidae; genus Bison; species Bison bison. Next base: position 2,140,864 of record NW_011495077.1, on the reverse strand, counting down.
GGAAAGCAACTTCAGTCTCCATTAACATTTAAAACTTCTATCCAGCAATTGTAGGCATTTATGAGAAAAACTCAACACTCTTTACAATAGCAGTGTTTCCAATGACTCCCATCATTAGGGAAACAGTTACATAAACTATAGACATTACGGAGCAGCGAAAAAATTGAGAAAGATCTTTAGGCGGTGATATGGAAAGATTTTTCAAGATATATCATTAAGATAGAAAAGCAAGTTATAAAACCCTATGTATAGTGTGCTCTTATTCGTGTAAAAATAAAATAATAACTATAAGACCCTCACAAGGGCTTTCATGATGGTTCGATGGGGAAGAATTTGCCTGCTCATGCAGGAGACACAGGTTTGATCCCTGGTCCCGGAAGATCCCACATGCCTCAGAGCAACTAAGCCACAGCAACTGAGGCTGTGCTTTAGAGCCCATGCTGTAGAGCCCCGGGGCACCTCACCACTGAGCTCATGTGATGCAGCTACTGAAGCCTGCATGCTTAGAGCTTGGGCTGCACAATGAGAGAAGCTACCACAAGAAGAAGTCTGCACACTGCAACTAGAGAACAGCCCCTGCTCAGCACAAGGAGAGAAAAGCCTGCACAGCAATGAAGACCCAGTACAGTCAAAAAAAAATACACACAAAACCAAGAATCTAGAAGATATACATGAATTCGATTATAGTGGTTATAAAAACTGGGGAGTGAGGATCAAAGGGGGTTTCCCTTATCTGTATTATTTGAAATTTGTTTTAGAAATGTATTTTTGTGTAGTAAATAATGATTAAAAAAAAAACCTACAAATGAGCTAAAGAATAAAAGCCACCTTTATGTATGAAACAAAAGATGTTCTAGACACATTTTTAGTGAAAAAAGCAAGTTACCAAACACCAGGTATGGTATAATCTAATGATAGTGAATGAACATCAGCTTGGAGAAGAGAGGCCTGAGTTCAAATCTTCACTCTGCCGTTTAACAGTCCCTGGATCATGGGTAAGCTGCTTAATTTTTCCAAAGCCTTGGTTTAAGGATTACCTACTTCATGAAGTTTAAGTGAAAATGTATAAAAAGTACTTTTTACAGGGCATGGCATAGATAAGCACTCAGTAAATGGTAGCAATTATTTGTATTAACAATAATAAATTTAGTATCAAAAATTGGTTCTCAGGGAGCATTTCCAAGAGAATCTTTATGATATATGATGATTGAGTCTTAACATTAATCAATATTATTTTTCAAATGACTAATTCTGTGAGTTCTAGTCATTAAATTTTAGAGCTGAAGAGAATCCCAGAAATTCATTTAACTTGATGGTTCCTAAATCTGGCTGCCAACAAAGGTCCATATAGTCAAAGCTATGGTCTTTCCAGTGGTCACATACGATTCTGAGGGCTGGACAGTAAAGAAGACAGAACACCAAAGAATTGATGCCTTTGAACTGTGTTGCTGCAGAAGACTCCTGAAAGTCCCTCGGACAGCAAAGAGATCAAACCAGTCAATCTTAAAGGAGATCAACTCTGAATATTCACTGGCAGGACTGATGCTGAAGCTCCAGTATTTTGGTCATCTGATACAAACAGATGACTCACTGGAAAAGTCCCTGATGCTGGGAAAGACTGAAGGCAGAAGGAGAAGAGGGCATCAGAGGATGAGATGGCTGGACAGCATCACCGATGCAATGAACATGAACTTGGGCAAAGTCCAGGAGATGGTGAGGGACAGGGAGGCCTGGTGTGCTGCAGTCAATGGGGTTGCAAAGAGTCGGACACGACTGGGCGACTGAACATTAACAACAAAAAATCTGGGTACACAGGAGAATTAGTGAGAAAGCTTTAGGGAGGAAAACAGACATTCCAAGGACCCACTTCAGACCACATTAGAATTTCTGGGAGGTGGGACTGTGATCTCTGTATTTACAAACTTTCATCCATACACGTGCTTATACATGCACAGGACACCTCTGGGAAGGGAACTGAGGGATGAAGGCGGTAGGAAATTTCACTGTAGTACCTACTCCCTTTTGTAGTGTATACTTTATTTACCTACTCAAAAAATAAGTTATTTGAAAAAATAAATAATAAGCTCCTCCAGGGGCAGTTACTCCAGAGACCAGAATGGTGTTCTTTATCCTTTGCCCCTGAAATTTCATTTCAGAAAATTGCAAAAGATTTCTGTATAAAGATGTGGGTGTCCATCATAGAAGGAAAATACAACAAACCTGCAAACATACTAAATGTCTAACAAAAAGAAATGGCTTTATAAATTATAGTATATCCATGATGAGACATTACATGTTCATTTAAGCGTTTTTTATTTTGAGAGAGATCTTTATTTGCTTTACACAACATTAAAAATTATATATTATACACTGCGTGTGTGTGGGCTCAGTCACTAACTCATGTCCAACTCTTTTGTAACCCCCTAGACTGTGGTCCACCAGGCTCTTCCGTCCATGGAATTTTCCAGGCAAGAATACTGGAGTGGGATGCCATTTCCTTCTCCACATTAAGCACTTTAATCTGATTTTTTAATTGCATAAGAAAATGCGATACAATATGAAGTGAACAAAACAGGATACAAATGTGTACAAGTAGCCTAGGGGAGTGGGAAGATGGTGAGAAATGTCTATAAAAACATAAAAGGAAATACAGTATATGTGAAAACAAGCCTGTGCCCTTTACTCTTCACTCCACCACCTCTCCTCAGCCCTTGCCCCTCTTCAGAAACTGGCTTCAAATCCTGTTGAGGAAGGACTCCCTGGTAGTCCAGTGGCTAAGACTCCATGCTCCCAATGCAAGGGGCCTGGGTTTGACTCCTGGTCAGAAAAACTAGATCCCACATGCTGCAGCTAAGAGTTCCTGTGCAGCAACTGAAGAACCTGCATGCTGCAATGAAGATCACTGCCACTGAGACCCAGCACAGCCAAATAAATAAACATGTATTAAACAACAAATCCTACTGAGAAGCAGACGCCACATTATACTGAGGAGTGACCTCCCTTAGTCATCATAGAATTATCTTACTCATCATACTTTTGTAACTTTCTGTGTCCTCCATCCAGAGGACAAATACTTGCCGCAACTGGGAATGTCCCTGACTCTAAAGCAACTCTGACACCTTGATACGTGGCTCTATGCCAATCAACACACTTGCTGAAGAGCTGGGAATTGTCAGGCTTTAGGCTAGCGCTATGTGTACTTCACTCTAAGACCTGGATTTCTGCCCTCATGGAGCTAGCATCTCATCTCTGTGGACAGCTAAGACACACATACTCAAGAAAGAATAAGTAACAGTCTTGTTATTATTGTTTAGTCATTAAGTTGCGTCTAACTCTTTTGCGACCCAGTGGATTACAGCCCTCCAAGGCTCCGCTGTCCATGGAATTCTCCAGGCAAGAATACTGGAGTGGGCAGCCATTTCCTTCTCCAGGAGATCTTCCTGACCCAGGGATTGAACCTGCATCTCCTGCATTAAAAAGCAGGATTCTTCACCACCGAGCCACCTGGGAAGCCCAAGTAACAAACAGTACAAAAAGACCCAAAAGCAGCACGGGAATAGGTGCTACAAGGAGCCTGCACAGAGACACAGAATAGTTTACTACCCTTTATCGGATATTCTTGTATATTCTGTTTTCCCCCTGAACCAAAATTTAAACCCTTTTGATGTAACAATTCTATCTCATCCCTTTTTTTCACATCTAAACCTAATGCCTTGTGTGTCTGGCAGATAGTAGGTGCTTAATAAATGTTTCTTAAATTTATGATACTCTATGCTCTGTATGCTGCTGCTGTTAAGTCGCTTCAGTCATGTCCGACTCTGTGCAACCCCATAGACAGCAGCCCACCAGGCTCCCCCGTCCCTGGGATTCTCCAGGCAAGAACACTGGAGTGGGTTGCCATTTCCTTCTCCAGTGCGTGAAAGTGAAGTCGCTCAGTCGTGTCCGACTCTGTGCGACCCCATGGACTGCAGCCTACCAGGCTCCTCCACCATGGGATTTTCCAGGCAAGAGTACTGGAGTGGGGTGCCATTGCCTTCTCCAATGCTCTGTATAGTGAATATGCAAATTTTTGAGTAAAGTAATTACTGCAGTATGAATAACAATGGGAAATACCATCTAAGTGCACAGCGGTTAGGAGAATAGATAAGATAGAACTTGCTGCTGGTATATTTCAGACTGAAGAAGGTTGGGAAATGTTGGGGTGGCTGCTGTCAGGAGGCTCTGCTCACCCAGTGGAGCCCTCACAGACTTCAGTTCTTTAGTGAAGGGCTAGACAGGGGAGTCTAGATCTGCCCTGAATATAGTTTCCTTCACTCTTCAAAGGAGAAAAACAATGACAAGCAAGTTGTCCCTCTTTTTTCCAGCTTGGACCATGGTAGTGACCTTAACAGAGTCCTTGGCACCAGCTACAACACACCCATGTCGATCCACACCCCAAACTCCCTTCTTCTGCTCCATATATATCTCTAGTTGTTCTCCTATTCTCCTCTCCAGCCCTCTGTCAAGGACAGAAGCCACGCTAGTCATCAGAGAGTCATCTCTTTGAAGTCTTAGCTAGGAATCAGTGCTCTAAACCCTCCAGAGAAGCAGTTATCTTCTTTGAAGAGAAGTCCCATCCCTAAAATGTTGACAGACCACAAAGATCAAACTCAAAGTTCACCCTGAATGCAAAGAGGAAAGGGAACTGAGAATGCACCCTGAATTCTCCTATCCTGGATTTTCTTGGTTCTCCAGGACACAGTACATATTTAAGGATGACTATGTCTATCTAGATCTGGCTTGGGGCAAACTTTAACCACTCTAGACAGATACGCATCTATCTCCCAAAGAGTTCTTTCACTAGAGCATGTCACTGCCTTGCAAGGAGGAAGTTTTCCTTCATTTCTAACCTAAAGTACTCCCATTAAAATTGATATTTGTTACTTTAGAAGATATTCAGGGCAGCAAATCGGCATCCTCTGTATCATTATTTCCTAGGCTATTCAAGCATGCTAATGTTTGCAACCCACAGCTCTACCTCTAACCTTTAGAAGCTTCAAGATACTCTCATTTCTCCAATGCTACCAATTATTTTCCTCTTCAGTAAGTTCCGCTTTCCATGATTTCCCATCTCTGTCTCTTTACAGCTCCCTCAGATTTCTTTCCACTCTTAGGCTGTTCTTCCCTCTTCAACCCTTCAGCCTCCTTCCCCCTACCTGCCCATCCCTAAGATTCCCATCCTGAATGGACAGAAGCCCTGCTTTATCACCTCCTACTTTTCTGACCTAGCATTCTTCCCTGTAGGAATGTTAATTAGCATGTGGGATTTAATTAATTCAGCAGTTAATTAAAAATGGGAGAGAAAGAGTGGGTGAGGAGGCGGGCGGGAAAGGCAGAGCCCGTCTCAGTGCAGAAGGCACTGCAGATGGTTCTGGGTTGGTTGGCACCATGCCACCGCCCTCCAACCCCCGCCCCAACAGCACGCACAGTGAGGGGGAGGGGCAAAAGTGAGGGGCATAGCCTGGCAGAGCCTCTAGACAGACTCATTCAGTCCTGCCGCCGCTTTGTGCTGGGGAGAGATAGAAAGGGGGAGAAAGCGAGAGAAAGAGCGGGAGAAACGAGGACAAACCACAGTCAGGAAGAGCAAAAGAAGTGGGTGTCGGAGCCAAATGACTGGGAGAAGCAGAGCGGTTGTTCATCCCCAAGAGAGGCAGCGTCTTGGGGCTCCCTGGCTCCTGAAGACCATTGAGGACAAGATGGGAAAAGACCGTCACTCATCCTCTGGAGAAAAAGGGATCGTCTATTCTGACAACCAGGGACCCACTCTGCAGCCATTCCGCCCCTCACATGCTGCTTCTTCAGTATGAGCAGGTGATGAGGAAGATAGCTAATGAAAATGAAAGATGGGGGTGTGGAGGGAGTGGGCACAGATGGGCAACGGTGAGCAAGTGCACGAGGAGATTTAAAGGAAGAGGAATGAAGGGTATTCGTGAAGGGAAGGCAGAAATGGGACTAGATGAAGGAGAAGAAATAATGGAAAAGAAAGAGGAGGAAGTCAGGGGCAGAGCCACGCTTTGTTTGCCAAGAAGGATGAAGAGGGCTGGAGTGTCTGTGCGGAGGACTTCCACACCTGATCTCGCTTAGCCTAGGTCAAGAGGGGGGACAGCGACACTGCAGGGAGGGGCGGGAGCAGATCCTCCTGAGGGTCAACTAAGGCACTGGAGACGGGGGACTAATCCCGAAAGATCTTCCTAAATTCTGGATACTTCTGCCAAACCAGGACATCATCAAAAGCAATGGAGAAAAGCTTCCAAGTGAACAGAAAAGGAGGCTAGGATGACAGGAGGCTGCAGAATCCGATTCCTGGAGCTCCAGCAGGGAGATGGGTGAGGAATGGGATTTTTAGCAGCACCCAACTGGCTCTTACAGGATCCATTTGAGGATCTGAGGGATGAGAAAGAGAGGGAAGGCTGGGTTTCAGAAAGCACCCTTTTGGTGGGAAGCATCTAGGAAGCTTTGGCACTTAAAGCCTTGGGAGGGAATAAAAGGGCAAGTGAAGTCTGCCATCAGTGATAGATTACTTAAGGCTTGACTGAAAGAGACTGAGAAGGAGGGTGTGAAGCCAGACGAAGCTTCTCTGGTGTTAACTGCCATAGAACTGAATGCAATGCCAGACAAGGGTCACTGTAACTAAGAGACAGGGTTTTCCTGGCTAGGAATTCTGATTTGATCTCTTTACCACCTAGGGCTTCCTGCAAGAGCTAGCAGTGACTGAATCGAAATTGGGAGAGAAGAAGTAGACATTCAAGGGCTTTTTATTCTCCAGAGTTCAGCCGTGGGGCTAAACTCAAGGCTGGCAGATGAGACAAAGCCAGTTCTCAGAGTAAGCTGCTACAGGCTCAGTCCAAGTGGAAATATGTGAATGCTTTCTGAGCTTATTTTTTTAGCCTAGGCTTTCATTAACAACACAAACTGTAAGAACATGTAATAGAGGCAGCGGTGATGGCTTTACAGTAGAAAAATTCTTTAAGATTGAAGATGATCAGCACTAGCAGGAGGAAAAGGGTGCGCCACAGAGCCTTTTATTTTATTGATACCAAACCCAAGAGTTAGTTGAAAAGGAGCAGGAAGGCGAAAACGGAGATGTCAGAGCTCCGGGGCCACCACCGTGTGCTATCCAGTCCTGAGATAATAAGGGGGAAAAGGCTTAGGGGAAGGAGTATATTAGCAGTAAAGTCGAATTAAAATCTGGAATGGGAAAGAGAAACCAGCAGTTTAGAAATTTTCTGCCTTTGGAGCCTTGACTCCCTGAGGGAGTCCCAGCCCTTCCCAGGAGCCAGGCACCTGCTCTGCCCCACGCCACGCCTGCCCTCAGCAGTGGCCAAAACTGGCTTCACTACAAAACTTGTGTGGCTGGCTCCAAAGCGGTCAGTGCATTTGGGAATGAAATGGGAACACTGGCTTCTGTGAGGCAGTCAGCAAAAAGTCAGACCCAGATATCCAAAAGGATGTGGGTTCTAACACCAGCTCTGCTAATGACTTTACAGTTTTGGACAAACCACTTCTCCCTAAGTGAAAGAAAACAAAACTTTTAACCAACACAAATCTTAGCTGCAATAACCATAAGCACCTAGATAAGATATAGTTAAAAATTTATAACTCTTGGAGAAGATACCAAAGCTGAAAAGTCCCTACCATTCAGGCAACAAATATTTACTGAGCCTTGCTTTTAAAAGAGGGACTTGGGAATTCCCTGGTGGTCCAGTCATTAGGACTCATCACTTTCACTTTTTGGGGGCCCAGGTTCAATTCCTCATTAGGGAACTAAGATTCCACAAGCTATGTAGCACAGACAGAAAAAAAAAAGAGAGAAAAAGAGGGACCTTAACGGGTTTCATCTTTCATCGTCTAAGTTACATGAGTCCACAACCCTAACTAGAGTCCCTCAGACAGGGTGAAGGTCTCTGAAAAGGACAGCATGAAACTCAGCTGAGGAAACAAAGAGACCACTGGTCTATTTGCCTCGATCGACATACACACCTCAGGAAGGCGGGAGAGGCAGGCAGAGGTTTCCATAGGTACCTCCAAATCTCAGGCAATAACGTGAAGGATGTGGAGTTTTGAATTGTGGCTCTTTCTAGGGCTCTACCTTGCAGGCAAACGCTGCCTGTCTCCACAGTCCAGGAGTCAGTCTTGACTCACACAAGCATGGGAAATAGAAACCAGTCATTCTGAGGGTGCCCATTTAAGCTAAGAAAGGTCTCTTCCCACCTGGGAATGAAGGAAAGAAGCCACACCATCCATCTTGTGGACAATTCCTAGGTCATACACAAGGCAAAGACTCAATACTATTTTTCCAGGGAGCTACCAGGATGCTTTTAATGCACCAAAATAACTCAGTAAGTGGAAAATGAGCCATCCTAGAAACTGGGTAACCCTCCAACCAACAACAGCACTGGCTAGCTGAGGGACTGTTTTGGTCACACAGTGAATGAGTGGTCTCCAGATAAAGCTGAGGAGCAAGGCGGTGCAAGAGTGAGGGGACTGTCTGGTGACTCTGGATTATATTCTGGAAAGGTTATGGCTGAGTGGGGCAACCCCATAAACTTGGCTGAGATAAAGGACAGACATGGAATGACAGGAGGAAGTAGTGGCAAGACAGAAAATGAGACCCTGCAGTCAGAATTGTGCTCAGTAGTGACCAAACAGCCAGGGTGCCCATCAAGTAGGCCCAACAGCTGCCCTGGTGAGGACAGGACTCAAAAGATCAAAAACAGGACATTTCCTAAGGACCACAGAACAGGTTTTAGGGTGTAGCCTTTCTCCAGATTCTATAAAATACAAGGTAACAAACACACAGCTATCCTTAGCCATCTAAACCAAAAGTTTTTGGATGAAGCCCTCATAATATGAATTTGTGTGACTTCCCATCTCCTTTTCCCAGCACGTGGAACCAAACTTTATAGATTTCAGGTAACACAGTGTCCCTCGTCAGGTTAACTCTATTTAAAATCCAGGCACTGAACAGACCTGAACAGCACAGGGTATCTTTACTTTCCCTTTTCCATGCATTCTCCTGTCTCGGTCCTCTCCTGACCTCGCCCTCAACACTGACCCATGAGTTCCTTGATGCTGCCCTTTCCTAACCCAGCCTCACTATGGCCCCTTTTCATTAGGAGAGTCCTCTGAAAGATGCCCAGGGCAGAAGAGATAAAGAAAAATAAAGGGAGTAAGGAAGTGTGTGGTCTGAGATAGGGGAATGAGATGAAAATCCTGCAGACAGAGAAAGAGAGAGAAATAGAGACAGAGAAAGCAAGGGAGTTGGAGCAGGGGGGAGGGGAAGAAGATGGCACTGCGGAAAAAGAGCGCCACAAAATTAATTTGAGGAAGGGAACAGTAGAGGAGACGCTGGTGGAATAACAATCAGGCAGTAGAGGGCTGGGGGAAGGGGGAGGGCGCCGTGGGTGGGGAGGACCCTCCGCGCAGAGCTACAGCAGCACCACCTATGGGCATGGCGGAGGGTTACAGACAGCAACAAAAGAGGCCCCCGCCTGGACACGCAAGCCTGGGGCGCAGGTGGGGAGGGAGAAGTCACGGCTTCCACCCTTCAAGCCTCTCAGTAACACAACACGCAGGCTACAAGAATACATTCTATGCGGTTCTGGGAAGACAGGGATTTAACAAGGCGGGGGCCGGGTAGGCGGGGGCCGGGTGGGCGGTGGGCACAGACAGAGAAAACTCCTGGCTTTTTCCATTCCAAGGTTTCCCTCTCAGAACTCAAACAGTAGACAAGAGAAGGGTAAGGAAGAGGAGGAAAGCCAGGTACTGAAGGCAGCGTGAGCACCTGCTTCTCCCTTCATTAGCTGGAGAGAGGGTTTTCTCTTTATTTCCAAGTGATTTCCTTTCCCCACTAGAGGCTGGAGTGCAGCTCCCTCCCTGGGGCACTGGCCGCCCCTCACTCAGCTGCTTCCTCCCAGCACTGCCCTGAAACTCCCAACCGTCATTAGAAACCCCCAGGGAGCACTGAGCTCTGAGAAGGGAAGGGAAGGGTCCCCCTACCGAACAGGCCTGGGTGGGGTGGGGGACAGCGGAAGGGTGGAAGAGAATGAGAGAGAATGCAAAAGCTCTACAGAGGGAGGGGAGAGAGAAAACGTGGTCTGTTGTGCTTTCAGGGAGGAAGAATCCTTCATATTTTTAATAATAATAAATACATGAAGACAGATTTGCCAGCATTGCTCTGGCTCCTCGGGAAGTGTGGGGGAGGGGAGCCAATGCAGCGGCAGCACCGACCAGTATCTCCCCGCCCCTCCCCCACTACATAGGCTCAGTATTGCGGCTCCCCCTCCCCCTCCAACCGCAGTCCTCCCATCAGAGCCCACCCTTTTTGTGGTCCCTTCGCACAGCTCAGCCCCTCCCTCCTCCACCTCTCCCTACTCCCCTAGCCCTAGACTCAGTCCTTTCAGCACGCGTCCTCATTGAACACGGTCTCACTCTAGCTCTGAGACGCCCTAGTACCCACCTCACACTCCCCTAATCTGAGGCCCCGCTCTTTCCTACTAGTGCCCTTCACAGCTGATACACAACACCCCACAGAAGTAAGCCAGTACATTTCAGCCTTTCCCAGATCCCACCAAAAGGGATTGCTTTTCTCCCCATTTTTATTTCAATGTGACCTCCTTTCTCACAACCTTAAATATAATGGCCATCAAATGTGCTCAGGGGGTGTCAGGGCCTCGGGACTAGGTAGACTACTGCCACCTATTGACCCAAATTTGTTCAAGATAGACCTTTAATACGCTTCTTACACAGTGGCACTCTGTTATTTCAAAAGCATCAATAGCTTAAACATGCAAAGGCATGGCTCTTGGGGCTTCTCTGAGACCCTCTGAACAATGAGATCAAAGAAATACAAAAGCGAGACTGGGTAGAGAGCCAGAGCAATGATGCCTTTCTCCATGCAGAGGCAGAAAAAGAGCCTGAACCCAAGGAATGAAAAGCAACTTCAAGTCTCCTCAAGGGTCTGGAAGCAAAGAAAAGTAGGGGTGAGGGTTTTTCTCAAGGGCTGTTAAAAAACCTCGTGCATCACAATATGAATTATGTTACCAATAGAGCAGAAGGCAGGATTTCACTCACATGCCACCATCAAGCTGGACAAATCCTTGGGTAAGTCTCAACATGAATCTGAGGTTTACACACCTAATAGATTGCAGGGAGTATGGGGACACTGAGGAATGCTGCTGCCTCTCACTGAATCCATACCAATCAGAACTGGAGATTGAGCAGATAAACTGGGCTATGCAAAAGGGCAGGTCTACACCAAGCAGCTCAGTGGATTGGTTCAGCTCTGTACCTTCCAACAACCCAAGGCAAGGAAAGGCTTGCGCTCTCCATGGTGCTGAAAAAGGATGTTATGGAGTCCTTATAAACATGTTCTCCTAATAAGTTAAGACTGCTGCATACTCCTGAAAGACATTTCCCAAGCCCTCATAAAATCATAAAAGCTTTAGAGGCAAGAAACAGGCCTTGATCAAACCCTCTTCCCTCCCCCTCAGATGACAATACTAAGGCAGAGATGCTAAAGTACTTCTCAGTACTGGTAAGTAGTACTGATACAAGAGAGTAAGTACTCTATTGCTGGGGTACAGCTCCCTCCGTGGGGCAATGAACTCACTCAGCTGTTTCCACCCAGCACTGCCTTGAAATTTCCAACCCCTAGGGGTCCCCCCACCAAAGAGACCTGGAGGTCGGGTGGGAGATAGGGTAGAAAGAATGAGAAAGAATGCAAAAGGCATGCAGAAGGAGGGGAGAGAGATGTGATCAGTGGTATCTGCTGTGCTTCTGGGGAGGAAGGATCCTTCACATTTTTAACAGACACCACATGATAAAACTGAGCAAGTACTCGTGTGCACCAATGATATACCTTTTAGTGAATGTAGGAAGTGATGCATTCTTTGCACTCATGAGACCTGACATTCATGTGGTCTGACCAGAGAACTAAATCTGAATAGGAAGAAGCGAAAGAATAAAAGCGAATGACAGCCATAAAGAAACCCTGAAATCTTAATTCTTAGCTTCCTTGCCATACTACTGTGAAAGTGATTTTGAAACTACATGCTATGGAATTCTAACGGTTCCTAGGAGCTCCTCAGAAATCACAGAAGAAGTGGGCCATGAGAACACGAAGCTCTAGGACCCCTCAGTCCCACTTCAAAGGAACCTCACTTGTCTGTTTTACAGGGTGAAAATCCAAGCAAAATTTTGTCAACAATGTACTTTAAACATTATTTGATTACTCTGGTGAAAATATTCTCAGAAATTACTCACTTTTTGGTTGGAAACCTCTTTCAAATAGCACCTGTCATCTAGAAGGCCAGGGATAACAAGATTTCCTGAGATTAAAGACTGGATTGAATTCATATAAGATCCACAAAGGCAGGGCTTCTGTCTGTTCAGTTCACACTTATAACACAAAGAGGCCAGAACAGTGTCTGGAACTTGTGATTTCTTTGAAGGCAAGGTCTTGAATAGAAATGGTATAGTAAGGAGGAGAGAGCTAGAGGTCATAAACTACCATCTTTTTTTTAAGGAAAAAAGAAGAAAAACAAAACCCTGAAGACGTTCATAAACCCAGGACACTTGGCTACCCTCCTCCTCTATTTACCAAGGCACTGGCTCATTAGCAACATAACCTTGGACAAATAACCCAGTGTCTCAGTTGTCTCATGATGACGACATGTTTTATAAGGATTAAGTATAAAGCACTTAGTTCAGTATATAACACAAAGTAAGACCTTAAAAACAAACAAAAAAAGAGCACCTCCTTTCCCTTGGTAGTTCCCACAATCCAAAAACCTTAACAAATTAGAAGCAAATGCCATAGCTAGTCCTAAAAAAGAATGTAGTGGTCCTAACCTCTTGTCTGGTTAGTTCAGCCGCAAAGGAAAAAGGCAGGCTCTGGGTACATCAGGCTTGCTCAGACCTGCCAGGGACTAAGTCAGAGACCCCAGCAGTAAGTGCATCTTGGTATTACCCATAAGAAACTCCTCTAGGCTCCTTGGTTTGCAGGAAATCTCAGATTCAGTCTAATACATTTATTTTTCAACTGAGAAAAACTAAAGGCCAGAGATGTCAAACATTTACAGAAGATCACAGAGTTAACAGAAGACAGTACTAGACTGTCTTTCTACCAAGCTATAGCTGACTGAAAGCAGACCCTGCCCCAGACCAGTGTAAGTCCAAATTCACAGGACTTAGAATCAAAAAGGTTTTAGTGACATAGTGATCCAAATTATATCCCTCTCCATGACACATCATTAATTCCAAGGAATTATTTCTACAGACTCAACTCCCTTCCTATTCCTCATTTTCTGTATTATCCAAGGCCAGAGGGATCTCTCACTAACAGAAGTCATTCTTTGAACCGAATATAAGATTGCAGACATGTAACTTCTACCAGTCTCCTGACTTGGGCTGATGACTGTGGGATTTTTATTCTTTGGTCTGTTGGAGTTTTCTGCCTGCCTGCTTGTTGGCATTATTTCACAAGGTCTTTGTAAAAGGACTGGCTTTTACTAACTGGTAACTGAAGCCTTTGTTGAAGGAGCGTCAGCAAGTCAGAAAACCATAAAACTAGCCTGATTCCTTACACTCCTCTTATTCACTCTATTTTCCCTAGATACACTCTCTCAATAACTGACCTAAAGACTGCCCTGTTTCCATGATGTTTTAAAGAAAAACATTCAGAGAAGTGGAAACAAGAGTAACTTGGTAATGAGGAAAGGTTCCATTGAATAGTATTTGATTCCAGTCAAAACCAAAGGTTTTCTGAACCACTAATGCCATCTGGTGGTCAAAAAGATACATTGCCTGCATGCACAGTCGTGACAGACTCTTTTCCACCCCATGGACTGTGGCCCTCCAAGCTTCTCTGTCCATCCGATTTCTCAGGCAAAGATACTGGAGTGGGTTGCCATTTCCTCCTCCAGGGGATCTTTCCTGATGCAGGGATTGAACCTACATGTCCTGCATTGGCAGGCGGGTTCTTACCACTGAGCCACCCGGGGATTCCCATAAGATACAGAGTAAATCTTAAAATGTCCATATATTTCAGATTATCTGTATTATCATTACATAAACCACACAGGAACTTGGGGCAACATGGGGGTGAAAGAATGTTATTACACTACTCTAATCTCTCAATATTTTTTGACTAAATAGCCAATTTCTAGTTTCTGGGTAACATATTTATCAAAGAAAACCATATAAAGCCAAACTTTCTTATTCCCCCCAAGATCTCCTCTTTCCCTTTTCCATCACCCTGTCACCAAAAATACCCACACCCAGAGATTCCAGTCATATAGTACATGTGCAAAAGGGGCTTGAATTTGTTAAGTAAAATCAATTTTATTAATAAAGATCTTTCCACATGTCCAGAGTAAATGATTAATGAATTCCAAAGAAAAAACCTACATACAATGAAATTAGAAGTATCCCGGATGACAAAAATAAATTAAGTATGTACACCCATAATCACCGCCGCCTCCGAAAACCTGAAAGGAAGGGAAACCAAGAATGAGGCAAAGGACAGTTGGGAAAAACCGAAGAGACAGACAAAAAGACCATCTAGAGAAAAGGGCTCCTTAGGAGTGGGTCCCCTCGGCAGTACTCTGTATCCCCCCAGGATGAAAGACTAGAAGTAGGAAGGAAACTGACATTGGATCGCAGTTCCTTCAAGTGATGCTTTTATATTTACGTAAGCAAGCCTGCACAGGAGCTATGGGGACTTCAGAGACAGAATCCAGAAGTCTCTTTTGTGAATGACACTGATTTTCATCTTGGAAAAGAAAAAAAAATAAAGGCCCACATCTAAAGAGATTAATGCCCAGTATGGAAGAGATACTATAAAAGTTGGTAAGAACTAGAATGGCAAATCCAGAGCTGGTATCTCAATTTATAAAGCCCACGCTGCACTTGATCACCCAGGTGTGAGCCATTCACTAACCTTTCTTCTTCCGACCTTTCTTAGGTATCTTCTTCCGCTTCTTAGTAGGATTTTGATCCTGGAGATGCACGGAGAAGGGAAGGAATGGCTGTGCGCTTTCAAGTGTTAGTGTCCCCTTCCAAGTTCCTCGTGGTAATAAGCCCACGTACACTTAGCTGAAAGCATGAAGGTCACCTCCCACCACTGGATCAGCACCTCACCTCGTCAAGATGAGGGGTTCCTCCTGTCAGAGCACTGATGTCACTGAAGTGCGTGAGGGAATGAAGCTGTGAGCTCATGACATTTGCTCGTTTTCGCCGTCCTTTCTCCCGCTTGCTGACACTTAAACGCACCATCATGCTCTCCTCATAGTTAATCCTGCAAGAGAAACACAGACACTGTCTCCAGCATGCTCAGTCCCCTGAGGCAGAAAGCTGCAGCCAAGAACCTGGCCCAGGTGTTTACTCAGCCATCATGCAGACAGTTCTCGAGAAATTCATAGCTAGCCACTATAGTATTTGCTGACGTGATACTATATGCTCAGTACTCAATGTTCAATGAAATGCTTTTGCTAAAACTTCCCTCCTCCCCACAAATGAACTCACAGCCCATCCACAGGAATATTTAAATTATTATATAAGAAAATTCTTTGCATTCCAGCTTCATAAACAGGATCCCCTACACAGACCCTCTCACTGTTATCTATCGACTGTAGAGATAGATACCTAGGCAAAGTTGACAAATCTGTGTTCAACAATTGCTTTTCTACTTTTCTTCCCTGAACTTATCTAAAAACCTGATTTTCTTGCTTTCTTCACAAAATAAAGAACAGGGATAGTGAAAGAGAACTTTAAAGCCTTAGTCTGTGGCAATGCATATTTTTTTCTCCATGGAGTGTTTGCTTAGCTTGAACAGCTTGGGTCGGGAGTGGGGGTGGGGGACAACATTTTCCCCCTAGTCCCCATTCTGTACTTCAAAACTCTAATTCTTAGAAATCATTAACCCAAGTTTAGTACTCCATTTCCTACATAACATGGGTTCTCTTGGAATCAGATTAATCATATTCATTCAAAACAAAAGGACAAGCCCCTACAGCATAGTAACAACTTCTAACTGCACCTGTGTTGATCCTCCTGACTCTGACGAGTAACATGAGGATGCCGAGCATCTCGGATTTCCTCTGGAGCATCTGAGTACTGCTCCTTTAGCTCACGAATGACAGAGCTGCTCAACGCCCGTCTCTTGGCTCGTTCTAGGCGCTTCTTCTCCCGCTCAGCTTCTGTTTCATCTATGTGATTAAAAATCAGCAAGGGTTATCCCAGAACAGAGAAGAGAAACACAATTCACACAGAGGAAGCAGCAGCCACAGTTCATACCATAATGCACTGGAACCAAGCGTGGTGGGACGTATTTCTTAGCTGTTCCTTTTCCAGATTTCTTCCCTGAAGCCCCAGACTGGCCTTCCTCTGCTTCACCTTCCTCCTCATCCTCAGAGCTCAACTATAAGAGGAATATAACGTCCACAAACTTAGGAAGAGTTAGTCAAATAAGTGACAAGGAAATCAAAAGCTGAAGTAACTGGGAAAGTGGGAATACAAACCACAGGGAAAAAGAGGAATCTCATATTCAACACTCTTAGGCACAAGCTGGGAGTCAACAGTAGTAAGAGAAATCCCAGGAGATCCAGGAGCCCAAGGCTCACCCACATTTAGATCCCCAGGAAAATCAGGGTACTGCAGCCTCTTACCTTGCTCATCATATTGCTAGGATGAGGCTTAAAACGGAGTGGGTCATTCTCACCTACAATAAAAGATGCAAGAGATTTTACAAGACTTGGAATTTTCTGAATGGTCCCCAGAAAACCTTACAGTTTCCCCTACTTACTGAGGCTGCCTGTCACTGCAGTCTTGACCAGTTTGTCAATCTGATACTTCAATTTTTGGTCCAAAGGACGAAGCTTTTCCAAAACCTAAAATGTGGTTAAATACCGTTACATGTCCTTCCCCTAAATAAGCACACACCAAAAGTTCCTATTTTAAGCTGCCGGACAAAGCTCCTAAAATATGCAAAAAGTAGAGGAAATGAAAACAAAAATGCTTTTTCTCCATTTGGTTTCCTCATTAAACATGAGAAAAATGAAAAAAAAAAAATAAAAGTGTTAGTTGCTCAGTCCTGTCCGACTCTTTGCAATCCCATGGACTGTAGCTCATCAGGTTACTCTGTCCATGGAATTCTCCAGGCAAGAATACTGGAGTGGGTTGCTATTCCCTTCTCCAGGGGATCTTCCTGACCCAGGGAACATGAGAACACCCACTTAAATGACAGTGATCATGTCACAGTCCTGGAGTTCAGGATTTAGCAACTTAGAGCCCGTAAGATGCCAAATGCTTTGTACCGTGCGAATCTCCACCAGTCTCAAAACTGCAGGATGTCCCTGAAGAGAACCTCCTGAGGCTTTGTCCAGGATGAGATGGCTCAAATCCATAAGGTACATGAGCAACAGCTGATCTTTTACTTCCAAAAGGCTGAGACCCTGCGTTGAATCATAAGAGAAGCAAATTCAGTTTTAACCAGAGAATGAGGAGAGACCCTAGGGAAAACAGGATAATTTCTTTCCACATTCAAGTTTTTTCCAAGCAGTTCATGTAAAGTATCTAGAGTAGTCTCAAGAAGTGACTATACCTAAAATGGCCACAGAGGAAATTATGCTAATATGACAGAAACAAAGCTCACAGAATTATGGAAGACAGGAAGAGCAGGAAAACCAATAAAGTACCCCCAAAATCTCTATAGCAAGGTTTCTCGAACTCAAGGGCTACTGCTATTTGGGGACAGATAATTCTTTGCTGTGGAGCACTGTTCAATCTACAGTGAACAGAGGAGGACTAGAGGGCACTCCACAGCAGCCCTGACCTCCACCCCCGAGCCCACCCCTCAAGTTGTGACTATCAAAAGTATCTCCACACAGTGCTGAATCTTAAATTAATTTAACCAAAACAGTCATCATGATTTTATAGTGATTGCTGAGTCACTACAGTGAATATATATCACATATAGTGAATATATGATTTATCCCCATATGATGAAATTATACATTACAGGTAAAAACAAGGATCTATACACAGTGACATGGACTTAATTCTATGTCAACACACTTTCTACCTACGTAGAAAGAGTGAATAATGTGGTTCAAATTGAGGAGGGAGAAGTATGATACACATATTTTACATGTATAGAAAAATGAAGATAATACAATTAGCAAGCGCTACCCCTGGGAACTGCGATGAGGAAAAGGAAGAAATAGAGTGTACTATAAAAGTGATTTTCCATCAAGCACATATTACTTTTACAACAAACAAAATTTGTAAATGTACCCCAGTGGTTATCTCAGAATGGTGATTACACTGATTTTTTTAATTTTCTTCTTTGTGATTTCATGCATCTTTTCAACTTTCTAAAAATTAAAATGTATTACAGGGACTTCCCTGGTGGTCCGTTGATTAAGACTCTGCGTTTCCACTGCAGGGGGCACGGGTTCAGTCCCTGGTCAGGGAACTAAGATTCCACATGCTGCACAGGTAGTCCACCACCAAAGAAGTGTATTACATTACAGTGTATTATGACTTGCTGCTGCTGCTGCTGCTAAGTCACTTCAGTCGTGTCCGACTCTGTGCGACCCCAGAGACGGAAGCCCACCAAGCCCCCTCGTCCCTGGGATAATCCAGGCAGGAACACTGGAGTGGGTTGCCATTTCCTTCTCCAATGCATCAAAGTGAAAAGTGAAAGTGAAGTGCAACCCCATGGACTGCAGCCTACCAGGCTCCTCCGCCCATGGGATTTTCAGGCAAGAGTACCAGAGTGGGGTGCCATTGCCTTCTCCGATATGATTTGCTAATCATAAATTATAAGTGCATTCTTTTAAATAAAAAAGGTAACTTGTGTAAGCAGACTTAGGGTATAGTTAGAGTCTCATATGAGACTCAAATAAAATGGGAAAGTACTTTATAGCATATCAAACACCTGATAAAGGTCTTTGATTCTCAAAGTTACTAAATATCTGTTCAATGAATAAATATATAGTGATCTAAGATACATGTGAGCAGCAGGCATTAAAATGCATAAAGCATCATACCCAGAATAAAGACAGCCAAGAATGTGAGAAACAAGATCTTATGACATGCTTGGGCATTGTCAAGCTTATGACTTACAAGAGTATGGGTTACAAGCATATAAGACAAAAACAAAAACAAAACGAGAAGCGAAGATTAAAAATGAGAAGAGAACAAAAATGAATGAAGAGAAAGAAATGGCAAAAAGATACTTTAGAAATTCATTTAGCTATCTTCCTAAAGCACAAGTCTGCTGTAAATCTTGTGTTTTAAAAACCTTCAATGACTTTTATTAACCTACTATAATGATTTCCATACTTCTGCTGACCTATGGAATGTCATGCTTAAATAGTATCTTAGAACAAAAGTTCAATACATAAAACAGGCAACACAGTTCAAGCAGGTATGAGGGATCCAGAGATCCCTCATTCCTTCTATACTGACCTATACCCAATAATTCCTTGGAAACTTCAAGACCTTAATTTGAAAATCACTGTATTTAAGATACACATCATTTTCATAGTCAGAATACATCTTTAAATCAACAGTATCTTAGTATGTCACAGATTAATAAGCAGCACTTTTTCTTAGTACATAAAATAAGCAATATGCCCCCAATTCGCAAAATTTTGGATTAAATGAATACAGTAGTAACTCCTTATTTGGCCTACAAGGCTCTTCATAGAGTGACTACTTTTCCAGTCATATTTTCTAGCCCTGCCCCCAAAACACACACAAAATGTACAAAAAAGCATACTACATGACATACCTCCTTTCCAGAATATCATCACGTGTTAGGTCTTCGTGTTTCCGCACATGCTATTTCTTTCCATCCCTCTGACCCTTGTTTATTCCTCACAATCCTGCCACCTCCTCTAAGACGCCTAACTCCCTTTGCTCCCTGCTGATCATTTAATCTCACTCCTCAGTTTTCACAGCCACTCACCATGACCGCTACTGTTTATACCTACTGCTTTCAGCTGCCTTCTCTACTAGACTTCAGCACAGAAACTGGATCTTATTCATCTTCAGAGCTCCAGCACTGAGGATGCACAACACACTGAATAAGTCTACAATGGATGGAACGGTTGAGAATATTAAGTCAGGAGATGCTTACTCTTCAATACGTCTTACCTTCTCTGTAGGATAAGCTTTAGCCTGAACTTTTTTGGTCAGAGTTTGCACTTGTGCTGTGACAGCCATCACCTGAAATTAATCCAAATAAAACCCCTGGTCAGAATACAATCAAGTCATCTCTGTGAGCTGTGAAGGACAAAACCTAAACAAGCCACCTAAAAAATACTGATATCTGAGACACTGCGTAAAGTACACCATCATCTTCTTTTCAGTTCCGGGAAAGCACAGGAGAGGCTGCTTCCGATACTTCTTCAAAAAGAAGAAACAACTTTCAACCTCTTCTTAAAGTTAAAGAGATTGACTTACCAAACTAGAGGTAGGAGATGGGAACTGGGACAGTGGTCCTGAGTGCACTGCAGCCTTGTGCAGTTGAACTTGCAATGTGAGATCTATTAGTATATAACCGTATATCAGCTAGGCACCCAAAGGGCAAGTCACCTTTCTCATCATTGGTTTTCTTTTCTATAGGAATAAAGGAAATTGATTCAGATGCTTTTTTTTCTGAAGTTTCCTATATTCCTTTGGATGCAGAAACCAATTACTCTGAATTGTTGCCTGAAAAGGTTTTCATTAGATCATCCTGCTTTTAAGGTATCTGGTCATTCAAATGCGTACTCAGTCACTATGTGGTATCCAATTATTTTCGACCCCATGGACTGTAGCCTACCAGGCTCCTCTGTCCATGGAATTTCCCAGACAAGAATACAGGAGTGGGTTGCCACTTCCTTCTCCAGGGGCTCTTCCTTACACGGGGATCCAACCTGAGTCTCCTGCATTGGCCAGGCGGGTTCTTTACCGCTGAGCCTCAGAAAAACCACATGCCCCCGAATCACCAAACTTCAGAGGTAAGGCAAACAAAGTCAGAGCAGATTTGCAACTAATCTATTCCAAAAGAGGTGGGATTACTCACCTGCTCCTGGAGGTTTTTCAAAAGTGCCACAGCATTTGGTAGGTCTGACTCCAACACCTCCTATGGAAGGGAGAGTAAAGAAAAGTCATTTCTTTCCTCAGGATCATATGATGGAAGGAGTGGGGTGGAAAAGTCCCCTCTTTCCTTCAAATAGCCCAGACTTCCTGCCTTCCACACTCCGATGCCCATGCAGCCTCCCCTCACGGCCGGCCAGCCTTTCACGTTATTGGAAAAGAGTCCCAGTCCCGTCTCCTTACTACGGTTGTGGCTGGGAGGACGCCTCGGTAGAACTATTTTTATCACCATCCTTCCCCCGCGCCAATAATTTGCCTCGGAGGAGAAAGGAAACGTCCACAATATCAAGCCAAGCAAACACACGAAACTCACCGGAGCCGCCATCTTCACAAAGCCTGCCCCTTCCGGAACTGTACTTCCTGAGAGCGGACGTTGTCATGATAGACTTGAGAGGTCACCGCCGCTTGCAAATCTAAACCAATACGAAGAGAGGCTCTCTCATTTCCGCTTCCGAACAGGATGTACGGGAGGAGGGGCCGGATCCAGCCAATGGAATAGAAGAACCGGCTAAACTCGTCAGACTTAGGAGGAGCTTTACCAATATAAATATGCTTTTGGATAGAGCCATATGATTAGTAGATTCAGTGGAATGGGTGGAGTTAAGCCAGTAAAAACTCGGCAATTGGTTGATTGACACTTTTAAAGGCCCAATGGGAAAAAGGAGTTAACTGAGCGAACTGAGAGCGTATTGGCTCTTGGATGCCGCAGTACCCGGAGTCTCTTTCAAGACACTTCCCTTGCGTTGCCTGAGCCTGCCGCTAGGTGACGGGCCTCAGCTTATCTCTGAGAAGGTGGCCACGTTATGGAGTGGCCATTCCAGGCTGATGTTCCAACGCAGGCCGTGCTAGATTCTTCATAGACCCTCAAGGCGTTTGTGTGATCTTGGAGAAGTCATTTGATCTCTGAGCTCTTTTCATCTATAAATAAGAGAGTTGGGCCAGAGAAGCCCAGAGCCAGAATTTAGGCACAGAAGATAAGCACATTCACCTGCATGGTGACCACCTGAGGGCAACGCGTAAAGACCCCCTCAGCTGCCTCCTTCTACCAGTTAGGGGATGTGAAGTGGAGGATGCTTTACAAAATAAGCCAGTTCAGGTTTACATGACTTGCTTCTGGTCACACAGATTCAAACCCAGCTTGTGCATACGTAGTATTTCATTATGCGCTGCCTCATCTTTTCTTCAGTTCAGTTCAGTTCAATCGCTCAGTCGTGTCAGACTCTTTGTGACCCCATGGACTGCAGCACGCCAGGCCTCACTGTCTATCACCAACTCCGGGAGTTTACCCAAACTCATGTCCATTGAGTCGGTGATGCCATCAAACCATCTCATCCTCTGTTCTCCTCTTCTCCTCCTGCCCTCAATCTTTCCCAACATCAGGGTCTTTTCAAATGAGTCAGCCCTTTGCATCAGGTGACCAGAGTATTGGAGTTTCAGCTTCAGCATCAGTCCTTCCATGAATATTCAGGACTGATCTCCTTTAGGATGGACTGATTGAATCTCCTTGCTGTCAAAGGGACTCTCAAGAGTCTTCAATACCACAGTTCAAAAGCATCAATTCTTTGGGGCTGAGTCTTCTTTATGGTCCAACTCTCACATCCATACATGACTACTGGAAAAACCATAGCTTTGACTAGACAGATCTTTGTTGGCGAAGTAATGTCTTTGCTTTTTAATAAGCTGTTTAGGTTGGTCATAGCTTTTCTTCCAAGGAGCAAGCTTCTTTTAATTTCATGGCTGCAGTCACCATCTGCAGTGATTTTGGAGCCCCCCAAAATAAAGTTTGTCATTGTTTCCACTGTTTCCCCATCTATTTGCCATGAAGTGATGGGACCAGATGCCATGATCTTAGTTTTCTGAATGTTGAGTTTTAAGCCACTTTTTTGTCTTTTCTTAATACTTTCAAATATATCAGCTCACTCCTGCTTTTTACAGTCTGGTAAAGTCAGCTGTTTGGGTATTAACTATTCCTGTCCTCTGCCTTGGACTTCCTGGGTGGTGCAGTGATAAAGAATCCATTGGTCAATGCAAGACACCCAGGTTCCGTTCCTGGGTCAGAAAGATTCCCTGGAGATGGAAGTGGAAATGGCAACCCATCTCAGTATTCTTGCCTGGAAAATTCCATGGACAGAGGAGCCTGAAAGGATATAGTCCATGGGGTCTCAAAGTGTCAAACACGACTGAGCAAATATGTGCATCATCTGCCTTGGGAAATAAGCACTGCAAGAGGAAATAATGGTCTTGAATTTTCCCCACAACTGTCGAGTTGCTCTAGGACTAGAAATTAGATTTCCTGACTTGTAGCAGTCTTCTGAAAGTAAACAATGAGTAACTCCCATATCTCGGCAACTAGGGTGGGAAAATTCTGGTTTCTAAATCTTCTGCTGGACTCCCGAAGAAGGCAGGAGTTAAGTATCCAGTCCCCTTGCCTCTGAATCTAACATTTATTTGCTGTTTCAGGCCCAGTGGAAGCTCAGGTGCTTGACAGCCTACTCAGTTGAACTCTTTTCATCTATAAATAAGAGCGTTGTTGTTCAGTCGCTCAGTTGTGTCTGACTCTTTGCAACCACATGGACTGCAGCATGCCTGGTTTCCCTGTCCTTCACCATCTCCTGGAGTTTGCCCTAACTCATGTCCATTGAGTCGGTGATGCCATCAAACCATCTCATCCTCTGTTGTCCCCTTCTCCTGCCTTCAGTGTTTCCCAGCATCAAGGTATTTTCCAACGAGTTGTCTCTTCACATCAGACGGCTGAAGTATTGGAGTTTCAGCTTCAGCATCAGTCCTTCCAATGAATATTCAGGACTGATTTCCTCTGGGATGGACTGGTTGGATCTCCTTGCAGTCCAAGAGACTCTCAAGAGTCTTCTCTAACACCACAGCTCAAAAGTATCAATTCTTCAGCACTCAGTCTTCTTTATGGTCCAACTCTCACATCCATGCATGACTACTGGAAAAACCATAGCTTTGACTATATGGACCCTTGTCAGCAAAGTAATGTCTTTGCTTTTTAATATCCTGTCTAGGTTTAACATAGCTTCTCTTCCAAGGAGCAAGCCTCTTTTAATTTCATGGCTGCAGTTACCATCTGCAGTGATTTTGGAGCCCCCCAAAATAAAGTCTGACACTGTTTCCCATTGCTTTCCCATCTATTTGCCATGAACTGATGGGACTGGATGCCATGATCTTCATTTTTTGAATGTTGAGTTTTAAACCACCTTTTTAACTCTCCTTTTTTTAAAAAAATTTTTTTTAATTGTTTTGATATTTATTTTGATAACAGAACAGGTCTCCACTCACCGGACCCTGAGCTAGACCCTGAGTAGGATGAAGCCCAGGTCTGGGTGGTGTGGAGCAGGAGCCCCACCCACCTGCAAATTCACTCTCCTCTTTCACCTTCATCAAGAGGCTCTTTAGTTCCTCCTACTCAATTAACCAATAGATTTTATACCATTTATCAAGATCTGTATTATGAAAAATTTTCCATTTCAACATGAATTTATGAACTATTCAGATCCTCAGCCCATTTTTTAATCAGGTAATTTTTTGTTATTAAGTTGTATGATTTATATTTTGGGTAAACCCCTTATCAGATATATGATTAGCAAATATTTTCTCCCATTCTATAGGTTGCCTTTTCATTTTGTTGATGGCTTCCTTTGCTGTCCAGAGCTTTTTAGCTTGTAATCCCACTTGTTTATTTTTGTTTTGTTACCTTTATTATTTGCTATCAGATTCAAAAAATTCCTTGTCAAGACTCCTGTTAAGAAGCTTACTGCCTATATTTTCTTCTAAAATTTTTAACGTTTCAGGTCTTCCATTGAAGTCTTTAATCCATTTTGAGCTATTTTGTTATAGTATAAGGTAAGAGTCTAGTTTCATTTTTTTGGGTGTAGCTGTTTACTTTTGGTAACACCATTTATTGAAGAGACTGTCCTTTCCCTATTGTAGTAAATTAATTGACCAAACAAGTGTGGTTTTATTTCTAGGCCCTCTATTCTATCCCATTGATCTATGTGTTTGTTTTTGTGCCATTATGATGTTGTTTGGACTACTGTAGCTTTGTAATATAGTTTGAAATCATGGACAAAATTAACATTTAACCAATTATCTGGGCACTTCATGACTCAGTCAGTAATTATACACGAAAATACACAGGCTCATTGATTCAAAAATCTATTTCTTTGAATTTGTTCTGAGAAAAATCTTAAAAAAAAAAAGGAACTATGTATATATGTTTACAGAGACATTATAAGTTCAAAAACCTGCAAAGAATTAGAGAGTGATTGTTAATGGAAGTGGGTTTCTTTTTGAGGTGATGAAAATGTTCTAAAGTTAGGTAGTGATGATGGTTACCAAACTATGAATATACTAAAACAACTGAATTGTACACTATAAAAAGGTGAATTTTATGGTATATGAGTTATGTCTCAATAAAGATGTTATAATACTATAGGCAATCTAAATATCAAATAAGTAATATTTCTTATATTATCTCTGTAGTCCACCAGGTTCCTCTGTCCATGGAATTCTCCAGGCAAGAATACTGGAGTGGGTTGACATTTTCTTCTCCAGGGGATCTTCTCAACCAACCCAGGGATCAAACCCTTGGCTCCTGCATTGGCAGGCAAATTCTTTAGCCTCTGAGCCACTGGGGGAGCTTATATTATCTCAGAAATAACAAATAGCTCCATTTATTGAGTGCTTATCCTTCCCTGGTGGCTCAGACTGTAAAGAATTTGCCTGCAATGCAGGAGTTTGATCCCTGAGTTGGGAAGATCCCCTGGAGAGGGAAATGGCAACCCACTCCAGTATTCTTGCCTGGTGATTTCTGTGAACAGGGGAACCTAGTGGGCTACAGTCCATGGGGTCACAAAGAGTCAGACACAACTAAGTGACTAAATTTCACTTTCAGTTTTCATTGAGTGCTTACTCTGTGCAAGGCATTATTCTGAACACTTTACACATACTAATTCAATGGTTTTTCAACGTGTCGTCCTTGATCTAGTAGCACCTGGAATACAAATTCAGGCCCCCCACCCTGTCCTACTGAATCAGATCTCTGAGGCCAAGGCCTAAAGCACAGTATTTTAATAAGCCTTCTTATTAAAGAAGTATGATTCTGCAACATGGTCAAGGTTGAGTGTCTCTGTTTTAACTTGTTGTTTCATACTCATAATAAGCCCATAAGGTGGGCAATATTATTATCTCCATTTGATAGATAGTAGTGGAATGTCTGCAGTCATAAAAATTAGAAAATCTAAGATTGCAGAAATATGGAATTCTGATGGCTAGAGCATGATTATGTACATACTGTATGTACACATAGCAGCCCTATGTGCTATATATGTATTTTTGTATGTATATATAAAATAGAAACACAAGCACACCTTGGAAAGAAGTTGAGAATTGATTGGGTAGGAGATCTTGTGTGTCATTTCTGTACTTGCATAGTTTCAACAAAGTTTTGTTTGTGTTTCAGGAACAGCCCTACTGAATTGAAAAGTACGTTCATAGAAGAACCACTGAGACTACTATATACAAAATAGATAACAACAACAACCTACTGTAAAGCACAAGGAACTATATTCAATATTTTTTATATTCAATATTTTTTATTAATCTATACAAATATAGATTATGTATATGTATATATGTATTATTGAATCACTGATATACACCTGAAACTAACATGACATTGTAAATCAATTATACTTCAATTAAAAATGCAAATTAGAAAGAACCATCAGAGAATCTCATACATTCCATTAACATTTTTATTAGTTATATATATTGTAATATTGCTGAATCTTTAATCAGAGCTCTTTAGGCCTTTAAAAACTTGAATTTCCACATTTGAAAATGGAAAAAATATCAATATGCTACTCAGTTTTGAGAATCTACTGAAACAATGTATGTATAAGATTATAATTTATTATGAGCTTTACAAGTGAATGATGTTTTTAAATGATTCTTGAATATATTGTTGGTGATTTCTCTATTAATAGTGGAATAGCTTTTTGGTTTTTTTTGTTTGTTTTAAAAAGAAGAGCCACTGAGCAGTGCCTGGAGGGGGCAGGCAGGAGAAATTGCAACAACATTAGAGAGGTGGGAAGGTCCAGCCTGGGATGAGGAGGCTCTGGAGGACCAGTCAGACCAGGAAGTGAAGAGCTAAATTGGGACAATCTGGAGCCAGTTTACAAAGTATCTTTAGGTGCCAGTCAGAAGTATTCAGGCTTTGTCTCCAAGACAACATGGAGCCCTGGAAGTTTCTATGAATGATAGATATATTAGACGTGGCACCTTAGAAAACTGAGACTGCCAGTCATTTGTTGAGAAAAGCAGCTAGAAGACTAGGTAAGGTTCTATTGCAATTATCTAGGCATGAGAAGGAAAGAAGGAGGTAGGACCTTCTGAAGGTAGAGTCTATAGATTAATAGAAATATTGTTGGGTGCCTTTCTCCTGAGGTCCCTTCCCTTTCTCATTTCTGTTTCCCAGCTTCTCAGAGTAGTTCCCTGCATTCCTGTGACCACAAGTCTAGAATCTCCTCTGCATATGAATCTGAAAACACAATGTCACTTTTCCCAAGAAAAGTTATACCACCAATTCTATAAAATCAGATAACATCACCACCACCACACATGCCAACACCACCTTAAAACACATTAATGAGGTTCCATGCCTGGTTAAAATCCAGACCCCCTTGATTTGGTTTATAAGGTTCTTTTTGACCAGTCTTCACCCACCTCCCAGGCTCTTCTACTTTGGTATTTCCCAGTTACTTCCATTCTTTAGCTACATTGTGTTCAGTCACTCAGCTGTGTCCGACTCTTTGCAACCCCATGGACTGTAGCCCTCCAGGTTCCTCTGTCCATGGGATTTTTCAGGCAAGAATACTGGAGTAGGTTGCCATTTCTTCCTCCAGGGAGGACCCAGGAATGGAACTGGTTTCTCCTGCATTGGCAGGTGGATTCTTTACCACTGAGCTACCTGGAAAGTCCTTAGCTACACTGAGTATGTTTCGATTCCTCTCAGGTTATTGGACAAGCTGGGCACTCTGCCCAGCTCCTCCTTTTCTTGACCTACTCCAGCTCAATGAGTAGCTCACTGAGCTCAGCTCATCCTTGAAGTCTGACCTTAAAAGTCATTT
Source organism: Bison bison bison (assembly GCF_000754665.1). NCBI lineage: Eukaryota > Metazoa > Chordata > Mammalia > Artiodactyla > Bovidae > Bison > Bison bison. The sequence goes on along the minus strand of NW_011495077.1, from coordinate 2,112,524 downwards.
CCTCCATTGAACCTTTCCTGACCTCGCTCTGTGCTCGAGGATTTCTTCCATCACAGTGCCTGCTACTTCCTCTGTTATGATACCTCACACACTATTCTGTCACTGCCTGTTGCCCCTCCATAGTAATCTGTGAGCTCCTGAAGTCAGCACTGTGCCTGCCACAAAGTTGGGGCTTAATCAATATTAGTGGGAATGAATGTTCATTCCTGGACTGTGGTGAGGCCTGCACCCATTAACATTATCATTCTCATTAACATGAGCTGAACAATCAAACTGGAAGGAGCGGAATCTAGAATTGTTAGGGCGCACTGAGATGGGGGCAGATTCTGGGGGACATTGTCATTGCAGATGCTGGAAGGAAGTCCAGACCAGGCTGGCAGCAGATAAAAGGAATCAGTCTATTAAAGCAGTCAGAATTAGAAAGATATTCTAACAAGAGGGCACTGGAAATCCAAGCAGGCAAGTGGAAGCAATAGATACAACTTATTGAGCAGTCACTGTTTGTTGGACACTGGGCCTATAACTCCATTTTTTCCCCTTCTTTATTGAGGAGTATTTGACAAATAAAATTTGTATATATTTTTACAAAATGATATTTTGATATATGTATATATCGATGTAGTATGTATACACAATCAAGTTGACAATCTAATTAATGTATCTACCACTTTACATAGTTACCCTTCCTTTTTTTTTTTTTTTGTTAGAACAATAAAGATCTACTCTCATATCAAATTTCAAGTACACAAAACAGTACTTTTTTTTTCAAATGTTTATTTATTTGGTTGCTCCCAGGGTCTTAGGTGAGGCACTCGGGATCTTCGTTATGGCACGCAAGCTCTTCAGTTGCAGCATGTGGGATCTAATTCCTTGACCAGGGGTGGAACCTGGGCTCCTGTATTGGAGTTTTGCTTCCTGCACTGAAGCTCAGAGTCTTAACCACTGGACCACCAGGGAAGTCCCACAAAACAGTACTTTTAACTACAGTGACCATGCTGTACATTAGTAAGATGACCAGAATTTACATCCTTCATATCTGAAACTTTGTGCCCTTTGATCAACATTTCCCCTCCCTCCCCAACCGCTTCGAACCACCGTTCTATTCTTTGAGTCTAAAAGTTCATCTTTTTTAGATTCCATACATAAGTGAAATCATGCAGTATTTGTCTTTCTGTATCTGGTTTATTTCACTTAGCATAACACCCATCAGTGTTATCCATATTGTCACAAATGATAAGATTTCTTTCTTTTAGAGCTGGACCATATCCTTCATCCATTCATCTAACAGTGAACGCTTTGGTTGTTTCCATGTCTTGACTATTGTGAAGAACGCTACAGTGAATATGATGGTATCTCTTCAAGACAGTGATTTCATTCCCTTCAACTATATATCCAAAAAAGGGTTTTCTGGATAATATGGTATTTCTATTTTTAATTTTTTGAGGAACCTCCATATTGTTTTTCATAATAGTTGTAACAATTTTTTTTTTATAACTTCATATACATAATCCTTAGACTTCCCTGGTGGCTCAGACAGTAAAACATCTGTCTACAATGCAGGAGACCTGGGTTCGATCCCTGGATCAGGAAGATCCACTGGAGAAGGAAATGACAATCCACTCCAGTACTATTGCCTGGAAAATGCCATGGACAGAGGAGCCTGGTAGGCTACAGTCCACGGGGTCGCAAAGAGTCGGACACGACTGAGCGACTTCACTCACTTACTTAGTTATACATAATCCTTAAACCAAGTACATGGGGTAGGTATTACCATCCACATTTTACAGTTAAGACTGAGAGTTAGTGCTGGAATTCAATAATAGTTCTTCTTGGGCCTGTGCTCTTTTCTCTACATTAGTGCTTCCCCAACTTTAACCTACATTAAATGACCTGGGAGGTCTTGTAAAACTGCAGATTCTGTTAAAATGCAGAAAGGTAACTCAGGCCTGGATTGGGGCCTGAGATTCTGTAGTCCTAACAAACTCCCACTGATGAAGCTATATCAGTCCATTGGATCATACTTTGAGTCATAAGACTCTACACGGTACTTCACTTTTTTCTAAGAGGGGTTAAGTAACACCTAGGTCACACAGCTAGCCTATAAGCCAGGGGTTTTGACCATAGGCCTCTCTGGTCAAAACCGATGCTCAGGGCTTCCCTGGTGGCTCAGTGGAAAGAATCCGCCTGCCAGAGTTGGATCCCTGGGTCAGGAGGAACCCTTGGAGAAAGAAATGGCAACCCACTCCAGTACTCTTGCCTGGGAAATCCCATGGACAGAGGAGGTTGGCAGGCTAACATCCATGGGGTTGCAAAGAGTTGGACATGACAGCAACTAAACAATAACGACAACATATTCCCACTTAATGAGGATGTATCAGTCCGTGGATCATACTTTGAGTTATACGACTCTGCACAATATTTCACTTTTTTTCTCAAAGGGATTAAATAACTCACCTAGGTCACACAGCTAGTCCATAAGCCAGGGTTATTGACCACAAGCCTAATTGATGTCAAAACCTATGCTCTTAGTGATTAAGATATGCTGGTGAGTATGTGTACTCAGTCATGCTGACTCTTTGAGACCCCATGGACTGCAGCCTGCCAGGCTCCTCAGTCCACAGGATTTTCCAGGCAAAAATGGAGTGGGTTGCCATTTCCTTCTCCAGGGGATCTTCCCGACCCAGGGATAGAACCCAAGCCTCTTCCATCTCCTCCACTGGCAGGCAGATTCTTGACCACTAGCGCCACCTGGGAAGTCCTTTAAGATATGCTGTCTCCCTCTATTTGCAGGAAACAGGACCCCCAGCTTCGAGTCTGGGACCAGGGGGAAAATCCAATCCCTGAGAAGTAGACAAGCACCAGAGAAACTAAGGGGGTTACCAAGACAGGGCCTTTGCCAGAGGGAACAAAACCAGGGCTCAGTTACCCGTCTGGGGCACAGGGTGGGGCCCAAGTCTCAGGAACAAGATAGAAGCTGAGTTCCCAGAACTCCAGAACAGTGGGAAGGATGACTTGATAGTGATACACCAAACGTGGGCAATAGCTTGTTCTACCCCTCCTGCCTGGAGCCTAAAATGGAGTGAAAGCCCGGAGCCGGACAAATCCTGCCTATGTGACAAGGTCATGCAGGAGAGGAGAAAAAGCTCACAGGGGTGGGAGCCACATCACCTCCACACTCTCCTCCCTGGGATCCTCAGCATGGCCTGGAGAGGCTAGGCCTCCCCAGGGCTCGCCAGCATCCTTTGGAACCACTGACCCTAGCCCCTGCATGCTCCCTTTCCACCTTCTCTTCTCTTGATTTCAAGCCTTCTTCCCACCTCGATCCTCTACAAACTCCCTGTTTAAAAGACAGGATGTTTCAATATTTCAGATCCTTATCCTATGGACCTTGTTCTGTCAGGATTCATAAAAGTTACCTTAAATTTTTCTTTTTCCATCACCTTAAATTTTGCCTTGCTCCCTTTGAATGGCCAGGGTATAGGTGTCTGGGAAGAGGCAGAAGCCAGCGATGCTTAGTATTGGCTCAGTCTGGGGTGTTTGGTGGGAATGGGGGGCCGGCAGGAGTAGCACAGAGCAGGGTGAGAATAGGTGCAGGGTATTTCGGATGCCTCCGGGCTTGTATTTTCACAGCAGGAATCCAGCCATCCATGCCACACCAGCTGTCGGATCAAGGGCTGCATCAGAGTCATCAACTATATTAGGATCTTGGTCAGAACTTTTGATTGGCTTCTGGCTAGAGGTCATTTCAGAACTTCCACAACAAAGGGCAGGTATAAGTGTGACCTAAAGGATAGGTTACAGATCCCCCAAACAGAAAAACAACCAGATACATTTCTGAGCATGAAAAATGTGACAATTCAGAATTGGCTTTGCAAAATAAATGATCAGACATCATTATATCATTGCTACAGTTGTAGGGGGAGAAAATCTCTTTTTTATAGCAGAGACAGATATAGCCTCTGCCGTATTAGGAAATTTCTCATGACTCCAAAGTCCACCTGTACTCCTGCACGTCTGCCCCCAGGGGGGGTCCCTCGGTACAGTGACCCCTCTTCCAAGAGGAGGATATGAGCTGAGACAAAAAGGGGATGTTTGTTGGCATCTGTTACACATCCTCCTGAGCCTCTTGGACTCATTGTTTTAATTCATTTTGGCTCTTTTTTGAGATTTTATTACTGTTTAGCCTCTAGAGAGACTGGTACTCATTCAAAATGCAAGTTACTTGAGGAGGGACCCCTGGAATCATCCATGACCTAAGGAATCTCCAAAACTACAAACATTCCTTTTTTTTATATCCCAGTAAAAGAAAAATCCCCAAATGTGTATTTTACACACATATATATAGCAGTATATCTGGATGGATACACTCCCAACTTGCAGAATAGGACTGTGAATAGGGGAGAAGCTTTACCTTGCTTGCCTGGTAGAAGATTTATTGTTTGTATTTTTGAAGTATTAATAACAAGCATACTTTTATAATATGGGAGGAGGGAAAAAACAGGAACGGAGGGAGGAAGAAATGAGAATGATTTGAGAGACAGAGGAAAAGTAGAAAGACCAAAAAAAAAAAGAGGGAGGGAAAGAGGGAGGAAGGAAGGAAAGGAGAGAAAGACAGAGATTAAAAAAAAAAAAAAACAGGAACAGAAAGAAAGAAAGGCCTCCTCCACCCTCTCCCTGAATAAGATCCAGGGAATCTCATCTATGTCCCTTACTCTGCAGGAGCAATTGGAGCCCTCATAGGAACAGAGAACAGCAGCTGTTTACCCTTTTTGGCACATTATTCATCATGCATTTATTTTATTTAGATTCATCAGAGTTGAAAGACCTCAAGATAAAAATATACATAATCACTTCTGGCCATTTAAAATATCAAAACAATGAACAATATTTAGAGAGACCAGAGGCAAGAGGGAGGACAAGGGGAAAACAAAAAAAGAATATATTGGGCAAGAAAGAAGCAGTAGTGTCAAGTAAATATTGAGAAATAGCAGTCAGCCTAAAAATCCTGGAAGCTGCTGCTCCCTGTCAAGCTATGACAACCTTGTTCCCTGGAGGCTGGGCCCAAAAGGTCAACATAGGAGCCTCTGTCTCCCTTATTTCCCCCAGAGGCACACAGCTCTGCACAGTGGCTGCTGGAGGGGTTGCTCAAGACCCAGCCCTTTCAGGACCCACGTCCAGCTCACTGGTGATACGCAGGAACCTTCCCTAATGGCCCTTCCCTCTCCCTGCCCTGCCTCTGCATTCCCACATTTGGAGACTCAAAACTTCAGCTATTTTACCCATGTTAAGTGTTGCCACTCTGGACCTGTGATCACGTGGGCCATGTGTTCATTGATCTGAAAACTCTTTGAGAACGAAGGGGCCTCTGACTTGCCTCTTTCCCCCGTGGAGCCTAGGTGCTGCCTGGTCCAGAGGGTGTGCAGTGACCTTCCTGTCCTCTTCCCGCCTTCTCCAGTGACAGTGCCAGAAGGCAGGAGGACCCTGGTTAGCAGATGACCATGCAGGCATGCAGGCATGTCTGTCTAATTCTAGCCAAGGGCACGGGGGGAAGGACGGAGCCCAGGGACCTGTGGCCTCTCCGCTAAGAGGACAGAGGGCTAAGAATAGGACAGGAGATTAGGGAGGGATTGGAACTGCATTGTTATCTCACAGGAATGGCGTTTGTTCGGGAGCGTTTTTTTTCCAAGCTCTTCTATGAGCCACCCCACCCTCTCCTCTGCCCAGTATCTGTAGGAGCACCCACCACATGTCTCTCACCACTTCTCTTTCCATCTGCTCTGCTCTGCGAAAGTGAAATCACTCAGTTGTGTCCGAGTCTTTATGACCCCATGGACTATATAGCCTACCAGGTTCCTTCGTCCATGGGATTTTCCAGGCAAGAATACTGGAATGAGTTGCCATTTCCTTCTCCAGGAGATCTTCCCAACTCAGGGATTAAACCCGGGTGTCCCGCATTGTAAGCAGACGCTTTACCGTCTGAGCCACCAATGTCCATCCATTCCCAGCCCCTCCTCCTGTCCCTGGTTCCTCTCCAGCCCCATCCTAATTCCTCATCATAAATTAAATTCCTGCCCCTTCACCTATTTTCCCTCCTTCTCTGCCCGGATCCGCTTCTTTCCAACTCTTCCCATAAGTCCTTCCCATTCATCCTTTTCCCCACCTTTGTCTCCTGCCTGGCCCCTTTGCCCACCACCTCTCCGCCTAAGCTTCCCACACTCTTCAGCTTGGAGTACCAGGTTTTCCAGGCTGCTGGCCTTTGCCTCCCCTCTCCTAACTTTTTTGGACCAGTATTTTGTCCACTTCTCCCTCTGTCCTGTGTCCCCTCTCTCGAAGCTGAACTGGACAAGCAGAGGCTGAGGCGGGCTGACAGCCTCCACTCTCCTAACAGCTAGAAGCCATCAGCACCAGGCACCAGGCAAAGGGACACCTCTGAGAACAAGACCCAGGACATGCAGGCCATAGGAGACACCTCCCCGAACTCAGCCACAGCTATTCTTAGGAACATAGTACCACAAAAGGGCCTTATGCTCTGTGTCACCCTCCCAACCCCCCACCCCCCTACACACACAAGGAGCTGCTCTTGGCAGAGGCTGTAATCTCAGAGAAAAGGGGCCCAGGCACGGGAGGCTGGGCTGGACACTCTGCCCCCTGCTCTGACTTCTCAGCGCCACGAGGCTCAGCCCTTGAGACAAGGTCACCTCCCACCACAGCGCACAGACATACAGCTCTGCCGCTCTGCTCTCTCTGCAGTCTGAAACACCAACAGAGCTGAACCTCATCTCTGCCGCCTCACCCTTACTCTTCCGTTGCCCACGCACCCTTTCCTGGCTCTTCCCCACTCCCAGCAAACCAACTCCCTCCCTGTCTTACTTCCTCCCCACTCTTCCTGCTCAGTACGGGTCAGGCTCTTTTCTTATCTAGTCAGTCCAAAGTCCCACAATAACTGTCTCTTCTTTCCTTGCTGCAGGTGGGAAGCTGAGACCCCAGCTCTGGTCCCTTGAGACATCAAGGAGCCTGACCAGCTCTCAATCCCTGGTCTGGTTCATGGATCTGGTGTGACCTGGCAGTCAGGTTGCCAGCTGCCCCTGAAAAGCTCCCTCGAGAGGAAACAGCCGCCCGCTCCATAGCTCCTTTGTTGCAAATCAGACCCAGGGAGGTTGCTCACCACCCTCCCCAAGGGCAGGAAGCACCTTCGTGATGTGTGTACCTCTCTGTGTTCTTAATGAGTTTCTAATATTTGGATAGAAGTTTCGGGTGTATGTAGCAGAGACAGGAATCAAAGCCCTGCACTAAAACCCAGGCTTGCAAACCCAGCAGCAGGAATGCTGCCCAGCATTGCACGGTGGGCAGAGAGAAGGCCTCCACCTTCCATACTCTCAGAACACCAGCGAGAGCCCTGCTCCCAAAGACCAGCCATTATCCCACGGCAGGTTACGGGTTCAGACAGGCAGGGATACCTGTATTGTCAAGCCAGGAACATCATCTTTCCAGGTGAAATAAAAATTCTGAGGCATAAGCAAGCAGAAGCAGCTGAGTCACGGGTACTACTCATGTTTTCAGATCACTTTGTAGAGCTACACTTCTGCCCTCCAGCCCTGGGCTGGTCCTCATGCCATGGAACACAGGAGGCCCAGACGTTTCTCAGGCCAGTCGGGGAGGGCCACAGGATGAGAGTGTGGCTGCCCCCATGTTCCGCTGTGATCTCCCTGCATGCATCTCTGGGGATAAGGAGTGAGCAGGATGAGAATCCTCCTATTTGCAAGCCCACTTCATGGAGGCGGGCACCTCAACCCTCCAAGTACTTCCAAACCACCCCTCTGGCTTCCAGAAGGAGAGAAGCAAAAAAAAGAAAAACAGAACCAGAAAATGTAAAAGGGACTGGAGAACGAAACAAGGGTCTATTTTATCATCCCCCTTCACAAGTACAGGATTGTCCGATTTTCAAAACAAAACAAATCATGTTATTTGGCCTCTTCCCCTTCTGGTTGCTATCTAATCTCTCAGCTCACTGCCAAGCTCCTCAAATGCAGGGCTCACACCCACTGCCTCCACTTCCTGTCCACTCATCCTTTTCTTAATACCTCTCTGCAGCCTGGATCTGTCCTGAGACTGCAGAAGGCGCTTGCTCCAGGATAACCCGAGTTCCTCCTCTCTGCCTCCCTGACATTCAGTCTGTCTTTGGCATCTGACACCATGGCCACCTGCTCCTCTTGAAGAACTTCTTCTGGCTTCGAGGAAACTGCCCTTTTCCTGTGCTCCTTGCCTTCTCTGTGCTCTCCAGTCTGACAGCCACCCCCCGAGGCAGTCGGTCTCACGTACCAGCCCTGCCCACCAGAATTCCAACTTCCTACAAGGATGCAAACCATCTTCATCAGATTCCCCACTGTTACCTCCAACTCCCCTGAACCAAATACTCTGTCCTCTTCCTGCTTGTCTAAAAGCCTGCTCCCCTTTGCTGCTGCTCCCATCCTTCCCAGGATCACACACTCATGAATCTTCCTTCCTCATTTCCTGCATCCGATCTGTCAGCAAGGCATTTGATTTCTTCCTTAGACACTACCATGTGTAAAACAGCTATTGGAAACTGCTGTATAACAGTGATCTCAACTTGGTGCTCTGTGATGACCTAGAGAGGTGAGATTGGCAGGGGGTGGGGGGTGAGGGGAGCGAGGCTTAAGAGGGAGGGGAAATATATATACATATAGTTGCTTAACTTTGATATACAGCAGAAACTAACACAACATTATAAAGCAATTATACTCCAATAAAAAATCAATTTAAAAAAAGGAAACTCTTCCAGCCTCGCCCTTTCTTTCCTTTTTGCATCTGCTCTCCCCACTCTTCTCCTGACTTTGATGGTTATCCTAGCCTCCTCTCTGGTCTCCTTGCTTCCAGCCTCTTCTCCCACCAAGGAAGAATGAGACAGGCTAGCAGCTGGGAGAGAGGCATTCCTGGTGAGTTCATCAAACAGTCTTGGCACTGGCTACAGATACAGCTCTGACTGTACCACAGGTGTTTTGCAGAGATGTATACATACCCACCCTGGAGGAGGGGATGAAAACTCACTCCAGTGTTCTTGTCTGGAGAATTCCGTGGACAGGGGGAGTCTGGCAAGCTACATCCATGGGGCTGCAAAGAGTCAGTCACAACTGAGCAATTAGCACATATACACACACACGCCCATGTTTGTGTAAAGTGTGTAGGCACATGTGCTTGTGTTCACTCACTTGTGTTTATGTGGGAGTGGGGGTGGGGAGACAGGTGACCATCCCAGGGAGGCCTGCTGAAGGGGGACTTCGGACCAAAAAACACAGAGAACACCTTTTCGCCTTGGGAAGGAGTGGCTGATTTCTCAGCCTTTTGGTTCCTCACTGAGAATTACCATACACTCCTATTAAATCCTACGGTCTGTCTATATCCTGGGCTGATTCAGGCTTGACAGCCCCAGGATACTGCCCCAGAGATGCCTGTGATCAGAGCAGAGGGCCTCGAGTAGGGGAGTGGGGGTCTGTGCTGGGTCCCCAACTGGGGTCTGGAGCAGAGCAGGCAGCGCTCAGGGCTCCAGGTCTAACACCAAAGTGCTCAGCAGGTGCGGCTCTCTTTAGTCGCGGCGAGTGGGGGCTGTTCTTTGTTTCAGCGTGTGGGCTTCTCATTTCTGTGGCTTCTCTAGCTGCGGAGCTCAGGCTCTAGAGTGTGCAGGCTTCAGTAGTTGTGGCAAATGGGCTTAGTTGCTCCATGGTTTGTGGGATCTCCCGGGACCAGGGATCAAACCCATGTCCCCTGCATTGGCAGGTAGATTCCCAACCACTGGACAACCAGGGAAGTCCTGGTCTTTAGCCCCTGACTATCCCCATGTTACAGATGATGAAACTGACTCAGGGAGGTTCCATAACTGACATCAATCACACAGCTGGGAAACAGAGGGGCTGCGTTTCAAAGTGGACCTTTGTGACCGACTCCAAAGCTTGCCACGGTGGCCCTCGTAAGCTCTCTGACCTCCAGCCTGGATCCAAACTATTCACGCCCCATCAAGCCTCTCTTTTAGTGAGTTGTGCCCCTCTAAACACTCCCCAAGGGTAAGATCTACCTTTCCCAGCACCCCAAACTAAACAGGGCCAGCCGCAGCCCCTTCCAGCTGTCCACTGTCTGTCGGAAAGCAGAGACTCTGGACAAGGGGGTGGGGGCAGGGTGCAGAGGGGCGCAAAGATTTGGAAGCCAGCAGGAAGACAAAAGAATGACAAGAAGGAGCAGCTGTTTGCAAAGGGAAACCTGAGACGGGCACAAAGCTCAGGCCCTAAGCCCAGGCTCGTGTGCAGCCAGGGTAGGGGTCTCCCCAAGGTCAGAGACTCTGGGGGCAGGCAGATTGGAGTGCTGGGCCCCACTCCAGGCTGCGTCCCCCCTCCCAAATGCGCAGACAACCGTGCCCCCTTCCTCTTCCTGGCCGAAGACCCCTGCCTATGTCTGCCGCTCTCCTGCTCCCATCCCATGGGTTTGGGGGCTCCTTTCTTATTTCCCTCCTTTCACGCCGAGGTCTCCTTTAACTTGCCCTGCCGCGCCCCTCCTCCTCCCATTCCTGGTAGTAATTTTAGCAACTTTTCCTCTGAACTCCCGCTGGCATGTTCACAGCAAATGGCCCCTGCTTGGGCCTGACACTTGATCAGGGTGGTGACAGAGCCCAGACAAAGCAGTCACAATGCTGGGGAGGGGAGGGCAGGGGAGCAGATTACCTTCCTTCCACTCCAGGCCTTATTTGGTCTACCTTGGTGAAGCTGTCCGCCCTCCAGCCCCTCTTTATTTATAGCATTTTGCTCTGCTCTTCTTTGTCTTATCTGCTATCACTCTAACACACCCCGCACTCTCCCCATGCACCCCCACACAGGGGGCCCCTGGCCCCTCACTCCTCCCACCAGGAATGTGCATGTGAGCAAAGGCACTGGCTCTAAGTTCAGGCCTGGATTTCACGTCTTCAAACAGTTGAGTAGAGCTGTGCGGAGGAAGGATCTTTATATTGGTCACTGTCACATCCTGATCGACTGAAATAATGCCTGGCACGTAGGTGTTCAATAAACACTAGTTGAATGAAGGAGTCAGCAAAGCTGTGGTCTTCAAACTGTAGCGAATAGAAGGAAGAGAATCCAGATGGAGCTAAGTGTAGGTGCCAGAGGGCTGAAGAAAGAGTGGGGATATTTAAGGATGTCAGACCCTCCAATCTGGCTTCAAACTGGGGCACTGGGGCAGCAAGCCTAGAGACCCGCGAGTTCTCTTTCCCTCTTCATAAGCTCTCTTGAGAAGAGTAACACTGTAACACCAGTAGACCGGATCCCCCCAACTCAACAGGAGGGGAACAAAGTACCATTGATTTACTAACTGTAGAAAAGGCTTCCCAGTTCCACACCACAGATGCTGGCCCGTGATGAAGACACTGGCTTTAAAATGGCTCAGCTGGCTCCCAAGCATCCTTTGTGAATCTCAGTTGCCTGCATCTGTATCTGAGCCCTGGGAACTCAGGGAGGGGCAGCCACTTTCGCTTAGAAAGCTCGAGGGGGTGGATAAAAAGAAACTCTGCCCTTCGTGGCCAGTCCCTGAGGTCCCTACCAGTGGACCTAATCCCTCAGCACCTGGCAAAGCCTGGTCGGGACCCTCAGAGTTTGTTCTGCTGAGCAGTGCCTGTAGGGGCTGCCTCAGCGGCTGCACACCTTGGCACCTGGGAGCTGCGCTGCACTGGCTGCACAGCCCCTGCGTTTCATGGTCGGCCTCCCATAGCCCAACTAATGCCGCCCAGACTGAGTCGTGGTTACCAGGCAGCCCCCACCGAGGCCCCCACCTGGATCGCCCTTCCCTGCTGCACCCACCGCACCTTCAAAGTGCATCTGCGCCCCATCCCCCTGCCTGCAGCTCTCCTTCCAAGCGCACAGTAATCAGACGGATCAGTCCGCATGCGCTGAAGAGTTGTGACTGGGAAGGAGGGGGAGCTTCAAACCAGACCACGCAGTGGTTGCCTGGACACGGAGCCAGTGAAGCTTAAACACTGGAGGAGCGTGGCATCGGCTGTGTTCTGTGCTCACGGGCTGAGCCCCAACTCCCTTTGCTCCCCTCCTCTGTGAGTGCTCCTCAGGCCCTCAGGAAAGTGGGAGATCTTTCCAGTCCCTCTACCCACCTTGCCTGAACACTAATCTCACCAGAGCTGGAGAGAGGTCACCCCTACAGAACACAAGCGGGGTGCAGGCAGGCACAGCCCCTCCTAGATCACAGCAGCTGTGTTGTCTAGGCCCTGAGGTGGGGCATTTAGTGCCTGTGGTCTGGGCTAGGAAAACAGGCAAAAGGCTCCAACCAAAGACATCCAGAGCCAGCCCTCCACACACAGCCCTCCGCACACAGCAGCATCCTGGGCTGCTCGGACCCCCAGCCCTCTTTCTCAGGCTCCTTCCCCAGGCTGGGCTCCATCCCCATCTCCGGAGCTGCTCCCCATCCTCCTTGAATCTTGCTGCCCTGACTGGCTGCATGATCTCAGAGAAGGCTTTTCCTCTCCCCATGAAGTGAAGGACTTGGACCCATCACTAAGGCCTGTCTGGCTCTGAGGCTCAGTGACCTCACACGCTGCCTGGCTGTCCAAGGAAATCAGTGCCTGAGCCAGAGGCCCCATCTCTAAGCTCCCTGGTCGTACGACTTGCCATTTGGCTGGGAAGCCTCCTTCCAGCTGCCCCCACCTAGCCCCTACCCTGGGTCCAACTCTGCTCTGGGGTTGCTCGTTCTCACCCCATCCCATCTCACAGTTGAGTGCAGGACCCAGGCCAGGGAGCAGAAAGGGCACCATGCAAGGGACCAGGCTGGTCCTGGGGGCAGGGGCCCCGAGGGCAATAGTCCAAGAGGGCGTGGAGGTGGGGGGACAGCCTGCCTGAGGTCATGGTGGTCGTGGTCAGTTCCCCCTCCCTCCAGCTGTGGAATGTGAGGCCTGGCCTGGGAGATATTTTGGCTGTACTTGGAGCCCTCCCCGCCCCCTGGAATCAGACCCTGCTCACTCCATGCCATAACAATGACGACCACTTCCAATTGTTTCCTAGCTGGAGGGGGGGAGGGGAGCACGGTTTGGGAAAGGAGGGGGGAGCCTGGGGGAAATGCTTCTAGTGACAACAGTCCTTTCTAAATCCGGCTGGGGACTGGGTGCAGGTGGGGGTGGGGGTGCCCTGCTTCCCCATATATACAGCCCCCGCCTGGCCAGGTCGGCTCCACAGCTCTCTCCTGCGCTCCAGTCTTCTCTCCTTGCTGCTCTCAGGTAGGGGCTGGGAGCTGGCGGCCCTCCTCTGGGATAAGGGGCCCAGGTTTAGGAAGGGGCTCCTCTAGGAACAGCACACTACATTCAGGGCTTCATGCAAAGCGTCAGGTCTGGTCACGGAGCACACACGGGCAGGTCTAGACATGTGTGTACGTGCCAGGGGAAAGGGGGGTCATGAGTTACAGGGGGAGATGTCTGGGTCTGACTGCAAATGTGAGACCAGAAGTGTGTGTGTGTGTGTGTGTGTGTGTGTGTCTGAATGTTTGGTGAGGGAGGCTGTGTGCTGTGTGGCTGTGTGCCTGAGACACAGAAATATCAACTGAGAGACGAGTTTATGATTAGGCCCGAGGACAAGCAGGAAGCGGCAAGAGGATGGCAGAGAACAATTATTTCAGAAGTTTGTGTGTAAAAGCTAGTTCTGTGAGGTTTGCACTGGGTAACTACCCACATTCACATACACAGAATGGCTCGTGTGCGCAGCCGGGAGTCAAGCCAGTGGGAGTATGTGTCCTCCCTGCAAAAGTTGCTCCCGGGCACAGGAACATGGTGTCCTGTCTTCGTACCCTTGACACGGTCTCTGTGCTGGGCACAGACTGAATGTACAGCTCTCCCATGTCTGTCGTGGAGCGTGTTCAGCTGTGCCATGGGTGTGTCCATGAGAAGATGCCCACGGGGGCTCCTCTCTAACAACGTCCACCACAACTGACCATAGAATGGGGACAGGATGGATGAGAACTGGCTCCGGAGTCGTGAGACTTGGGTTCAAGTCCTGGCTCCACCACTTACTGTGATGTGTTTTTGGACAAGCAAGCTCATGAACCTAGATTTCCTCCTCTGTAGAATGGGGTGAGGACTGAGGAGGAGGACTGGCATAAAAATGCTCTGTAGGCTATAAAGCCCCAACCGTGTGACCACTGGTTGAATGTCAGGTGGCTCAAAAAGGCAAGGCTCACTAGACGGGGGAGGCCAGGGCAGGGCCATCGGCCAGGAGTGAGGAGTGAGGGGCTCACTGAGGTGACATCAAGAACCTGGGTAGGAAAAGCGAGAGAAAGAGCGGGACCAGAGAAGCCCACCATCACCTCCACCCCTGTTCAGGCCTTGGGGCGGAGGGGTGCTGAAGGGCGGGACTGGGTGAGGCAGGGACACAGCCCTGACCAACCTCCTTCTCTCCAGGCCCCTGCCACCTTGAGCCCCTTTCCTCTCGAAGGCGCGTTTGAGAAGCCAAGGTAAGGAGAGCCGATCTGAGAAGACACACAACTCTAGTTTCTGCCTCGCCTTAGGGAGCACGGCCTGGTGGCCAGGAGTTCTTACCTGTGATTAGTGAAGGAGTCAGGTAGTGAAGAGGTTCAGAGATGTGCGTAGTGTGTATAGTTAGCTTCCTGCTCCCAGAACCCCCCAGGCTGGACCAAGTTAGCCTCCGCCTCTGCCCCAATAGATTTGCTAGGGCTAGGAGATGAGCTGAAGGAATGAGGGACTCTTGGTGACCCCTGCTGACCCCTGAGCACTGTGTTAGGCTTTGGGGCTCCTGCTGCAGGGGAGAAGAGTGGAGGGGAGGGCAGTCAGCTTCTTCTCCCTCCCTTTGCAGCCGCAGCCATGGTGGACGCGGAGATGGCCGCGTTTGGGGAGGCCGCCCCCTACCTGCGCAAGTCAGAGAAGGAGCGGCTGGAAGCCCAGACCAGGCCTTTCGACCTCAAGAAGGACGTCTTTGTGCCTGATGACAAAGAGGAGTTTGTCAAGGCCACAATTTTGTCTCGAGAGGGTGGCAAAGTCACCGCCGAGACAGAACATGGCAAGGTGGGTGGCGGGGCCAGCGTGAGAGGCCACCTTGGATGCCCCCCCACGCCTGGGGTGCCTGGCGGGTGCCACCAGGATGTACCCCACATAGTCCTGGTTCTCCCTTCCTCTGGGTAGGGATGTACTGTCTCCAAATAGCCCTTCTCATCCCCAACATCCTGTCTATCTTCTCTGGGACCCTGGATTCTTTTCTCATGAACATGGTTCTTCTATAACCTGCCTAACTCCCATCCCTGCCTGTGGGCTGTTGCAGACAGTGACCGTGAAGGAGGACCAGGTGTTGCAGCAAAACCCACCCAAGTTCGACAAGATCGAGGACATGGCCATGCTGACCTTCCTGCACGAGCCTGCAGTGCTCTACAACCTCAAGGAGCGCTACGCCTCCTGGATGATCTATGTGAGTGCACCCCCGGGCATCCCTCTGAATCTAGTGGCTTCCTGCTCCGTGCATGTCCACCTCCTGGAGCCCAGTGTGTCTGTCCTTTGTGCCCAGGCAGTACTTCACTCTGTCATAATCCCTGCCTCCTTGTGCATGCTAAGCTGCTTCAGTCATGTCTGGTTCTTTGTGAGCCTATGGGCTGTTGCCCACCAGGGTTCTCTGTCCATGGGATTTCCCAGGCAAGAATACTGGAGTGGGTTGCCATTTCCTTCTCCAGGGGGTCTTTCCAACCCAGGGATCAAACTCATGTCTCCTGCTTAGCAGGTGGATTCTTCACCACTAGCACTACCTGGGGGTGCAGCTCTAATGACCTGAGGGCTGGGACTGCTCAGATGGACTGCGTTCATACAGTTTCCTTTCTCTCCCTCTCCTAAGACCTTTCTCTAACTCCAAAAACTGCCACCCCTCCCACTTCATCATTGGCAACTCACTTCTTTTCCTCCCCTAGACCTACTCGGGCCTCTTCTGCGTCACCATCAACCCCTACAAGTGGCTGCCGGTGTACAATGCCGAGGTAGTAGCCGCCTACCGGGGCAAGAAGAGGAGCGAGGCGCCGCCCCACATCTTCTCCATCTCTGACAATGCCTACCAGTACATGCTGACAGGTGACAGGCCCCAAGTGAAGGGTTTCTTGAGGGCCCCTCCTCCCGAGGGGTTCAGGCCTCTGGGAGAGATGCAGGGAGCTGGGGCAGGATGGGGAGATGACAAAGCATCCTGTGCAACTCCTGACTTGTCCTCCCCATCTTCTCCCCACAGACAGAGAAAACCAGTCCATCCTGATTACGTGAGTGTGGCTACTTCCTGTTCCCTTCCACAATCTCCTTGAGCCCACCCCCCCATCAGGACCCAAGCCCCCACACACAGACCCCCAGTTCTTTTTCCCTCCACCTTCTGGTGCCAGCTCTGATGTCTTCTCTGGCCTTCTCCTTGCTCCTCCCCTTCCTTTCTCCTCCCCATCCCTCTTATTTTTCCTCTCCCATCTTCTTTACTCATGCCCCTCTAACTCATCACGCATCTATCCATAAGCCTGGGAACACCATGTCTTCTTCCCCTCTTCATTTTCCTTCATTTTTCCCTTCAGAAACCCTCCCCATTCTTCCAGCCCCGCCCATTCTTTTCCAAAATGGCCTGGGCCCATCTCCTTTAATTGACCTTGCCCAGCCAAGACCATATTGAGCTGTGCATAGTCGCTCAGTTGTGTATGACTCTTTGCAACCCCAAGGACTGTAGCCCACCAGGCTCTTCTGTCCATGGGGATTCTCCAGGCAAGAATACTGGAGTGGGTTGCCATACCTTCCTCCAGGGGATCTTCCCAACTCAAAGATCAAATTCCGGTCTCCCACCTGCCCAAATCCGCTTCTTCTAGCACATCTTTCCTAGTTGCTACCCTTGACCCTGTGTATGTCAGAGCACAGCTTTGTGGCTGGGATGCATATTATCTGGTGGCTTCCTGCTGCAGGGCTCCCCCTGCCAAATAAAGCTCTCCTGACTCGAGGCTTGTGGTCTCAAATAATGTTTGTTCACTGCCTAATAAGCCCGACTGTCCCAACAGCGGAGAATCCGGGGCAGGGAAGACGGTCAACACCAAGAGAGTCATCCAATACTTCGCGGTCATTGCCGCCATTGGCGACCGCAGCAAAAAGGAGCAGGCCACAGGCAAGGTAGGCCTACTGTCCTCCAAGGGCCTGTACCGCAGAAAGGGAGGAGGAGGAGGAGGCCTCTCACCTGCCATCCTTCTTGACCTCCGCAGGGCACCCTGGAGGACCAGATCATCCAGGCCAACCCCGCCCTGGAGGCCTTTGGCAACGCCAAGACCGTCAGGAACGACAACTCCTCCCGCTTCGTGAGTGGGCCCTGCCTTTGGACTTGGGATTTGGGTTGGTCAAAGGATGTGTCAAACAGGAGCTCTCCCTCAACTCATCACCATTTTTCTCCATGTCTCCAGGGGAAATTCATTCGAATCCATTTTGGGGCGACCGGAAAGTTGGCTTCTGCAGACATCGAGACCTGTGAGTGTCACAGATCTGCTAGGGCTCATCCTGACCCTGCCCTCACTCTAACTGTCTCCATCTCTCTCTTGTGTCACTGGACAGCTCTGCCCCTCAGGCTCTCTTCCTCTCTCCCTGTCTCTGTGTCTCTAGGTCTACATATTCCTCTCCTTTTGAGACTTCCTCTGGTCTGTCTCCATCTCTGTCTCTGCTTGTCTGTGTGTCTTTCTTTGGGACCTTCCTCTGCTCCTGGGACTCCGTCTCCGTCTCTATATCTGTGTGTGATCTCTGTGCGTCTGTGGGTGCATTTCTCTCCCTCTCTTGTCTCTCCCTTTCCCTCTGTCTTGTTCTCTACATTTATCATTCCTTTTTCTCTATTTCCTTATACTTAAACCCTAACTTTTTCTTCTTCTCTTTCTTCTCCCCTCCTATTCACAGACCTTCTGGAAAAATCCAGAGTTATTTTCCAGCTGAAAGCAGAGAGAGATTATCACATTTTCTACCAAATCCTGTCCAACAAAAAGCCTGAGCTGCTGGGTGAGTCACAGCTACCAATTGAGACCAACTATTTCCATGGCAACCTGGTCCCCTCCACTTGCAGCTGCTTGTTGACAGGCCCTGGGTTTATCGCACTGCTGGATTCAGTTCTGTGGGATGCAGGACCCCATTAAGCCTTGTCATATGCTCTTTTGCAGGTCATGTGTCATGGCAGATAGCCCCAGGGAGGGCCAGGGGTTTGTGCCCCCATTCTAACGTCTCTCCCCCCACCCCCCAGACATGCTGCTGATCACCAACAACCCCTATGACTATGCATTCATCTCCCAAGGAGAGACCACTGTGGCCTCAATTGATGATGCTGAAGAGCTCATGGCCACTGATGTAAGTATGTGAGGACCCAGCTGAGAGGCAAGGGGATTGGTGGTGAGGGGCAAATGGGTCCAGTTCCCTGGCCCAGAAATCGAGCTAAGACCCTGGCTGTCTGTTGTTCCTTTGTGAGGGCCAGAATGTGTCCTGTGACCTGGGTGTGCTGGGATACAGGTGAGATTAGACAGTGACTGGTATTTTCAATCAAACCAGAGGGTTGAAAGCCATGGACAGAGAAAAGAAACAGACAAGCCAAAAAACAAAGCATTACTAAGGGAAAGGGGCGGGTGGTGGTCATGCAGCTGCCGTGGGGCCAGAGCAGGCTGATAGGTGAAGAACAGGTATAGACACATGAGAGATCCAGGCATGGATGTAAGGGAAGAGCCTAGAAGAGGGACAGTGGTAGGAAACGTGAGTGGGTCACCCAGAGCAGCTCCAGAGAACAGCCTAAATGCTGACACCCGGCCAAGGCAGTCCACACCCACCCGGCTATTATACTTCCCAGCTTAGTTTTGGGGTTCCCCACTGGGGATGGGAGTCTCAGCACCCACAGAGATTCAGGAGATAAGATCTCACTCAACTGCAGAGGGGTCTCATTTACCTTCCTTATTCCCTTTTCTGGGGTCCACCACCACGGGTCCTGTCTACAGAACGCCTTTGACGTGCTGGGCTTCACTACAGAGGAGAAGAACTCCATGTACAAGCTGACGGGCGCCATCATGCACTTTGGAAACATGAAGTTCAAACTGAAGCAGCGAGAGGAGCAGGCCGAGCCTGACGGCACCGAAGGTGGGAGCCAGGGGTGCAGGGAGCAGCTATGGAGCCATGAAGCCTTCGTCTGGGAGGAGGCATCCCTTTTCCAATTCTCCCATCCGCCCTTTCCTTCCAGAGGCCGACAAGTCCGCCTACCTCATGGGGCTGAACTCGGCCGACCTGCTCAAGGGGCTGTGCCACCCTCGGGTGAAGGTGGGCAACGAGTACGTCACCAAGGGGCAGAATGTCCAGCAGGTGGGTCATCTTCAGATGTTAAATGGCAGAGGGGCTGGCCCGGTGCAGCCGTGGGAGCTTTGCAATTTACTCTTCCCACCACTCCCTCATTCGGGTTTCTCCCCCACCTTCCAGGTGGTGTATGCCAAAGGGGCGCTGGCCAAGGCTGTATATGAGAGGATGTTCAACTGGATGGTGACACGGATCAACGCCACCCTGGAGACCAAGCAGCCTCGCCAGTACTTCATAGGTGTCCTGGACATTGCCGGCTTCGAGATCTTTGACGTGAGTGGGGAGCCTAGGGTCTGGGAGAACAGGAACTCACTGGTTCACAGGCAGCCGCCGTTGGCCAAGCCCTGGGGAAGGCCGTGGGCTCCCCAGGGGTGTAGACAGCCACGTGTCTTCAGGGGGCACTCCCTCCCTGCCCTGACCGGAGAGAAGCCAGCCACACCCATTGCCAGGCTGGACGCAGCCCTGAGCTGACCCCTCGGGCCACAGACCCCTGCCTGCCTGACCCACTCCTCCCCATCCCCACCCTGCAGTTCAACAGCTTCGAGCAGCTCTGCATCAACTTCACCAATGAGAAGCTGCAGCAGTTCTTCAACCACCACATGTTCGTGCTGGAGCAGGAGGAGTACAAGAAGGAGGGCATCGAGTGGGAGTTCATCGACTTCGGCATGGACCTGCAGGCCTGCATCGACCTCATCGAGAAGGTGCTGCCTCGGGCCCTCTGCCTGAACTCTCCATTCACGCCCCACACACATGAACGCCCCAGAAGAATGGCCGCCCCACCCTTCTGGGCATCGTGATCTAGCTAACAGAAGAATCCCAAGCCCTAGTTTCCAGAGTCTTGTGCTATCCCGGCCACCCAGGACAGGGTGGTCCTGGAGAGCTGAGTTCCAAAGCTTGAGAGTGGATGCGCAGAGGATGGGCACTTCAGGGATGGCCTCCCACAGCAGTGTGTTTAGCGACCCTGGTTTACCCATCAAGGAGCAGGAAGTCTGAGGGTGGCATGGGGAAGCATAAGAGAGCACTTCTTTTCAACCGCAACATCTCAGGGATCTGGGCAATGGAGTAGGGTGTAAAGCACCTATAGTGTCCATGTTCCCAGACTTTCACAAAGGTCCCTTTGAAATCAAAGTGCCACCTTGGGAAGGTTTGAACAGGTGCCAGTCAATAGGTAACTGCTCAGAGCTGAAGTATCAGCTAATAGCCAAAGGGGCATCTCCATCGACACTAGAGCAGGCAGGGTCCATCTCCATCTGCTTGAAGCAGGCTCAGTGACGCTCTCCCCTCTACCCTCAGCCCATGGGCATCATGTCCATCCTGGAGGAGGAGTGCATGTTCCCCAAGGCCACCGACATGACCTTCAAGGCCAAACTGTTCGACAACCACCTGGGCAAGTCCAGCAACTTCCAGAAGCCACGCAACATCAAGGGGAAGCCGGAAGCCCACTTCTCCCTGATCCACTACGCCGGCACGGTGGACTACAACATCATAGGCTGGCTGCAGAAAAACAAAGACCCGCTCAACGAGACGGTGGTGGACTTGTACAAGAAGTCTTCCCTCAAGATGCTCAGCAGCCTCTTTGCCAACTATGCTGGGTTTGACACACGTAAGTGGAGACTGGGACCCAGGGACCGGGAGCAGGTTTCTACTGTGGTTCTGAGGCAGGTCAAGGGCTAGCCCCCCACCACTTCCATGTTGGGCTGGGCCCCAGGGTTTACAGATGCAGTGAGAGAATTGGGTGGAGAAGTTGGAGCAGCCACAGTGAAGATCATGGCCTGCAACCAAATGTGGGGAGAGGGTGGGATTCCTCACCCGCTGCCCTGACTCTGCACATGCCTTCTCGTCCCCTTTACTTGACTCTCTCTTCCACAGCTATTGAGAAGGGCAAAGGCAAGGCCAAGAAAGGCTCATCCTTTCAGACCGTGTCAGCTCTGCACAGGGTGAGTGTGTGATCAGCGCCACCCCAGCCCTGCTTGTCCCCTGCTTGGCTCAGCCCTGACTCCTCCCACTCAGTCTTCTCAGGCCCTTCCTGACCGTCTGCGCCCTGTCTTCTCTCCCCTGTATCTGCTGGCCTCGGCTCTTGCTCCTTTCTCATCTCCCCTGGCTTCTTTATCCCTTCCGCCTCCCACTATCTCCTCCTCTGTGTCTTACCCTAGCCCTCCTTCACTCTCCAGCTCCTTGCCTTCTCTCTTTCCCTTCCTTCCCCTCTGCTCCCTTTCTTACTTCTCTTTCACTTTCTTAACTTCTCCCTCTTGGGTTCTGGGCCACAGGAGAATCTGAACAAGCTGATGACCAACTTGCGCTCCACACACCCCCACTTCGTGCGGTGCATCATCCCCAATGAGACAAAGTCTCCAGGTGAGCCCAAGAAGCCAGGCCCAGCCCACTGCTGAGATGCACTGCCCCAAGGTCAGGGTCTTTCAGATCACCTCTTGAGCTCCCACCTCGGAGATTTCCAGATCACATTCTTCCCCTCCTATTCCCCAGAGAGGCTCACAGACAGCCTCCCACCCTGGCCCCAGTGCTGCCCTCCATTTAGAACATGTAGCTCAGGGTAATGTGTAACTACTTTGATGGACACTCCCTCCTAAGTGCCTTACAGCCCCTGATGAGACAAGTAAGGATTGTTTTTCCCTTTCTGAATCAAAAGGAGATGGAGGAGTTCAGGTGTCTGGGTTCGGGTGCCTGGCTCTGCTAAGTTCAGTGACCTTGATCAAGTCCCTTAACCTAACCAGGGCTTAGAAAATGGTCTATATTGGCCCTGGCTACCACCTATGAAAATAGGCATAAACCATATAAAATAAGGACTGTGAAAGACTTTTGGTTACTCTCAAAATTTATAGCAAGAAAAAAAAATACTGACTTGCTAAGGTTACAGGCCAGTCTGTGACAGAGCCAAGATCAGAACCCAGAACCCTCGGCTCTTAGCCCCATGCTCTCCCCACACACTCCTCTCCCTTCCCTCCTGCCGCAGGGGTGATAGACAACCCCCTGGTCATGCACCAGCTGCGCTGCAACGGCGTGCTGGAGGGCATCCGCATCTGCAGGAAGGGCTTCCCCAACCGCATCCTCTACGGGGACTTCCGGCAGAGGTGGGTACTGGGTGCTGTAGGGCTCAGGGAACAGGGGGAGCCTGGGCAGCCTTGGCAGGACGCAGAAACTGCGAGTGGCCTTGGATTCTGTGGGCAGAGCCGATCACTGCAGAACATAGGTGACATGGGGCACCTCCCTCCCAGGTATCGAATCCTGAACCCAGCAGCCATCCCCGAGGGCCAGTTCATTGACAGCAGGAAAGGGGCAGAGAAGTTGCTGGGCTCCCTGGACATTGATCACAACCAGTATAAGTTCGGCCACACCAAGGTAAAGAAAAGGAGGAAACAAACTGACTACAAGGAGACCTCTCTTGTCCTTTTACTTTATGGCTCCTTGCCTTTTACCAACCGTCTCACAAGCATTACTGAACCACGTGCTAGCCCTCCCCATGGACCAGACAGCCCTGCTCCCCCATTCTAGCTCCAGCTGCCACTGACGTCCTTCCTCCAGTTCTTCCCGGCCTTGTTACCCTCCCTAAGATAAGCCCCTCTTCATCCCCCTCCTGCCTGTCCAGTCATGTCCACACACAACTTCCCTGCAGGTGTTCTTCAAGGCGGGCCTGCTGGGGCTGCTGGAGGAGATGCGAGATGAAAGGCTGAGCCGCATCATCACCCGCATCCAGGCTCAGTCCCGAGGTGTGCTCTCCAGAATGGAGTTCAAGAAGCTGCTGGAACGTAGGTGAGAGATGTTAAAGGGAGGGTCTCAGGCCTCCAAGGCCCAGGTTGGCTCAGAGCAGTGGAAGGAGAAATAGCACCCTAGACCTTCAAGTGACAAAGCGCCACAACACAGCTACAAACACCAGTGGTGGGCGTGGGGGCGGGGGGTGCCTCGCTGTCACGGTGCAGGATGGATGGAGGAGCCAGGGCCTCTGGGCAGGAAGGAGGGAAGAGGCTGTCTCAACGCCCTTCTC
>NW_011495077.1:2082773-2089067 GCF_000754665.1 Bison bison bison | reverse complement strand
CCTGCAGAGACTCCCTGCTGATTATCCAGTGGAATATTCGGGCCTTCATGGGGGTCAAGAACTGGCCCTGGATGAAGCTCTATTTCAAGATCAAACCACTGCTGAAGAGCGCAGAGACAGAGAAGGAAATAGCTCTCATGAAGGAGGAGTTTGGGCGCCTCAAAGAGGCTCTGGAGAAGTCAGAGGCTCGGCGCAAGGAGCTGGAGGAGAAGATGGTGTCCCTGCTGCAGGAGAAGAATGACCTGCAGCTCCAAGTGCAGGCGGTGAGACCCTCAGGCCTCTGCCCACATCTCCCACACACCCTGCACCTCCCTACCTGGGGGATCACCATCCTGTGCCCTCATAGGCAGAGGATTCTGGAATAAACACTTCCAAAGGCCTCCACAGAGGTCTCTAGAGAAAGAAAGGGAAGGGGAGAAAGCATTACCTTAAAAATATAGGTTTTCCATCAGGATTTAACCTGGATCCATAGCTTAATAATTCTGTGACTTTGGGCAAATGATGTGTTATCTCTGGGTCTCCATGTCCTCATTTGTAGACAGGGAATAAAGTTGCCCATGTCACCAGGCTATAAATATGTAAAGTGCTGGCATCAACAAATACAGTTCCTTCCCCTTTGATGGAGGCGACCAGAGGAAGAGGGCCAGATAAAGAGACTTCTGGTTCCCTTTCTCTCTGCTCTCGTTCCTCAGTGCTCCTGTCACATTGCCCTAAATCTCCTGCCCTCTCTATCCTTCTGAGGTTCTTCTCAGCTGGGGAGATCCTGGGGTTGCCCTCTTACAGTGAAGGTGGAGCCTGTCCCTCCATGCTTTTGCCATCCACCCCATCCACCGAATAGCTTCCCCTCTGCACCTTGCCCTCAGGAACAAGATAACCTGGCTGATGCAGAAGAACGCTGTGACCAGCTGATCAAGAACAAGATCCAGCTGGAGGCAAAGGTGAAGGAGATGACTGAGAGGTTGGAGGACGAGGAGGAGATGAACGCTGAGCTCACTGCCAAGAAGCGCAAGCTGGAAGATGAGTGCTCTGAGCTCAAGAGGGACATTGATGACCTGGAGCTGACACTGGCCAAGGTGGAGAAGGAGAAGCACGCAACAGAGAACAAGGTGAGGGCAGCTCCCTTTGAATCCAGACCAAGTCTCAGGATCCTCGGACCTGAGTGTGGTCCTGGCCCTTGGCTTTGGAGGTCTCCATAGATGTCTCCAGGTTGGTGATGTCTGACCCTAGAGGGGATGGGGTTCTTGGTCAACAGGTGAAGAACCTGACAGAGGAGATGGCTGGGCTGGATGAGATCATTGCCAAGCTGACCAAGGAGAAGAAAGCTCTGCAAGAGGCCCACCAGCAGGCCCTGGATGACCTTCAGGCTGAGGAGGACAAGGTCAACACCCTGACCAAGGCCAAGGTCAAGCTGGAACAGCATGTGGACGATGTAAGTAGACTATCACAAGGGCCTAGATGTACCAAGTCCATCAGTGTCTGTGTGTGCATGTGTGTGTTTGGGGATGTGGGGTTAGAGAGTGCTCTCTCTCCTGATACTTTTAGAAGGGAACTGGGGAATAGACAAGGAGAGGGGTGATCAATTCAGAGTTATGTATCTCACCTTGCTGATGTGATCAACAGTAGAGATGGGCTTCTTTATTTCACTTGAGGTTCAAGCCTATATGTCTCCGTTCAACCATGGAATTTAGAGGGTTATCTCATAAGAACATGATAAATTTCCTTGGGAATTTTGTGAAGATCCTCGAGGAGGATCTTTGGACTTCTATGTTTTAGCCAGGATCTGGTCCTCAGTGATCACTGCTCCCATAGGTAGTCCTTTGAGTATATCTCTACTGAATCATTCTTTATCGCTCTGTGTTATCATTATTGAAGTATTGGTCCCAGCCATAGACTGGAAGCCGCCTTTAGGTGGAACTTGGTTTTATTCAGTTTTGCATCTGCAGTGCCTAGGATACGGCCTGGAACCCACTAGGTGCTTACAGGGTGCAGATTAAATGAAAGTAGCTTTGGGATTTTACCCTATAGTCATTCATTCAGTAATTTATCATAGTTACTGAGCATCCCTCCATGCTAGGCACTCTCACAGTCCCCTGGCCACATTTGGCCAATTCTGGGGAAGTATTCCCAAGTCTTGACACCTCTAAGGATCCCTCAACCCCAGAAAGAACGAGCTCCTAAATTATCAAGTCAGGATACTTGGCCTAAGGTCACACTGGTCCTTCTCTTCTTCAGCTGGAGGGATCCCTGGAGCAGGAGAAGAAGGTGAGAATGGACCTGGAGCGAGCCAAGCGGAAGCTGGAGGGTGACCTGAAGCTGACCCAGGAGAGCATCATGGACCTGGAGAACGACAAGCAGCAGCTGGATGAGCGGCTCAAAAAGTAGCGTGTTCCCTGCCCCATCACCCATCCTCCTCCCCCACCCAGCATCCTGGTCCATGCATGGAAGTACTAGCTGACTCAACAGATCCATCCTCAGAGGCAACAGCCTCATGCAGCCTCCATAAGAGGGTGCAAAACTGTGGGCAGAGCCTCCAGGAAGAGAGCTTTCCTCCCCCAGACATGCACATCAGGCCCCAGCAGGCCTCCCTGGCAAAAGTCTAACCCGGATCCCTCCAGCCCTCTCTTCCTGCTGGGCACTCGCCCCCTTTATACACAAGTCTCTTTGGAGACCAGTTGCATAACACACAGGAAAGTTCCACACAAAAGCCTCTCAGGAAAGTCCTTTCAGGTCCTTCACAGAGAGCCCAGAGGACCACAGAGAAACGTGGTCAGCCACCACTTATGAGCAGGGTCTGGCTACTTCTTTAATGGCCTTGTGGTTCCAATTCGTATTGCAAGACCTTCCAAAATGTGTAGATCCACATTTCACACTTGGCAAAGAGTGAGTCTGCCGCACATATTCAGATAATCAAAGATCTTCTGTTGCTTTAGGGTCAGGACTCTGAAAGGCTCTGAGACTCATCCTGATCAACAGCCTCCCCAGAAAGTCTTCACACTTCCCCAGGCACAGTACTTGTTGAATGAATGAATGTATGATCCCACTGATCCTCAAACGACCTTTTAAGAATGGTACTTTAACCCCACTTACCAAAGAGGAAAGGAAGGCTTGGAAAGGTTACCAAATTGCCCAAAGTAACAGAGAATTAAAGACCATCAGAGCTAAAAGGTGCCTTTGAGTCAATCTAGTCCAACGCCCTCGTTTTACAGACCAAAGAAGGGAGCATCTCAGAGCCCAGGTCCTGTCCCTCCACCTGCAGTGCTCTTCCTGTTGTACTTTCCATTGAACTTCAGTCCTCCAGCAGGTGTTACACTTTCAAGGAGCCTACAGCAGCCCTGGAAGCTGGTTTTGTTTTTTTTTTTTTCCCATGAAATCCTGCTCCTCATTTGTTTCATTACCATCTCCAACCACTGACAGCCCCTCCTTAAGCCCGATCAGCCTTCCTTGCCTCACGGTCCCTTCTTCCTCGCAGGAAGGACTTTGAACTGAATGCCCTCAATGCGAGAATTGAAGATGAGCAGGCCCTGGGCAGTCAGCTGCAGAAGAAGCTCAAGGAGCTTCAGGTAAGGCCCCTGGGCTGGTCCTCAGCCTCCTGACCCTCTTCCACGCCGTTCTCGCCCAGCATCACAGGCACTGGCTCTGTGTCTGTGAAGGGAGATGCTGGCTATCACAAATCTCCCGTGGAACACTTCCAGGAGGGCCGGCTGATCCAAGGATGACATAGGAAGAGATCTGGAAACACTCACCGGTCTGGGGACAGAAATCCTAGCTTCCTAGGTCAGCTCTGGTGTAGCTGGTGACCGTGGGGAGCGCACTGCCAGCCTCTGGATCTCTGTGTCCTCCACTGTTCCCCATGGCTTTTCAGGCCCCTTCAGCCCAGCTGGGCTGTGACTTCAGTTCTTACCTCTAGAGTGGACACTGTGTTGGGTCTTTAGCTGTCCGGTCAGACGAACCTGGCTCTCTCATTCCAACTTCAATTATTTTTGCCACAAAACTGCCTAAACTATCCCTGGAACACTGGTCCCTTTGTCCTTCTTCAAGAGCAACCACTTTCCTTCCCATAAAGAGAATGTAGCATGTTTTGGCCCAAAGGCAGGCTAACTCAACTATCCAAACCATCTCACTGAGGTGATCCTTTTATTTCTACTTGTCCCCTGGTGGGACTAAGCTGACAAGCCAGGAGCCTTCTAGAGCCCCGGGAGGGGGCTCCAATGGAGGGGCCAAAGGGCTGGGTCTGAGCCCCCTCCGTGTCCCACCCAGGCACGTATAGAGGAGCTGGAGGAGGAGCTGGAGGCTGAGCGCACCGCCCGGGCCAAGGTGGAGAAGCTGCGCTCAGACCTGTCCCGGGAGCTGGAGGAGATCAGCGAGCGGCTGGAGGAGGCCGGCGGGGCCACGTCCGTGCAGATCGAGATGAACAAGAAGCGCGAGGCTGAGTTCCAGAAGATGAGGCGGGACCTAGAGGAGGCCACGCTGCAGCACGAGGCCACGGCGGCCGCCCTGCGCAAGAAGCACGCCGACAGCGTGGCTGAGCTGAGCGAGCAGATCGACAACCTGCAGCGCGTGAAGCAGAAGCTGGAGAAGGAGAAGAGCGAGTTCAAGCTGGAGCTGGACGACGTCACGTCCAACATGGAGCAGATCATCAAGGCCAAGGTGGGCCCAGCTCTCCTCTCCTCTCCTCCAATTCCCTCCACGCGCCTCTGCTTTCTGTCCACATCTCCTCTCTTTGTCTTGTTCAGTTTCCTGCTTTCCTCTTCTACCCTGTTCTTGGACTCTTCCTCTATGCCTTCCTCTTTCCCTGCTCCTTTAATTGCACCGCTCGCACCCCATCAGCCCCCTGCATACACCGTATAACTCTCCTTCCCGTCTCAGGCTAACCTGGAGAAGATGTGCCGGACCCTAGAGGACCAAATGAATGAGCACCGAAGCAAGGCTGAGGAGACCCAGCGTTCTGTCAATGACCTCACAAGCCAACGGGCCAAGCTGCAGACCGAGAACGGTGAGCCCTACCCTTGTCTTCTGAGTTCCTGAGCCAGTCCAGGCTTGGGTATGCACACATCTCTCCAGAGAATGGGGCCTGAGGGTTAGGGGAGGGGTGGAGGAGAGAGGAGTAACTGACCCTCGAGAGTTGAGTGTGCTTCGGTGCCTCTTCAGGTGAGCTGTCCCGGCAGCTGGATGAGAAGGAGGCGCTGATCTCCCAGCTGACCCGAGGCAAGCTCACCTATACCCAGCAACTGGAGGACCTCAAGAGGCAGCTGGAAGAGGAGGTTAAGGTAAGGCCCAGAGTCAGGCCACTCGTCCAGCGTACTGGCTGGCCTTGCATCCACCACTTCTTTCCCAAGAATGAGGCTTGCTGTCTACCCAGTATTTTCCCATTTTCCAAAAAGAAAATGCCGAGACCCTACCATGTGCATGTGTATGTGTGTGCACACAGTCGAGTCCAGTCTTTGCAAAACCATGGACTGTAGCCCACCAGGCTCCTCTGTCCATTGGATTTTTCAGGCAAGAATACCAGAGTGGGTTGCCATTCCCTCCTCCAGGGGATCTTCCAGACCCAGTAATCAAACTTGTGTCTCCAGCATTAGCAGGCAGATTCTTTACCACTGAGCCCCCTGGGAATCCCAGGCTTTACCATATGCTTCCTAATTCTACCTCCCATTCAGAGGCCTTCTGCCTTTCTGCAGCCATCTCTGGAGGGCATGGAGTAAGAGGTGGGGCTGGGGGGAATGAGGTGAAGAGAGGAAATAAACTAGAGAGGTGTGATGGCCTTGGCTGGGCATAGGTATGGGATGCAGGAACTGTACAAGTGGTCCTGGGATTTGCAGGGCAATCTGAAAACTGGAGAAAGAAACTCAACTGGATCCTATTTCGAGCACTTTGCTGGGCTCATTAAAAAGGGGAAAGAATATGAATTTTTAAAAAGGTCAGGGCTCAAATCCTAATCTGCCTCTTAAGAGCTTGGTGATCTTGGGGAAATTGCCTAATATCTCTGAGCCTCCATCTCCTCCGCTGTAAAATGGCGGTGAGGATGATAAAGCCTGCTGCGTGAGAAGCATGAGGGGGATGGGCACAAAGCATTTTGTAAACAGTGAGGCCCTGTATGGACTTTCTTTGTTAACAGTACTCGGTAAACTGTTCCAGGTCCAGGGATTTAGAAACAGGTGAGACTGTGGGAGAATGTTGAAATTAGAGTGAGGAGACAAGCAGTGCATCACAGGGTAAGCTGAGCCCACCCCTCGGTGCCACCCCTCCCAGGCGAAGAATGCCCTGGCCCACGCACTGCAGTCAGCCCGGCATGAC
>NW_011495077.1:2068496-2082637 GCF_000754665.1 Bison bison bison | reverse complement strand
CCTGTCCAAGGCCAACTCAGAGGTGGCCCAGTGGAGGACCAAGTACGAGACGGACGCCATCCAGAGGACGGAGGAGCTGGAGGAGGCCAAGTGAGTCCCGGGCAGCCTGTCTCTGGCAGGGGCCCCTGTGTCAGCAGGCCGCAGCCCAGCCCACTGCTCCCTGGGGCCGGCTGCGGGGATGGATGCTTAGCTAGCTTTTGACAATGCAGAGGACCCTGCCCCGGCCCCACCTCCTTCTCCTCTCAGGGAAGCTTTTTGCTCGCGTTATGTTTCTCATCCGAATATAAGACGAACAAAAGGTTTGTCTGAGGGCAGAGTGCACCCACCTGGGGCAGGGTGCCATGGCAGGTGAGAAAGGGGGTGCTGGGACTGCATGTGTCCTCCAAGTCTGCAAGCCTAGAGGCTGGCCAAGGTGGGAGGGCTGCCTCACAGAAGGCCCCCTGGGCGCCGTGGGTCTTCACACCCTGTCCCCCAGACTCTCCAACTGCCTTGTTTTCTGCCCCTGGGCCTGTCCTCAGGCTTCCCCAACAACACTTCTGAGTTTTCGAAGACTGTTTTCCACAAGACTCACCATGTTTCCCCTTGTCCAAATCCACACCCTCCATCCTTCCCACCCTCTCCCACCACTACTCCCCGGCCCTCACCAACACGGTTAGGAAGAAGCTGGCCCAGCGGCTGCAGGACGCCGAGGAGGCCGTCGAGGCCGTCAACGCCAAGTGCTCCTCGCTGGAGAAGACCAAGCACCGCCTGCAGAACGAGATCGAGGACCTGATGGTGGACGTCGAGCGCTCCAATGCGGCCGCCGCCGCCCTGGACAAGAAGCAGAGGAACTTCGACAAGGTGGGCCCAGGCTGCGGGCCACAGCCAGGCGACAGAGCAGGCCGGCAGGCGGGAGTCAGGAACATCCCCCCAGGAGGCTGAGGCTAGGGGAGGCTGGGCCTAGGAGGGGCACCTGGGTCCCGGAGGTGGGGCTGGGGCTGCCCCTTGAGCCTCTTCCGTCCGTTGGGTCCCCGCAGATCCTGGCCGAGTGGAAGCAAAAGTACGAGGAGTCGCAGTCGGAGCTGGAGTCCTCGCAGAAGGAGGCGCGCTCCCTCAGCACCGAGCTCTTCAAGCTCAAGAACGCCTACGAGGAGTCCCTGGAGCATCTGGAGACCTTCAAGCGCGAGAACAAGAATCTGCAGGGTGCGGGCGCGGGCCGGGAGGGGCGGGGCAGAGAGGGTCCGCACGTGGCGCCGCCCCGCAGCTCCTCGAGGCCTTCCCGCCCTGGAGCAGGCAGCCCCCGACTGAGCCGCCCACCCCTCCCACAGAGGAGATCTCCGACCTGACTGAGCAGCTGGGCTCCAGTGGCAAGACCATCCACGAGCTGGAGAAGGTCCGCAAGCAGCTGGAGGCCGAGAAGCTGGAGCTGCAGTCGGCCCTGGAGGAGGCCGAGGTGCGCACACAGAAGTGGAGGAGGTGCAAGGGGTGGGAGAAGAAGCTGAGGACTAGGCTATGGTCCCTGTTCTCATCTCCCCGTTCTTTTGTTCACGGGTCCACCCTCAGAGCCTAGAACAGTGCCTGACACTTAGTAGGCACTCAACAAATATTGTGGAACGAACAAACGAACTGGTCACTCACTTCCCTTCACACATTTTACCTATTACGTCTTAGAGAAGATTTCCTGTTTCACTCCCCCTCTTTTCACCTCTGCCTCCCTCTTTTGAGCTTTTACATTCTGTGCCTGATTGCCTCTGTTTCCTTGGCAACACCACTCTCTTCATTTTCTTCTTTGTCTTTATAGCTCACTCTCCTCTGTGAGAGCCTGAATCACCTTCTCTTAGGCCTTTTTTTTTTTTCCTTTCAAGTTCTCTTTTCTTCTTCCTCCTCCTGCTTCTTTGACTGAACCACTTACACCACTCTTGAGCTCACTTTGTATTCACGATTCATGGACAGCGCCCTGGCCCCATCCTGTGCCCTGACTGCCTCACACCTTCTCTTCCCAACCCCCTCCAGGCCTCCCTGGAACACGAGGAGGGCAAGATCCTCCGGGCCCAGCTGGAGTTCAACCAGATCAAGGCAGAGATGGAGCGGAAGCTGGCAGAGAAGGACGAGGAGATGGAGCAGGCCAAGCGCAACCACCTGCGGGTGGTGGACTCGCTGCAGACCTCCCTGGACGCGGAGACGCGCAGCCGCAACGAGGCCCTGCGGGTGAAGAAGAAGATGGAGGGTGACCTCAACGAGATGGAAATCCAGCTCAGCCATGCCAACCGCTTGGCCGCCGAGGCCCAGAAGCAAGTCAAGAGCCTCCAGAGCTTACTGAAGGTACACGGTGACTTTTGGAAGCAGGAAGTTGCCTCATCCAGAGAGGGGCAGTGGCATCCCATCATCACAGCACCAGCTCCCTCCTGCCCCTGGGCCATCACTGACCCCTCCCACAGGCCCTGCCCGAGCCACCACCACAGGCTCACTGCAGCATCCAGTTCAGCTAACAGCCTTCTGATGTGTTGAGCTCAACTCCCTCTCTCATGCCAACTCTCCTGATGCACAGGACACCCAGATCCAGCTGGACGACGCGGTCCGTGCCAACGACGACCTGAAGGAGAACATCGCCATCGTGGAGCGGCGTAACAACCTGCTGCAGGCCGAGCTGGAGGAGCTGCGGGCCGTGGTGGAGCAGACAGAGCGGTCCCGGAAGCTGGCGGAGCAGGAGCTGATCGAGACCAGCGAGCGGGTGCAGCTGCTGCACTCCCAGGTGAGCAGCGCCCTAGGGCAGTCCCAGAGTGGAGCACAGGCAGGTCTCTGCAGGTGAGTTTCAGGAGACATGCGTGGATGCTCAATGCTGCTTTTCCTGCTCTGCCCACCCCAACCCTCAGAACACCAGCCTCATCAACCAGAAGAAGAAGATGGAGGCAGACCTGTCCCAGCTTCAGACTGAAGTGGAGGAGGCGGTGCAGGAGTGCAGGAATGCCGAGGAGAAGGCCAAGAAGGCCATCACGGATGTGAGTCCCCCTGCCTGGCCTGCCTACACCAAGCCAGGGTTTTCTTGGGCTGGAAGACTTAGACCGAGTATCACTTCTCTCCCGTGTGCAGGCCGCCATGATGGCGGAGGAGCTGAAGAAGGAGCAGGACACCAGTGCGCACCTGGAGCGCATGAAGAAGAACATGGAGCAGACCATCAAGGACCTGCAGCACCGGCTGGACGAGGCGGAGCAGATCGCCCTCAAGGGCGGCAAGAAGCAGCTGCAGAAGCTGGAAGCCCGGGTGCGGGAGCTGGAGAATGAGCTGGAGGCTGAGCAGAAGCGCAATGCGGAGTCGGTCAAGGGCATGAGGAAGAGCGAGCGGCGCATCAAGGAGCTCACGTACCAGGTGCGGGCCCAGCAGCTGCTCCCGGACCGGGCCTTCTGCATCATGGCCCGAAGCCAGAGTGACAACCACCCCAGAGGGATGAAGTGTTCTCTCTTAGCCTCTTAGAGGGCAAAGAGCCGGAGTACAGCCTATGGCTACCCTGTTTCTACTCTGCCCAGCCCTGTTTTACCCTGAATACCCCCTGGCTCAGGGGGCAGTCTCTGAGCCTTCTGGCCTTCAAGCTCCCCATCAACATTCACCATCAACCTGTCCCTTCAGCACACACCCGGAGCTCCAGCAGAGCTCACCCAGCACAGATGACCAGAAAGCAAATATGTAGCCAAATCTTAGCCTGGCATCATCACCACCAAAATACACCAAAGCCATTGGAGTGAATCTCAGAACTTTTCAGTTACTCTGGGAAGCATAGACTTTAGCTTTCACGGTGTTTTCCAGAATCAGACTATCAGTTAGATTTTGTTTCCATTCCAGTCCAGAAAGTCGCCATCCCTCTATGCATACTTGTCCTTAACCTAGATCAAGTCTATGTCATTTCCCAGCAGTCCAGGAAGTCCCATCAGGCCTGCAGTCCCAGAGTTCCTGCCAGCTCATGCTGGGTTTATCCTCCCTGGGGCCCCAGGACCCCCAGGGCCCACTTCCAGAACAAGGCCCATGCACAATTTTGTGTACAATTTCAGGAGGCCCATCAGCTCCCTAGACTCTTTCTTGGCACATACTATTAAAAGTATGTATATGTTTTTTGGTAAGAAATTGTAAGGAGAACACAAGTGTTTGGTGAGGATCAGAAAGTTGAATTGGGTCAGGATATTACCTTCAGGGTAAAGCCGATGAATGCAGGAAGGGCCATACTGCTTCTTATGACCATGCCATACTCACTGCTGCCCACCCCCTTCCCCATGACCCCCAGACTGAGGAAGACAGGAAGAACCTGCTGCGGCTGCAGGACCTGGTGGACAAGCTGCAGCTGAAGGTCAAGGCCTACAAGCGCCAGGCTGAGGAGGCGGTGAGTGATCCTGCTGGGGCCCAGGCCTGGAGGAGGGGACCAGGCAGTCTCATAACCCTGGCTCCTCACCTCATCCTCCCATCACCCTGAACCCCCACAGGAGGAACAGGCCAACACCAACCTGTCCAAGTTCCGCAAGGTGCAGCACGAGCTGGACGAGGCAGAGGAACGGGCGGACATCGCTGAATCCCAGGTCAACAAGCTGCGGGCCAAGAGCCGTGACATCGGCACCAAGGTGGGTTTCCCCCACGGCAGCAACCCCTCAGCCCCTCAGACATAGCCCCTCACACCAGGATTCCTCCCCTTCACATACTACTGCACCCGAACCCCACAGCCCCAGAGGTGAGGTAACTCAGTCCTCCATGATTTCTAAGGTTCTTCCCGCTCTCACTTTCAATGATTTTGTGATTCCCAGCCCTATGGTGGTCAGCAGAAACCCTAATTGACACACATTTAGTGTGTCCCATCTTCCCCCAACTGCTATTTCCACTTCTCTTCCACCTGCTTTAGGCCTTCAGTCTTGTAACTCCCACCTAAGATGTACGTCCCAGAGGACCTTGTCCTTGTTGAGGCAGCATCCCTCCATCTAAGCCCAGGGCCCTTCCCTCCAGAGCCCTCCCTTCCACACTGACCCCTAGGACCCATCTCCCACCACCTCGGGGCCTCCCTCAGGCCACACTGTGGTACTCCCCACCTCAGTGCCCATCCCTGCCCAACACCCACCTCTCTGGAGCTAGTGTGGACTGTGCTTCCTTCCCAAAGGGCTTGAATGAGGAGTAGCCGTGCCACATCTTGGTCTGCCCCATCCTGAGGGTGCAACTGAAGCTCCCAGTCCCGGAGCCTGGAGAGCTGCCCCTTTGGAAGAAGCAGAATAAAGCAATTTTCCTTGAAGTGAGATCCTGCCTCTAGACTCTTCTTCACAGCCTGCCAGCCACAGGAACACGAGGACATGACCACGGGACGGGGAGGGGGGCTCCAGGGGAGGAGGCCACACCCAGGAGGCCTCCCTGGGGAGCCTGGGAGGCTCCGAGCATCCTTGGTGTAGCACTGCCATGGTCTCCTGTCACCTCCTCAGCAGATGACACCTCTCCCGTCAGCCCTCTCCCTGGCCCAGAGACCCTGGGGGTTACAGGAGATTTAGAGAAGCCCTTAAAGCTCTCCCAGAGCATGTGAGCCCATCTGTGTTGACCTACGCCCCTGATCTGATCAACACCGCCCCTCACTGCTGACAGTACCCGGGCTGGGCCATGGGGAGGAGGTTTAGTGTGTGAGGGTGCCCTCCAAGGCATGACCCACTTAGAGTAATGAGCCCCCAGGCCCCATCCGAGGTGAGTGTCTGAGAGGGCACAGGACTTTCACCCGTAGCTCCTCCCCCTTCCAGACACAGCCTCCACTGTCTCCAACTACCTTCCCATCATGACCAGGAGAACTGCACTCCAGCCCACCTCCCATCTCCTCCTGGGACCTGGCCCGTGGTCCAAGACACTCTATTCTTCTCCCTCATTACTTCCTACCATAGCTTTTGGTATTGCTGGAAGATGGAGGTTCTTTGGCCCATTTAGAGCAGGTCATCTGAGGGGGAGGCAGGCAAATGAGGGAAGAGTCACGATGAGCAGGACCCTGGGGAAAGAAGGGCTGAGGAGGATCACCAGAGGGCTGGAAAGTAGAGGAGTAAGCTCCCTCTCAACTAAACAAGCCCAGTCTTCCACCTCCCCCAGACTCACTGCCACACCTGGGCTGCTTAGGGAAGGCCTGGACCACAGAGCATGGGGGCTGAGGAGGCCCTGGCCTGAATCCTTCCCAATGTGCTACACATGGCCACTCCCAGCCCCTCAGGGCTCTGAGCTCCCAATGCAGCAGCTAGAGTAAGTGCCCGTTCCAGGGAGGAGAGGAAGAGGAAAGAAGGGCAACAGGGAAGGAAAAAGGAAAGTCCTAAGCAGGTGGGCAGTGGAGAGAGAGGGAGAAAGTTCAAGAACATGGAGGATGGTGAACAAGGAAACGAACAGAGAGAAAATATAGAGGAAGTGAGTTGGGTGCCCTTGAAAGACCCACAGGCTGTCCCATCTTTCTCTTCACATCCTCCTCCACTTTCCCTGCCTAGCACCAATCTTCTTAGGAAAGACTTGGAGAACAATGAGGAAATAAGTGGAGGAAACAGGGACACGTGTGAAAAGGGAGATGCAGGGGATACTCAGAGAATCCAAGCTTCCAGAGCAGAAAACAGGCAGAGAGAACAGCCAGCGACCACGCAGCAGACAGGCCACCAAAGGAGGGTGCTGAGAGGGGATGGGAGAGGAGACAGAGAGGGCGAGCCTTGGATAGAGAAGCCGGAAGAGCCAAGGGTGTGGTACTGGTCACAGGAAAGAATCCTGGGTCACCCTCAGATGCCGGCAAAATCAGGAAAGCGGAGAACGGTTAGGTTCAAGAAGAGTGATGAAGACCCAGGAGCAGGATGTGCAGGCTAAGATGGGACAAGCAGAGGGTGAGCAGAGGCTGGGCTCAGAGAAAGGCAGAGACGTGTGGAAATACAGGCATGTCAGACGGTGCAATGGGCAGAAATATGGAGCCAGGGAGAACGGGAGCCCAGGTCCAGCTTTGAGACAGGGAACCAGGCAGAGGGGAAGGGAGACAGACCCAGAGAAGGACAGACATACAGGGAGCCAGGCAAAAGCAGGGCTTCTCTCCTCGGCCCCTTACCTGCGGCAGGAGTGTCCAACCGGCACGTTCACCCTCCAGGACTCCTAGCAGAATGAGGAGCTGCTTCGGGAGGACAGAGAGTAGGGATGGATGTGAGAGGGGGCTAGGATAGGGAGAGGATGGCAAACTAGACGAGACGGGTGGGGCAGAACCCTGGAACCGTGTTAAGCCCTCCCTTCTTCCCCCTTCCATAGGAGACAGTGGGAACCGCCTGTCTACCCCTCACCACCCCCCGACTCCATCTATACCCAGTCTGGCTCGCTCAGGACATAGGGTTCCCTGAGGACAAAGCCTAGTCTTTGTCACCTGGTTCTGACCAAGCCTGACCTGATGTTCCCAGCCCCTTATCATGTCCCCAGGGCAATGGGTACTAGGCAGTGACGCACTGGACTGCAGACTAAACCCCCAGCTTGCGTACTAGGTCCTCGAGTGACCTGGAGATGGGGACAAGTAGCTTTCATGCCAGGGGGAAATGAGTTGGCATATGCACCTGCAGGAGATGGGAATGTGGGGTTGACTAGGATCCCCCCAAGGACGTGGATATAGGGTACAAGTCCCCTGGAGAC
The DNA here is from genome assembly GCF_000754665.1 of Bison bison bison. Classification (NCBI taxonomy): domain Eukaryota; kingdom Metazoa; phylum Chordata; class Mammalia; order Artiodactyla; family Bovidae; genus Bison; species Bison bison. The sequence continues at coordinate 2,075,026 of NW_011495077.1, read as the reverse complement.
AGATGTGTATTCCTGAGTCCAACAATGGGGCAGTGGAGGGCCCTAGGGAGTTGGAGACCATGGGGGAGAGACCACATAATTGGTGGAAAGCAGAGAAGTCGTCCTACCCACCTCCACACTCTAGAGCTATATTGAGAGGCGACAGGAGATAGTTTGGGAGGGGGAGCTTGGGAGCATGTTCCTGGGTGTGAGGGTGTAGGGAAAGCCAGGGCAGCGGAGTCTGGCTTTGTTTCCTGAACACAATGTCCACTTAGTCATAACAGGCACGGCTACTGCCTCTGAGAGGTGGCATCACTGGAGGCGGGGAGGGGGCCACGAGGGCCTGGGGCGCTTGGGGACACCCACCAAGAAGGACATGTGAGTATGAGCCCCACGAGGGTTGAGAGGTGACACCAGGGTTCTACCTGGGAAGACGGGAGCTGACTGCAGAGCCCCCACCCTGTGGAATGCCAAGCTTGGGGCCCAGCTGGTGTAAATCCCGGGGATTGCCAGGGCCCCAGCCAGCCTCAGCAGCACCTGCACCCTCTGGCAGCCCAGGGAGGCGGAAGGGAACACCGCCACCCTCACCCCTCCTGCCTCAGGCCCCAGGGATTAACGCCTCTCCCACCCCCTTCCCATCCCACATGGGAGCAGAGGATGGCAGTGAAGGGTAAAAGCATCTACGTGCAAATGTGTGTTTGGGTGTGCAAAACAATGCAGAGGAAAATCTGCAAACTGAAGTATGTAAGTGTGGAAAACCCTCATGTGTGTGTTAAGACTGGGCATGGACCCGTGGTGGTCAAGTCTGGACAGTAGATTGCTGGACTGCGGGTCTGCGTGCACATCTGCCATGGTGGCATGGGGGAACTCCGTCTTCTGCTTGACAGGTCAGACAGTGGCCACTGTATCAGGAGCATTGGGGAGGGGCTGGGGGCTCCGGGTGTGTCCCTAACGTAATGCAACCTCACGTTCCCAGGAGGACACCTGCCTGCAGACAGGGGAACACACAGAGAGGGCAGCACGAAATTCTTTTCCTGACAAAGGGAAACTGAGTCAAGGACCCGGGCAGTGGAGCCCCTCCCTGGGCATCCTGGCTCCAGCTGCCAGGCCCCAGCACCATGGGGCTCCAGGTCCAGAGAGGGTGGGGAGTTGCTCCCAGCCTGGGGCCATGTGAGGACAGGCCAGGGAGGAAAGGAGGAGGGGAGCCTGTAGCTGGGAGACAGGGGACAAGCCTCTGGTCTGCAGGAGAAGGTGGCCCTCACCCCGTGTGCTCAACTCCCCCTTCAGATTAAAAATAACCAAGGTAAGGGCTTGATGAGGGGGCGGCGGGGAGGTGGTGTGAGAAGTCCTGTCTTGCCACTATCTGCCCATCAGTCCTTTGGAGGGGAGGAATGTGCCCAAGGACTAAAAAAAGGCCCTGGAGCCAGAGGGGCTGGGGCAACAGACCTTTCATGGGCAAATCTGGAGGCCCCGGGTGTCCTCTTGTCACCTCCAGAGCCAAGGGATCAAGGGAGGAGGGGCTGGGAGGAGAGAGAGGTGGAAGGGAGGGTCCCTCCGGAAGGACTCCAAATTTAGGCAGGGGGTGGGGGCAGCAAAATATAAAGGAGCGCGCTCCAAGGACAGACTGACACTCCTCTGAACCAGGTAAGTACGGGGCTCAGGGTGGGAGCCCCCATCTCAAAGGGAATGGGCTGAGATCAGTCAGAGGCCCGAGGGTTCTTGCTCCAGCCCTGGGAAGTTGCCCCCGACGGAGGGGAGGTTCCCAGGGGAAAACCAGAACCCTCTTTTCTTCTACCGGCATGGCCTCCCCGGCTTTCGTCTCTTCCGTACGCTTTCTTCCCCTTTGTCCTTCCTTGGATGGCTTCCCTCTTGCAGTCCAGTTTTTTGTTTTTTTTTTTTCAAAGGGAGGATGGTTACAATATTGTGGTGGTTCTTGCCATACATCAACATGAATCGGCCACGGGTGGCTCAGTTTTATTTTTCCTCTTGGTTTTTGTCAGCACGTGTCACTATCACACTTCCTGGTCTGTCTCTCTTCCTGCCCCTCTTGGCTGTGTGTTCTAATCTCCTTGCATCTCTCTGTTTCAAACGCAGATTCCACACCCAACTCCTTGCACTTTTACCAACTCTGCATCCTTTCTTTCCTGTCTCTCTGCCTCTCACCTGCCCCTGACTGCCCCTTTCAAGTCTGTCCCGCTCGGTTGACTCTCTGGCTTGAGACTCGCAGGTTACTTCTCCCCATGGGCTGCCTCCCTTGTTCTTCATTCTCCTTGTCTCTTCTTCTCTCTGCCCGGCTGTACCTCTGTGGCTCATGGTCCAGGGTCTTCAGGATTCTCTGTGAAGAGGTCACCAGGTGAGAATCACCCCAATTTTCTCCTGGAAGCCAGGTTGCTGGACCAGGGGACCCTGTCTCTCCTCTGAGTGGCTCAGCACCTTGCCTTAGCAATCTCCAGTCCGTTCCACCCCACGCAAACCCCTCACAGATTTCCCTTCAGCCTCATATCAGAGGACGAGAGAGGGCTGGAGGCAGGCCAGGTGCTTCTCAGCTGGGGAGGTGGGAGTGACAGGACCCAGGTGGTGAGGAGATGGGGCAGGGAATGGGGACTGCAGAGGGCAAGGCCACCACTGAGGCCTGGGCCCTCCTGTCTCGGCCGCAGAGGAACGACAAGATGACCGATGCCCAGATGGCCGATTTTGGGGCGGCAGCCCAGTACCTCCGCAAGTCAGAGAGGGAGCGACTGGAGGCCCAGACACGGCCTTTCGACATCCGCACCGAGTGCTTCGTGCCAGATGACAAGGAGGAGTTTGTCAAGGCCAAGATCCTGTCGCGGGAGGGAGGCAAGATCACTGCCGAGACAGAGACTGGCAAGGTGCGTGGGACACAGCACAGGGTGGTGGGTGCAGGGGTGGAGCCATGTGCAGTGGCAGCTGAGGGGCTCTGGAAAAGAGCCAAAGCCAGCGGGGGCTCAGGACGATCTCCCCTCAAGTGGCCCAGCATCTGAGTGAGAACTGACCATTCTTGTTGGATCTGAGCAAGTGTAACAAGGCCACCCCAGGGATGCCCACCCCTTGCCAGGGAGGATGCTGCAGGCAGGGAACCCCAGCTGGTTTCCTCCCCAGATGGGTTATGTAGCTAAAGAGGGCACAGACCGCATCAAATGAAGCTCCCTTCTCAAACCTGCATCCCTCCACTCTGTGCCTTAGTTTTCTCCACGGACCAACTCTCCCCAGTGCACCCCAACCATACCAAGAGCAAATTTACAGATGAACAACAAAGCAGGAACTCTTGAGCAGAATGCTCAGTCCAGGGCTGACGACTAGCACTCAGAAGCCCACAGTCCCTGGTCCCTCATGCCAGCTGTGAGAACTGCCACCAGTCAACAGCAGTGGCTCTGAACCGTGTGCCCGGTAGACTGACTGTCTACGAGTCCGACTGTCTACACTGGCTGACTGTCTCGTCCCCTTGAGGTGTGCAGTAACAGGCCACAACCACTGGGGACTTTAACTATGACCCCAACTCTGCCACTAGCAGCCACCATATACTGACAAATCATTGATCATTTGCTCCACTGTAAAAAAAGTGCTGGAATACCTACTCACAGGATCTCATGATGCAAGGGCATGACAAACTGGCCAGTGGCAGTCAAACCATTTGACAGTGACCAGTGAAGAGTGTAGCGTAGATGGGTGAGATGTTTCTCCAGCAGCAGCAAGGTTTGCCCTTAGCAATTGATGCCCTCAAGCATGCCCCCAAGAGTCAGGGTAAGATCAGAGAGCTTCTGCCCCCAGACCCTCAGGGAGGGACTGAAAGGTGATGCTCATGGGCAGAGTCTGGGGAACTGGCAAGACACAGGGACTCTAGGGCAATCCATAAGAAGGGACAGAGAGCAGGAAGGTAAATTATCTGGCGTCATAGGAAGCTATGGGGTAGGGCCCAGGCACTATGAGAAAAGAGCCAGGGGAACAAGGCCAGGTCACAGCCTGTGTTCTGGGAGGAGGTAAGTGGGCAAGTCTAGAGAGGGTCCTGGAAGAAATGTCTGTCCTACTGCCCCTCGCCTCCACAGACGGTGACCGTGAAGGAGGACGAGGTGTTGCAGCAGAACCCGCCCAAGTTCGACAAGATCGAGGACATGGCCATGCTGACCTTCCTGCACGAGCCTGCTGTGCTTTTCAACCTCAAAGAGCGATACGCAGCCTGGATGATCTATGTGAGTGCGCCCTACACACGGCGGGGAGTCTTCTGCACGGGGTCCAAAGTCGGCCAGGGCAACTTTCTCAAGGGGAGGGGACTGGAACTCTCCCTCTGCTCCCTCCCAATCCCTGGTTAGCTGCAGGAAGACAGGAGCCAGCTGGCATAACCAGGGACGCCTCTGCCTAGCACCACGCCCATCCCAGGCTCTCCCCTCCAACTTCTCGTGACTGCCCTGTCTCTTGTTTCAGACCTACTCAGGCCTCTTCTGCGTCACCGTCAACCCCTACAAGTGGCTGCCCGTGTACAATGCCGAGGTGGTGGCCGCCTACCGGGGCAAGAAGAGGAGCGAGGCTCCTCCCCACATCTTTTCCATCTCCGACAACGCCTACCAGTACATGCTGACAGGTGGGCTGGCGGCCCTGACATGTGGCCCCTCAGCCCGACACCATAGACTGAGGCCCTGAGCCCTGACCCCTCTGCCTCTCCTCTTTTCTCTTCCAGATCGAGATAACCAGTCCATCCTCATCACGTGAGTGAGCAGCACCCATCCACAGAGGGGCCTGGTGTGGGGGAGGCCGAGGCTGATTCCTGGGGTGCTAGAGATGGTTGAAGGCTGTGGTTGCCAGGAGCTGGGCTCTCTGAGGAGAGCCAGAGTGACCTACGGTGATGGGCAGATTCTGCAAGGAGCTAGGCCCTGGGGGAGGAGATTCGATGGCTGGTACTCTGAGGGAAGAGGGTGCAGTGTTGAGCTTCAAATGGAAAACTGGGAATCTGGGTTCTGATGGGTCCCTGTTGCCTCCAGTGGAGAATCCGGGGCAGGGAAGACTGTGAACACAAAACGTGTCATCCAGTACTTTGCCAGCATCGCAGCCATAGGTGACCGTGGCAAGAAGGACAATGTCAATGCAAACAAGGTATGAGGTGGGCTGCAGGCTCAACAGAGGGGGTTAGGGGGCAGGCTGACCAGATGACCCCTAGCCCTGCCCTGGGGAACAGTGCAGACAGCATCCCTGAGCCCAGTGCCCGAGACCTTCCCGGCAGGAGACATGCTCTGAGGTCTGAATATGGCCCTCTCGAGCTGCAGACCACCAGCAGTCCATCCCACTCCACCCCCACCCTCCCCAGCACCACCTGGAGGTGAAGCCCCACGCTCTGCCCCCTCTGCAGGGCACCCTGGAGGACCAGATCATCCAGGCCAACCCCGCCCTGGAGGCCTTCGGCAACGCCAAGACCGTCAGGAATGACAACTCCTCCCGCTTCGTGAGTGCACCTGACCACTGCCCACAGGCTTCATGCAGCATTGATGAAAAAAGGGGGTGGAGGTGCAGTTTTGCCAACAGTCTCCACACGTGGCTGACCATCCTGCATTTGGTTTTGGGATATCAAGTAACACACATGCACACTCAAACCCTCCCTACTCAACCTGGCCCCTGAGTTCTGAGAACTCAAGAAAAGAGACCCAGAGCCACCAGAGCTGTTCGTTGCAGAACCAAGTCATTGGGCTGACTTCGGTCACATTCTATATTTTTTTTATGACTGTTCCCAAAGCTCTTCCACGCTGTAAGTGGAAGAGCTGGAAGGAGGACAGCAGGGCTTTTGAGCCAATTCCCCAGCCTTCCATCTGTCTAGCAAGTTCCCAACCCTCTCTGAGCCCCAGGTCCTTCATCTGTGAGACCGAGGTAGTAGTCTCTACCTTGCTGGTTATTGGGAGGATGATGTGAGAGCATATCAGAGGCACAAACAGGATGCATTCTATTTTGTTTATGGTACTAAACTGGGGCTCCAGGGAAATCATTTACATTTCCAAAACCATCCAGGGCATTCTGGATTGCACTGAGGTCCAGGATTTCCATCTGTCTCTTCTAGCCCCCTCCCTCACTCTTTGTCCCATCTACCCCCAGGGAAAATTCATCAGGATCCACTTTGGAGCCACTGGAAAGCTGGCTTCTGCAGACATAGAGACCTGTGAGTATGCAGGGAGCCTGGCCCCCTCCTCGAGTCCTTCACCTCTGCCTTCACTCCTCGCTGGGTGCCATCTTCTGTCGACATTTCCCCTCCATCTCCTGTCTCTGACTTTAGATAAAGTCTCCCGGCTTTATCATTCTTTTCTCTTTAAACCCAGTCTTCCCCTGTCTCTCTCCACTTGTCATGACAACCTTTCTCCCCTGACCTCCACCCTTTCGCTGATTGGTTCTCTTCCTTCCCACCTGCCCTCCCCCCGCCTCTCCTACTCCAGATCTCCTGGAGAAGTCCCGGGTGATCTTCCAGCTGAAGGCTGAGAGGAACTACCACATCTTCTACCAGATCCTGTCCAACAAGAAGCCAGAGCTGTTGGGTGAGCCCTGTCAGAGGTCCCTGC
>NW_011495077.1:2049652-2068396 GCF_000754665.1 Bison bison bison | reverse complement strand
ACCCACCCCCCCCCTGCTCACCTGTCCCCTCCATCCATCTGCCCGGTACCTTTCTCTTCCTCCACCTTGGACCCACCTGTGTCAACTCTTGCCTCCTATTCACACCCTTCCTTGTCTTCTTTCTCCTCCCCTTTACTTCTTTTCTCCTTCTCCTCTGCATTTGTCTCCCCCTCTTCCACCTGTCACCCCCCACCATCCTCTCTCCCCATGTCCCCATCACCCACTTTTCCTTTTCTTCTGGATCCTTCCCTTGGCCTTTGCTGACTGTCCTCCTCTCTACCTGCTCCCGCTCCTCCCTTCTCCCCACCCCTTCCCCCACTGCGCCCCACTCCTGTCCCCTTGTCCCTGGCCCTGCCCCTTGCCTGGACAGACATGCTGCTGGTCACCAACAACCCCTACGACTACGCCTTCGTGTCTCAGGGGGAGGTGTCCGTGCCCTCCATCGACGACTCTGAGGAGCTCATGGCCACAGATGTGAGTGAGGAGGCAGTGGGAGGGCTCCGGGGGCTCCTGGGCCACCCGCCCCATCACCCACTCTGCGTCTCTCGCCCTGCCCCAGAACGCCTTCGATGTGCTGGGCTTCACTCCTGAGGAGAAAGCCGGTGTCTACAAGCTGACAGGCGCCATCATGCACTACGGAAACATGAAGTTCAAGCAGAAGCAGCGGGAGGAACAGGCGGAGCCAGACGGCACGGAAGGTTCGAGGACAGGAGGGCAGGCTGAGAAGGCCTGGGGGGCAGCGTGTCTGCCTCTCGTGCAGGGACAGCACTCTGGGGGCAGAGTCTCCTCCATGCCATGTCCAAACGGGGTGCCTTTCAGTGATTCTTAAGGAGCAGCATTCACAGCAGCAATGTTAGGACCACAATACAGAAAGTGGGAGGAAACCCAAAGCAGAAGCAGGTGGTCGGAAGGTGGTGCCTTTTCCCATGGTGGGCTCTCCCCACCTGATCTAGACTCGAGGCTTTCTGTTCTATTATAACCTAGCCAGACACCACCCTCCATCCCAAACAGGCTGGATCCCAGAGGACCTGAGGCTTATGGGTGGGCGAGGGCAGAGACATGGGAGAAGTGGGAAGACAGGAGGCACCTCACAGTCCCGCTAGTTTCTCAACCCCAGCTGCACCGAGCAGAAGTGAAATGGAGAGATTTCCTCCTGTGCCCAAGACTCCGCCAGGCCCAGGAAAGCACGGACCTGAGTTCTGAGTATCCCCGTCACTAAGGCAGTGTGTATGTGAGAGTGCCCAGCCCTCAGGAGAGCTCCCCACAGGCTCCCTGCCATATTCTGCTGGGAGACAGGAGGCCAGGGGTCAGGACACAGCTCTGGGCATTGGCACATCACCCACATCACTGGGTCTCAGCTTCCGCCTCAGTGGAATGGAGCAGTAGCCCTTCCCAGCTCCCTCTGAGGCTGATTCGAGAATCCCTTGAGAAGTAGATGTGAAGGTGTAAACAGGGCTGGAGAAATGCCTGAGAATATTCCTCTTGACCTACCTTCAAGGATCCCTTCTCTGTATCTATCTAGATCAAGTGCCAAACCTGAGTTTCACAATAGCATGTCACCAGTTATCATAAAAACTCTCAAAATTAAACCAAGCAAGTCTCCTCTAAATAGAGATCATGGGGCTTTCCAGGTGGTTCAGTGGTAAAGAATCCACCTGCCAGTGCAGGAGACACAGGAGCTGCAGCTTCGATCCCTTGGTTGGGAAGATCCCCTGGAGGAGGAATGGCAACCCACTCCAGTATTCTTGCCTGAAAACTCCCATGGACAGAGGAGCCTGGTGGGCTACAGTCCATAGGGTTGCAAAGAGTCAGACACAACTGAGCATGCACACACACACACAAATAGAGTTCGTATGCTGGATAGCACATTTGGAGAGCTGAGGGTTAGTGGGCTGACCCACACACTGTTAGGAACCCTGATTTCCCAGCGAGTCAATTTGATGGACACATAGATTCACTGTAGAGCATGCCCAGTCCTGGGCTAGATCCTGGGACTGGGGACAAAGACAGCAAGGAGCAGAGGACATCATCAGCCACAGTCCCTGCCCTGAGAGAGGAGAGGATGCATGAGGGCAGGGGACACGGCTACAGCTGTGCTGGCACTGGGCCGGGTCCACAGACATGCAGGAGATGTAAAGATGGAGGTGAGCAGGCAGGGTGGTGGGAAGTCTGGGGTGACGGAGGGGCCTCAGGCATACAATGGCTGTGTCACCATGGCAAGCCCTGTGCCCTTCAGGCCTCAGTTTGCAGCTGTTTAATGAGAGGGTTAGGACCTAGTGGCCCTGAGCAGTGAAGGACAGTCTATGGAAAGTGCTTGTTTATCCCCTTCTTTCTCCACCAGATGCTGACAAGTCCGCCTACCTCATGGGGCTGAACTCAGCCGACCTGCTCAAGGGGCTGTGCCACCCTCGGGTGAAGGTGGGCAACGAGTACGTCACCAAGGGGCAGAATGTCCAGCAGGTGTACTACTCCATCGGGGCGCTGGGCAAGGCGGTGTACGAGAAGATGTTCAACTGGATGGTGACGCGGATCAACGCCACTCTGGAGACCAGGCAGCCTCGCCAGTACTTCATAGGCGTCCTGGACATTGCCGGCTTCGAGATCTTTGATGTGAGTGGGGAGCCCCAGGCCCAGGAGAACGGGAACTCACTGGTTCACACAGGCAGCCACCGCTGGCCAAGCCAACTACAGGCCAGCCCCGGGGAAGGCCGTAGGCTCCCCGGGGGTGGAGACAGCCACGTGTCTTCAGGGGGTGCTCCCTCCCTGTTGCCTGGCTGGACGCAGCCCTGGGCCGACCCCTCGGGCCACAGACCCCTGCCTGCCTGATCCACTCCTCCCCGTCCCCACCCTGCAGTTCAACAGCTTCGAGCAGCTCTGCATCAACTTCACCAACGAGAAGCTGCAGCAGTTCTTCAACCACCACATGTTCGTGCTGGAGCAGGAGGAGTACAAGAAGGAGGGCATCGAGTGGGAGTTCATCGACTTCGGCATGGACCTGCAGGCCTGCATCGACCTCATCGAGAAGGTGCTGCCTCGGCCCTCCACCCAGGTCCCTGCACCTGCCATCCCAGACGAAGTGGCAGCCCTATCCCTCTACACCCAGGAAACTAGTCCCCAGATCCCCCAGCCTCCCTCCAGGCCCTGCTTCCCCTCACTGTGACACTGTGGGCATACACAGGTCCAGCCTTTCCTTCTCTCCCAGCACCCAGGACTTTGTCCCATATGGTGGACCTGAAGAGAGAGATGCAGTGAAGGAGGGGACTCCTAGCCCCTCTGACGCCCCATGAGAAGCATCATTCGTGGAAAGGACCTAGGCTGAAACTAGACACATTGGCTTCCTATCCTCTTCCAGTTGGCTGAGGATAAGCCTGTCTTCAGGCCCTCTTGTCTATGGAGCTTCCTCAGAGGACACTCCTTGTCCTGACTTGCTTTCAGTGAGCCTTTGCGGAGGGAGGCAGAGCCCACAGCAACTGATGGTCCCCCAGCCCAGCCACGACCAGTCAGAAATAGGGGCCTCCCCCCACAAGCTTTGCCTAGTGATCCAGGGCCCTGCTCTTCTGGAGGCCTCGGATTCCCCTGAGATTGTATGGAAAAATATGTGTGGACTGGTGGGGCGTGGTGCATACACAAGTATGTGTGTACACAAATTCTGGGGAGGAAATCTTGGGGTTCACCAAATTCTCAGTAGGATCCCTGTCCCAGGAAATGTCAAAAACTGCTACACTTTCTGAAGTGCAAGACATCGTGCAGAACCTGAATCCCTCTAACCATTCCTTGGAACACGTTCCCTGACATACAGGCACAGGTCTGGCCTGCCCTGCCCTGCAGTCTGGCGCCTCCCATCCCTTCTGTCCTGTCCTCATCCCGCTCTGGGGCAGGGACATCCAGGAAGAAGGGGCTGTGCTGTGAGCCCTGGGGGTAGGGACTGGGAGTACAGGGCTCTTCTTTGGGGCCACTGGGGCAGGAAGAGGTTCCCTAGGCCAGATCTGAACGTACTCAGATTTAGGTTAACGTCAGGAATGTTGGCTTCCTGTACCAGGACATGAGGTGGCAGCACGGGCTCTCTATGGCTTGCCAGATACACAGCTGCAATTTCTCCTCAATCGGGGTGTGGGATTCTGCAAGCCTGGGGATGCGTCCAGTAACGCTCTCCTCTCCCCCCTCAGCCCATGGGCATCATGTCCATCCTGGAGGAGGAGTGCATGTTCCCCAAGGCCACCGACATGACCTTCAAGGCCAAGCTGTACGACAACCACCTGGGCAAGTCCAACAACTTCCAGAAGCCACGCAACATCAAGGGGAAGCCGGAAGCTCACTTCTCCCTGATCCACTACGCCGGCACGGTGGACTACAACATCATAGGCTGGCTGGAGAAGAACAAAGACCCGCTCAACGAGACAGTGGTGGGCTTGTACCAGAAGTCTTCCCTCAAGCTCATGGCCACGCTCTTTTCCTCGTATGCCTCCGCTGATGTCGGTAAGAGGGCAGCCCTCCACTGCCAGAGCAGTTCTGGAGGTGCAAGGGGCCAGGGGCCCACTGCTTCAAAGCACGTGATCCCAAAGGCAGGAGGGAGGCTTCCCTGGTGGTCCAGTGACTAAGACTTCATGCTCCCAATGGCGGGGTTGGGAGTTCGATCCCTGGTCAGGGAACTAGATACCACATGCCTCAACTAAGAGTTCACGTGCTGCGGCTAAAGAGCCCACATGCCGCAACTGAGACTGGCACAACCAAATTTTAATATATATATATATACTTTTTTAAAATTAAAAAAATAAAGGCAGGAGGGAGCCATAAGAGGGGGACATCAAGAGAGCCCACAGCAGCCCATCTGTGCCGTTTCTGTGGGAGTGTGATTTTCCCCTCTGGGTTATGGATGTTGGTATACGTGTTCTGCGCCTCTTCAAGACTCAGAGCAACTGAAGATCGGTGCCAGAGGCACCCGCATCACTGCAGCAGGCCTGGCATAGAACCATCCTCTGCAGGAGGCCGCAGTGAATGTGTAGAGCTTCAGTGAATGTACGGTAGAACAAATGAGCCTCCCCTTCAGAGAAGGAAGAGAAAGGGTGTGGATTGAAATGAGGAGGGTAAAATACAAGAAGAAAGTGGAAAAATGTAAGCATGGTGTGGGAGGTTAGAAGAGAGAGGGAGGAGAAAGCACTAATGTTATTCCAAGACCTACTGTGTGCCAAACAGTGGAGAGGCAGCATGAAACTTTGATCTTTTCTAATCCTCTCTATACCATTTAAAGGGAATGACTCTCCTCCTCGTGGGAAAACGGAGACTTGGAGATAAATTGTCCAAAGTCACACAGCTAGTGAGCAGCAGAGCCCTGCCCCTGCTCAAAGGGTCTCCGATTTCAAGCCCTGGTTCATCATTCCTTCTCTTGTTACTAGGGGACAGCAGTAAAGGCAAAGGAGGCAAGAAAAAGGGTTCATCATTTCAGACAGTGTCAGCCCTCCACCGGGTAAGAAGGGCCCAGAGATACCAACAGACCTGTGGTGGGCAGACCCAGCCCAGAGCATTTTGTCTGCACCACCCTTAACCTGATGCTCTGAGTCTGGGGAGAAAAGAAGCTAGAGTTATGTCATTGTTTTTGGCATGTAAATTCTACACAAGCCTGAATTCACATCATAAGTTATATATCACCTCCCAATCCCTTAGAGGGCTCTGGTGACAGGTTGTCTAGGGCCTGGGGTCAGGACTAAAGGGATGGTCACTGTGGCTCCTGACCTCCACTTCTCATCTGCCTCCAGGAGAATCTGAACAAGCTGATGACCAACCTGAGGACCACTCATCCTCACTTTGTGCGCTGCATCATCCCCAATGAACGGAAGGCTCCCGGTGAGCGACGCACAAGGCTCTAGTCTGGAGAGGGCATTTGGCATCCACTTGTCCTGAGGCTGACCCCCTGCCTCTCCCTTCCTGCTGCAGGCGTGATGGACAACCCCCTGGTCATGCACCAGCTGCGCTGCAACGGCGTGCTGGAGGGCATCCGCATCTGCAGGAAGGGCTTCCCCAACCGCATCCTCTACGGGGACTTCAGGCAGAGGTGGGTACTGGGGTGCCACAGGGCTCAGGGAACAGAGAAACCCTGGGCAGCCTTGTGGGGAGAGGAGTCTGCAGCTGGTCTCAGATTCTGTGACAAAGTGTTAGTCGTTCAGTTGTGTCTGATTCTTTGTAACCCCACGGACTGTAGCCTGCCAGTCTCCTCTGTCCGTGGAATTCTTCAGGCAAGAATACTGGAACGGGTAGCCATTCCCTTCTCTAGGGGATCTTCCCGACCCAGGGATCGAACCCAGGCCCCCAGCATTCCAGGCAGATTCTTTACTGTCTGAGCCACCAGGGAAGCCCCTTGATTCTGTGGGCAGAGCAAATCAGTGCAGAACGTGGGTAACTCCAGGCACCTCCTTCCAGGTATCGCATCCTGAACCCAGCGGCCATCCCCGAGGGTCAGTTCATTGATAGCAGGAAAGGGACAGAGAAGCTGCTGGGCTCCCTGGACATTGACCACAACCAGTACAAGTTCGGCCACACCAAGGTGAGTCTGGAGGCCCTTAGGGTGGAGGTGTAGGATACCCAGCCACACTGAGTGGAACAGCTGAGCTGGGAAGGCAGACCCTGACTCCTGGCTTCCCGTGTCAACCAAGAGTTGGGACCCAGCTTCTTTTCTGTCTTGTTTTTCACATTTCACTCCCAGGTCTAGGGTATGCAGGTGATGGGGCCCTGGGAAGCTCAGCCAGGGTCTCCCACACTCTCCCTCCACCTTGGCTACCCTTCTCTGAGGCTGTGGCCCCCTTGGCTCTACCCCTTGCCCCCAGGTGTTCTTCAAGGCGGGGCTGCTGGGACTGCTGGAGGAGATGCGGGACGAGAGGCTGAGCCGCATCATCACCCGCATCCAGGCCCAAGCCCGGGGTCAGCTCATGCGCATTGAGTTCAAGAAGATCCTGGAGCGCAGGTGAGGCTGGAGGGAAAGGGAGACACACTCTCAGAAATGTAAGAGGTAGACAAGCAGAGCCCAGAGGTGTGGGCTGAAAGACCTAAGTTCAATCCTGGCTCCATCACTTACTAGCTGGTCTGGACAAGTGACTTGACCAGTCTGGGTCTCATTTTGAGTTCTTTTTAAAAAAAGAAAATTCCCTGTAGGAAATGAAAATTAAAACTCCAGTGAGATACCATTTTAAAACACTAGACTGTAGCCTGCCAGGCTCCTCCATCCATAGGATTTTCCAGGCAAGAATACTGGAGTGGGTTGCCATTTTCTTCTCCAGGCAATCTTCTGGATCCAGGGATCAAACTGGGGTCTCTCACATTGCAGGCAGAATCTTTACTGTCTGAGCCACCAGGGAAATGTGTGCAATCTCTTTGGAAAACAATTTATCATTTTCTTTGAAAGCTGAACAGTTACCTAGCTTTCCACTCCTGAGTGCATTCCCACAAAGAAATACCTGCATGTGTTCACAACATGAGACAAAAATGAATCTTTATAGCAGCATTGGTCAAAATGGCAAAGATCTGGAAACAATTTGAATTTTCATCTGCAGGAGAACGGGTAAACAGTAGCATACTTATTTGGGGAATATTATCAAGTAATGAAAAGGAGGGGACTATAACTACATGGTACAAATTTGAGCCTTAAAATCATACTGCTGGGTTAACAGAAGCAAGTCACAGAAGGATACGTATAGTGTGATGCAATTTTTATAAAACTCAGTAATAATTTTAAAATAGCATCCTCCTGCAATGCAGGAGGTGCACAGGAGACCCACCAACCCAGGGAAGTTCCCTGGGTTGGGAAGATACCTCATAGGAGGAAATGGAAACCCACTTCAGTATTCTTACCTGGAAAATTCCATGGACAGAGGAGCCTGGCAAGCTACAATCCATGGGGTCGCAAAGAGTTGGAAGTGACTGAGCATACACACACATTGTTTAAAAATACATACACATATGGTTTAAATATTTTTGAAAGAGTTAAGAAATGAGAAACACAAGATTCAAGGTAGTGACTACTTTTGGTGAAAGGACGGGAAAGGGGATGGAGTGTAGTCTACTAGTAGAATCAATGAAGGCAATGCTCTACTTCTTGTCTGGGTGATGACTTCATAGATAAATCATTTTGCTTCATTCTTCATAACTTACACATACATTATATACATTCTTAAATGGAAAATACCATATTCTTAACATATTTGAGGTTCTTAGGAGATTAGAAACACTGAACACAGTAGAGGTGCTATAATTGGTCGCTTCCATAGCTACTACTACCCCAGAAAGGAAGATATAAACTGCCCTTTTGTTGAATTGATCAATTAATAAACATTTATTGACAACTCCATGTTCAGTGTGGTAATGTTGGGGTGGGGTTGCCTATCAAGCCTGCCAGAGCAGGTTCCTGCCCTCAGGTGCCCACACACTTGTTCAGATGTGCTGGGATCCCAGTACAGCTGGCCCTATGACTGGAAAGTGCTCCTTCACAGTGCGGCTCCCTGCCTCCATGCTCCTTTGCCAGGGATGCCCTGCTGGTAATCCAGTGGAATATTCGGGCCTTCATGGGGGTCAAGAACTGGCCCTGGATGAAGCTCTATTTCAAGATCAAACCACTGCTGAAGAGTGCAGAGACTGAGAAGGAGATGGCCAACATGAAGGAGGAGTTTGGGCGCATCAAAGAGACACTGGAGAAGTCGGAGGCTCGGCGCAAGGAGCTGGAGGAGAAGATGGTGTCCCTGCTACAGGAGAAGAACGACCTGCAGCTCCAAGTGCAGGCGGTAAGACCATCTCTCTTTCCCCCTCCCCTGGATCTTAACCCGTCTCGTCATCAGGGACTATGAGTCTCCAAGCTTCAGCTCTCTTTAAGACTCTGGATCTCTCCTCTCTTTCATCACCAGCTCTCCTGTCTGTCCTCTTCTCTCAGGAACAAGACAACCTGAATGATGCGGAAGAGCGCTGTGACCAGCTGATCAAGAACAAGATCCAGCTGGAGGCAAAGGTGAAGGAGATGACCGAGAGGTTGGAGGACGAGGAGGAGATGAACGCTGAGCTCACTGCCAAGAAGCGCAAGCTGGAAGATGAGTGCTCTGAGCTCAAGAAGGACATTGATGACCTGGAGCTGACACTGGCCAAGGTGGAGAAGGAGAAGCACGCAACAGAGAACAAGGTGAGGGCAGCTCCCTTTGAATCCAGACCAAGTCTCAGGATCCTCGGACCTGAGTGTGGTCCTGGCCCTTGGCTTTGGAGGTCTCCATAGATGTCTCCAGGTTGGTGATGTCTGACCCTAGAGGGGATGGGGTTCTTGGTCAACAGGTGAAGAACCTGACAGAGGAGATGGCTGGGCTGGATGAGATCATTGCCAAGCTGACCAAGGAGAAGAAAGCTCTGCAAGAGGCCCACCAGCAGGCCCTGGATGACCTTCAGGCTGAGGAGGACAAGGTCAACACCCTGACCAAGTCTAAAGTCAAGTTGGAGCAGCAGGTGGATGATGTGAGTAGGAACAACCATGCTTCCTTTGTCTCTCTCAGGTCAGGATTTTGCAGGCAACGCCAATGGCAAGGGGTTTGCAATCCCTAAAACTAATTTCCATCCCTAAAACTAATTTCCATCCCACCCGGGGCGCTTTTCTTGCTGTCCATGCTAAGTCACTTCAGTTGTGTCTGACTCTTTGTGACCCTATGGACAGTAGCCCACTAGGCTCCTCTGTCCATGAGATTCTCCAGGCAAGAATACTGGAGTGGGTTGCCGTGCCCTCCTCCAGGGGATCTTCCTGACCCAGGGATTGAACCTGCAGCTCCTGCATTGCAAGCGAATTCTACACCACTGAGCCACCTGTGAAAGCCCCTTTCTTTCTACAGTTCTTCACTAGGCTGGGTCTCTGAGTCCTTCATGTCTGCCGGGATGATTCTGCTGGCTTGACTTCCAGTCCCACCGGACTTTGGGTTTAGAAGGGAGCAGAGGGGATGTATTGTGGACCTCAGGTTTTCTACACCTTGTTCATTTTTACTTTCTCCACCAGCTGGAGGGATCCCTGGAACAGGAGAAGAAGGTACGCATGGACCTGGAGCGAGCTAAGCGGAAGCTGGAGGGTGACCTGAAGCTGACCCAGGAGAGCATCATGGACCTAGACAATGACAAACTGCAGCTGGAAGAAAAGCTCAAGAAGTAGGAGCGTATGGAGGCCAGGAGGGGCCCTGGGGGTGTCTTGCCTGAGGGTTAGAGCTCAGGGTGCTGCACAGCCTCTGGCCAAGGCTGCCCAGGGCACAGCGGGAGCAAGCAGGTCAACCACAGCCCTTCCCCTGCCTTCACTCTTGGGGGCCAGAGGGAGAGGAGTGGTCCTTGCATGCAGAGGCAGGAGGAGAGGATGAGGGCAGAGAAAAGAAAACTTCCTGTCCCCTCCTTCTTCTCCAGGAAGGAGTTTGACATTAATCAGCTGAACAGTAAGATTGAGGATGAGCAGGCACTGGCCCTTCAGCTGCAGAAGAAACTTAAGGAAAACCAGGTGAGGTTCTTCTGGGTGCGGCCACCGGGGAGCTCAATGGTGGTGAGACAGCTGGGACTGCAGGAGCTGCTTAGGGTTCTAGACAGTATCTAGAACTCTGAGCTACCCAGAGGCCCCGTGAGCCCTGACTTCCAGGCACCTGGGAACATCAGCCTTCCCCCATTAGACCAATAATGTCTTATTTCATCTGGGCTATCTGGGGAGGTGGGTGGGGATCACACTTAACTAAAACAGCTTCTCTTGCTGAGCTATACTCTGCCTAATGGGTTTTCTCGTGCTTAGTCGCTCAGTCATGTCCAACTCTTTGTGGCCCCACGGACTGTAGCCCGCCAGGCTCCTCTGTCCATGGGGATTCTCCCGGCAAGAATACTGGAGTGGGTTGCCATGCCCTCCTCCAGGGGATCTTCCCAATCCAGGGATTGAAACCAGGTCTCCTGCATTGCAGGCAGATTCTTTACCATCTGAGCCACCAGGGAAGCCCAGTGGCCTTTCTGCCCTGGGACCATTGGTAGGGCTTGGTTCTCTTCTAACCCTTCCTTCGGTGCTTCTTTCCCCTCATGGGGGTGAGAAAAGCCTTCATGGAGCCCCTTCTCATGGGGAGCTCTGTTCTTATTCTTCCCAGGTACTTGCCTTGCCACTAACGGGGGCTGAATCCCCACAGAGCACTTGAGTCAACTCCTGAGACCTTGAGCAAGTCACTTCTCCTCCTGCACCTCAGATTCTCCTCTCATCTGTAAAATGGGACTAATGACCCCTGCCTTGCAGAGGACCGGAAGAGATACTGTATAGGAACCCACTTTGTCAACCAGGAGGCTATGTATACATGTGATTTTAGTATAGCTCAGGTTACAGAAGTCAGCCAGCCCCTTGCAAGAAGATGTTCTTTTGTCTGCCCATGGCTTTCTCATCCCTCTGCAGGAGGAGACTGAATTAACAGCCAAAGTCTCCCTTGCCTTTCACGCACCCTGAATTTTAATGTGCTTTTAGTCCTGTGTTTGTCAGAAGAACCCTGGAGGCAAGGGAGGCAGGTACTCTCTTCCTCATTTCAAAGTTGCATGACCACATCTGGACACAGTGACTCCTAGGCCAAGGGGACTCAGCTATTGACCCCCTCATTTCCTGAAGAGATCGCAGCTGGTGGAGAGGGCCAATATCCCCTCCGCATTCAGGCTAAGGGTCCAGGCCGCAAGTGACACGTGAACACAGTTCCACTCCTCTCCTCTGGGGGCTGCTCAGGGGCTGGCCTGCCTTCAGTGATGCTCTTACTTCCCATCTTCTTGGATGCCCCTTCTGGGTTTTAGCCAGAGCATCCCCAGGTTCTTCTACCCTAGGTTTGGGCAGCCTCTTGGACCCAGAACAACAGTGTATTATCCTCATCCGATCTTGGCAATGCACTGTGGCTCCTTCTTCTTCCTGTCCAAGCTCTTGCCCCATCCTGGGAGCAGAGGTATGGTGGTCCTGTCTCTCCTGCTCCCAGGAGCCCCCATAACCACAGATGAAAGGACCCCACCAATTCTCCCTCTTTTGGACTTCCCTAGTGGCTCAGACGGTAAAGTGTCTGCTCACAATGCGGGAGACCTGGGTTCGATCCTTGGGTCGGGAAGATTCCGTGGAGAAGGAAATGGCAACCCACTCCAGTACTCTTTCCTGGAAAATTCCATGAACTGAAGAGCCTGATAGGCTACAGTCCATGGGGTCGCAAAGAGTCGGACACGACTGAGCAACTTCACTTTCACTTTCAAACCTCCTTTTTGCTCCTGGCTAGTCAGACAATAGATCAAAAGGTAGATGGGCCAAGGCTAAGGCCAAAAAAAATGAGGTGGGAACATGATACAAAAGAGGGCATCCTGCTAGCACCCTCCTGGCCTGGAAGGGAACAATCAAGCTGGAATCCAGCCATGGGCGTAAATACAGTAAGCTCCAGAGCTCGAGGAATAGGCTGATTAGAACTTGGTAGTTAACTCAGAAGATTATAAAAATTTTTAATTGAGGCATTTTGTTGTAAATATTTGTAAAACACAATCACCAGCTTTCCTGTCTTATCATTAGCAGAGTCTAGTGAATCTGTGGAATTCCTGAGATTCAGGATCTCAGGGGATCTCAAGATCCCTCTCTGAACACAGATTCTCAGGATTCAGGGCGAGAGATGCTCAGATTGGGTCTGAGATGCCCCTCCAGGAAATGCCTTAAAAGTATGGCTTCACCCAAATTCTTATTGGTAGTCTGTGCGTTATCAGATGTTTAGCAGCCTCCCCGGCCTTGCCCACTAAATGCCAGTAGCAACACCTCCTCTCCAAGTCATGACAATCAAAAATGTTTCCAGACCTTTTCAACTGTCCTCTGGGGCACAGAATGTCCCCTGGTGGGAACCACTGCTCCGCAGGACCTGGGCATCTTGGCCAACAGCCTTCTAGAGCCCTGGGAGGGGGCTCCAATGGAGGGACCTAGGTGCTGGGTCTGAGCCCCCCGTGTCCTGCCTAGGCACGCATAGAGGAGCTGGAGGAGGAGCTGGAGGCTGAGCGCACCGCCCGGGCCAAGGTGGAGAAGCTGCGCTCAGACCTGTCCCGGGAGCTGGAGGAGATCAGCGAGCGGCTGGAGGAGGCCGGCGGGGCCACGTCCGTGCAGATCGAGATGAACAAGAAGCGCGAGGCTGAGTTCCAGAAGATGAGGCGGGACCTAGAGGAGGCCACGCTGCAGCACGAGGCCACGGCGGCCGCCCTGCGCAAGAAGCACGCCGACAGCGTGGCTGAGCTGGGCGAGCAGATTGACAACCTGCAGCGCGTGAAGCAGAAGCTGGAGAAGGAGAAGAGCGAGTTCAAGCTGGAGCTGGACGACGTCACATCCAACATGGAGCAGATCATCAAGGCCAAGGTGGGCCCGGCTCTCCTCTCCTCACCCTCTCCCTCACCGCCTCGTAGGGTACCTTCCCTCCACTTCGTCTCTCTGCCATCGCTCGTATTCTCACTCCCTTCACCACCCTCTGGTCTCTCTCCGTCTCACCCTTGCACCCACCTTGCCCTCCCTCTGCGTCTCCATCTCCTCACCACCTCTCCCTTCTTTAATTCATGCACCCTCTTCAGATTGTGGCCCTCTAGCCCTGCCCGTCGCCTCCCCTATCCCCCCACCTCTGTGTCCTCCCCCACCTTGGCCCACCTTTCCTCCAATCCACCCAACCCCTCCCACATTCACCTCTCCCGTGTCCCATACCGTCTGAAGGCCAACCTGGAGAAGATGTCCCGGACACTGGAGGACCAGGCCAATGAGTACCGGGCGAAGCTAGAAGAGGCCCAGCGCTCCCTCAATGACTTTTCCACCCAGCGAGCCAAGCTGCAGACCGAGAACGGTGGGTGCCCCTCACCAGGCCTGTGCCTGCCCCGGGGCAGAGCATTAGTTGCCCCCCTCCCTAGCCCACAAACCCTCCTTCCCACCTGCAGGTGAGCTGTCCCGGCAGCTGGAGGAAAAGGAGGCACTGATCTCCCAGCTGACCCGAGGGAAGCTGTCCTACACCCAGCAGCTGGAGGACCTCAAGAGGCAGCTGGAAGAGGAGGGCAAGGTGAGGCCAGCCGTGTGGGCAGTGGACAGGACTGAGAGCCACCCTGGGCAACCAACCTCAGGAATGGAGGCTGGAGTGAGGCTGGAGACTACAGATAGGCCTCCGAAATAGAAAGACTTTCAGGCCAGGTTCTTCTACTCTTCAGCTAAGCCACATTCAAACATCACTCCGTCCCTTAAAAAAAAAAAAAACTTATTTATTTGGCTGCACCAGGTCTTAGTTGAGGCATCTTTACTCGCGGCATAGGGAATCTTTTTTTTTTTTTTTTTTGCACATGGAATCTTTAGCTGTGGCATGTGAACTCTTAACTATGGCATGTAGATCTAGTTTCCAGACCAGGGGTCAAACCCAGGCCCCCTGCACGGAAAGCACAGAGTCTTAGCCACTGGACCACCTGGGAAGTCCCCCTCCTTTCTTATGTGGGACGAGGTGGGCAAACTGGGAAGGTACCTCATGATGTTGAGATTCCACAACACCAGCCCTCTCACCCTGAAGGAGGCTGGGATTTGATTCAAGGTCATAGATACGAAAAGATCCGAAAAATGGGGAGAGGGTCTTCCCTCCCACCTTCCCAGAAGCTGAGCCCACTTGCTGGTTCCGCCCCTCCCAGGCGAAGAATGCCCTGGCCCACGCACTGCAGTCAGCCCGGCATGACTGTGACCTGCTGCGGGAGCAGTACGAGGAGGAGACTGAGGCCAAGGCCGAGCTACAGCGCGTCCTGTCCAAGGCCAACTCAGAGGTGGCCCAGTGGAGGACCAAGTACGAGACGGACGCCATCCAGAGGACCGAGGAGCTGGAGGAGGCCAAGTGAGTCCCGGGCAGCGCCCCACCCCAATTCTAAGAGAGGAAGGAGCAAGAGGACCTTGGTGGAGACAGGCAGAGTGGGCGTGGGAGGCAGATTTAAAAAGGCAGACAGGAAGTGGGGAGAAATGTGGTGGGCAACAGAGGTGCTTGGGAGGGAGCCTGGATCCTGCACTCTTGAGTGACCCCTGGCTGGCCCCAACTCACTTCCTGTGACGGGCGAGCTTTTGGCCCGGGTTATACCTGATGCTCACGTATAAGACGAGCAAAAAGCTTGTTGGTCAGAGGAGCTACCGCCGATCAGCCTGGGTGGGGAGGGGTGGAGACTGCCACCCAGAGGCCACCGCGGGTAGGGAGAAGAATCAGTTCACCCGCAGCCTTGGCTCCCTGGAAGCTGGACTTCCAGAGCATCCCAAGGAGCTGTGGGGAGGGGCCTGGTTCTTCTCATCTGGCAGTTCTGGGAGGGGTGGTCCCAAGGCACCACCGTTTCCAGGTAGAGTCACACACACACACCCAACCACCCTGGGCAGGAAGAAGCTGGCCCAGCGGCTGCAGGACGCCGAGGAGGCCGTCGAGGCCGTCAACGCCAAGTGCTCCTCGCTGGAGAAGACCAAGCACCGCCTGCAGAACGAGATCGAGGACCTGATGGTGGACGTCGAGCGCTCCAATGCGGCCGCCGCCGCCCTGGACAAGAAGCAGAGGAACTTCGACAAGGTGGGCCCAGGCTGCGGGCCACAGCCAGGCGACAGAGCAGGCCGGCAGGCGGGAGTCAGGAACATCCCCCCAGGAGGCTGAGGCTAGGGGAGGCTGGGCCTAGGAGGGGCACCTGGGTCCCGGAGGTGGGGCCGGGGCTGCCCCTTGAGCCTCTTCCGTCCGTTGGGTCCCCGCAGATCCTGGCCGAGTGGAAGCAAAAGTACGAGGAGTCGCAGTCGGAGCTGGAGTCCTCGCAGAAGGAGGCGCGCTCCCTCAGCACCGAGCTCTTCAAGCTCAAGAACGCCTACGAGGAGTCCCTGGAGCATCTGGAGACCTTCAAGCGCGAGAACAAGAATCTGCAGGGTGCGGGCGCGGGCCGGGAGGGGCGGGGCAGGGAGGGTCCGTACGTGGCACCGCCCCGCAGCTCCTCGAGGCCTTCCCGCCCTGGAGCAGGCAGCCCCCGACTGAGCCGCCCACCCCTCCCACAGAGGAGATCTCCGACCTGACTGAGCAGCTGGGAGAAGGAGGGAAGAATATGCACGAGCTGGAGAAGGTCCGCAAGCAGCTGGAGGTGGAAAAGCTGGAGCTGCAGTCGGCCCTGGAGGAGGCCGAGGTGAGGGCCTGGCTCTGCCTGGACCCCTGCCTCTGACCCTCTCCTACCCACCTACCATCACCCTCCTGTCTCTGACCCCCTACTCTCCCTCACCTGGGGGTGATGCTGACCGAAGACAAACTCTATGAGATCATTTTCTTAGTCCGAAGTCATATACCCAGTACCCACTACTACCTCCAAAGCCAGAGTCTGCACAGAGGAAAATGCCACAGCTTGATCATGGATTTTTCTTTCCCACTGGGTTTATAAAGTTGAAACCTGGCCATCATAACAACTCCTCACACGGGGTGGGAGTGTCAGCTCCAGAGTCAAACAGATCTGAGTTTGAAACTTGGCTTGAGGACCTCCACTGTGTCATTGGGCAAGTTCCTTAACCTCTCTGTACCTCAGTTTTCTCATCTGTAAAATGGCATTAATTGTACGTACCTCGATCCCTGAGTTAGGAAGATCCCCCTGGAGAAGGGAATGGCTACCCACTCCAGTATTCTGGCCTGGAAATTTTCATGGACAGAGGAGACTGGTGGGCTACAGTTCATAGGGCCACAAAGAGTTGGACAAGACTGAGTGACTAACACTTTCATACTCTCATAAGATTTTTAGTTCAGTCACTCAGTCGTGTCCAACTCTTTGCGAACCCATGGACTGCAGCATGCCAGGCTTCCCTGTCCATCACCAATTCCCAGAGCTTACTCAAATTCACGTCCATTGAGTCGGTGATGCCATCCAACCATCTCATTCCCTGTTGTCCCCTTCTCCTGCCCCCAATCCCTCCCAGCATCAGGGTCTTTTCAAATGAGTCAGTTCTTCACATTAGGTGGCCAAAGTATTGGAGTTTCCGCTTCAGCATCAGTCCTTCCAATGAATATTCAGGACTGATTTCCTTTAGGATTGACTAGTTGGATCTTTTACACATGACTATTATTAAACGAGGTAACGCACTTAAAAATTCAATATATATTAGCCATTGTTTACTGTTCATTTTTAAGAACCTGGGACTTCCCTGGTGGCTCAGATAAAGAATCTGCCTGCAATGCGGGAGATCTGGGTTCAATCCCTGGGTTGGAAAGATCCCCCTGAAGGCGGGCATGGCAACCCACTCCAGTACTCTTACCTGGAGAATCCCCATGGACAGAGGAGCCTGGTAGGCTAAGGTCCATGGGATCAGAGAGTCAAACACGACAGTGACAGTATAGCACAGCACAGGGATAGCCCTGAGATTTGGGGCTTCTGACTTTTTTCACTATAGGGTGAGGGACTTGGGAAACAAAGAGAAACATTTGAATTTGTAGTTGTAGAAATCCTTCCTTTTTCTATGATATTTTAGATGGGTCAGGATCATGCAATATTAATGTTGGAGCATCTTGGCAATTGTGAGGTCAAAACATTTCCTTGATGAAGGAACCCCAGGGTATCCAGCATGTCCTCCCCCACAGCACCCACATGGCCTGGGATGCAGGTCCTGCCTCGCTGTCTCCAGCTGACACCTTGAACCCTCTCGGCCTCCCTCCCTGACGTGCCCTGTGCCCTGACTGCCTACTTTGGTCCCTCTCCCCTCCAGGCCTCCCTGGAGCATGAAGAGGGCAAGATCCTCCGGGCCCAGCTGGAGTTCAACCAGATCAAGGCAGAGATTGAGCGGAAGCTGGTAGAGAAGGATGAGGAGATGGAGCAGGCCAAGCGCAACCACCTGCGGGTGGTGGACTCGCTGCAGACCTCCCTGGACGCGGAGACGCGCAGCCGCAACGAGGCCCTGCGGGTGAAGAAGAAGATGGAGGGCGACCTCAACGAGATGGAAATCCAGCTCAGCCAGGCTAACAGGATAGCCTCAGAGGCCCAGAAGCACCTGAAAGTTGCCCAAGTCCATCTGAAGGTAAAAGAAGTGAGGGCTCTCAGAGAGGGATAAGTCAGGTTGCTCATAGGAATGGTGAAGGCCGGAGGAAAGGGTCCTGGGCTAACAAATACGAGAGCATGGGGAGCACCAACCTCCTGGATTTGGAGGCTTGAAGGAGGAGAACTGATCAGGCCCTGGAGCGTGTTTTGGACCAATCCCGCCTGTGGGCCTGGACACCTGAACGTGTCTCCTGAGGTTAACACGAGCTTTGTGACTATAGGGAAGGGTGTATCAGATCCCAAATGGAGGCCCTGGTAGGGGCCTTCCCACATCACCCCATCCCTGGCAGGACACCCAGATCCAGCTGGACGACGCGGTCCGTGCCAACGACGACCTGAAGGAGAACATCGCCATTGTGGAGCGGCGTAACAACCTGCTGCAGGCCGAGCTGGAGGAGCTGCGGGCCGTGGTGGAGCAGACAGAGCGGTCCCGGAAGCTGGCGGAGCAGGAGCTGATCGAGACCAGCGAGCGGGTGCAGCTGCTGCACTCGCAGGTGAGGAAGCTAGGGGAAACCCGCTGAAGGCCAGAGATAGGATGTCTGGCAATGTTCTGAACTAGATGCCCAGAGAAAGCGTATGTCCAGCCAGGATCATACATTATTTCATCTCTTGGACCAACTTACATCTGTCAGTCATGGCTGCAGAACTACTACCTTGAGAAAGGGGTCTAAACGTAAAAGCCAGCCTCAATTTGCTCTATTAATGGGA
>NW_011495077.1:2040859-2049552 GCF_000754665.1 Bison bison bison | reverse complement strand
TTAATGGGACTTTTGGAGTTTAAAGACAGCTTCCCTTGTGGCTCAGACGGTAAAGAATCTGACTGCAATGTGGGAGACCGAGGTTCCATCCCTGGGTCGGGAAGATCCCTTGGAGAAGGAAATAGCTATCCACTCCAGTATTCTTGCCTGGACAATTAATGAACAGAGTAGCCTTTAAGGCTACAGTCCATGGGGTCACAAAGAGTTGGACGACTGAGCGACTAACACACACATATATTTGCAAGTCAGATTCTCCGCAGAGCACCATTTTTCTGCAATCCCATATACACTGTTTTCAGCTATATTCAGCAATGAGTTTTTATGTCCATCTTATTGCACTGTCCTGTGGAATTCCGTTCCATAATCTAATACATATGGGAATGACATCACCCACTGACGTCATCCTCTCTTCCTTACCTCATTACATTCTTTCTGTAACTACAATCTCTTCCAGCATACAGTCCTTTTAAAACAGTTGTACCTGTTTTTCTTGGAACTCCCTGCAGGGAGGGATTCCTTGGAATTTCCTTTCATTCCCCTACGTAGACATGTTACTAAAGAGCTCAGGAGTAGAACTACAGACTCTTTCCTGCTTGAAGTCTTCAGAGCTGAGTCATTTTACATAATGTCTACAGTACATATATTTTCACTGGAAAAAAAGAAAGCAGGTACAAAACAAGGAAAATACTAAAAGCAAGACTTTTTAAAAAAATGACTAGTTCTAATTTTCTCTGGATAAAGGTGTAGAATCATGTAACAAAAGTATATACATCCAACAGTTTTCTTTACCCTTATCTAGAACACCAGCCTCATCAACCAGAAGAAGAAGATGGAGTCAGATCTGACTCATCTCCAATCAGAAGTGGAAGAGGCAGTTCAGGAGTGCAGGAATGCCGAGGAGAAAGCCAAGAAGGCCATCACGGATGTGAGTCACTGCACCTTCCTGCCTCCCTGAAAGACTCAAACAGGGGCTCTGGGTCCAGGCCAGGGCACTGTGCTGTAACAACAGTGACTCTGCCATTCTGTGGGCTTGAGGGCCTCTAGGACCAAATGTCAGAATGAGAAAGAGGTGACTCTTATGGGAAAGAAGTGACTCTTATGGGAAAGAAGAGGCTCGCCCCGCCCCAGGCCCTGTTCTTTTACACTCTCTCCCGTTTGCAGGCCGCCATGATGGCGGAGGAGCTGAAGAAGGAGCAGGACACCAGTGCGCACCTGGAGCGCATGAAGAAGAACATGGAGCAGACCATCAAAGACCTGCAGCACCGGCTGGACGAGGCGGAGCAGATCGCCCTCAAGGGCGGCAAGAAGCAGCTGCAGAAGCTGGAGGCCCGGGTGCGGGAGCTGGAGAACGAGCTGGAGGCCGAGCAGAAGCGCAACGTGGAGTCGGTCAAGGGCATGAGGAAGAGCGAGCGGCGCATCAAGGAGCTCACGTACCAGGTGCGGGCGCTGTGGCCACGCCCTTAGAAGTAGACGTGAAAACGTATCCCTTGCCCCACCTCCTGACCCACATGGGCCCCACGCAGAGCCCTCCTGCCACCTGCCTCTTGAAAAGCTGTCTTGGGATTAGTTTTCTTTCACATTCTCTGAAGACAAGTTGGCTTGAGTCTATGAATTTTTTTTTAGCAAAGGGAGAATCTGCTTCTACTTCTTGAAAGCTCCTGAACCAGAATTTTCCCAGATGTTTAATAACCTGAAGTGCTACCATGAAGGCTTCAGAACCGTCCAAGGCATCTTTCCACCAGCCTCAGAGGCAGGGGCGTTGTGTGGCATTTAGTGATAAAATCAGGGATGGGAAAAGACTCAGATCTTCCATGGAACTCCTGGGACAACAGATAGAAGGCCTTAGAGAAAGAAGATTCCAGAATGTTCTAAGCCTTCCATCTGCATAGCTCAGGGCTTTTGTTCTTACTTTCCAATATGCCTGGGCAGGAAGGACAAAAAAAAAGAGGTGTTGGTTCATTTTGACAGCTGGATATGAGAGGCATGGGAAAGAGGTACAAATGGAGAACTGCAGGTGTGTTGTGTGGGCGTAAATAGAAATAGCGTCCTAGCAGAAGCAGTGATCAGGAGTGATCAAGCGACATAGGAACCACTGATCCTGGTGCTCAATGCCTGACCCAGAACAATACATACTGGTTGTGATAATTAGAATGATATGGATTATGATAATCCCTTCTTTCTGCTTTCCTCCTGGGTCCTCTCTGGTCACTCTAGACCCACTGCTGAGAGCATCTGTGGTGCTCCGGATTAGATCTGGAACAGCCCTGATGTCTCCACATTATCAAATGAAGAAATCCCGTTTGGTTCCAAGCCTCTCCTGTTTCTTACCTCAGGGCCACAGCCCTGTTTGCTTTTTAGATCCTGTTGTGAGACCTTTGGCCTATAAGTTTCATCAGAGATGAAGTTTGTGCACAACCTCTTCGGCCTGGCCCATGGGAGGGAGGGGCGGCTGAGGCATGGGAAGAGAATGGGGTCGTGAGGGAGGGAAAGATGATTGCTCTTGCTCCTTCCCCCAAACTGGCCTCCTCCACCCATCTGCCCCCAGACGGAGGAAGACAGGAAGAACCTGCTGAGGCTGCAGGACCTGGTGGACAAGCTGCAGCTGAAGGTCAAGGCCTATAAGCGCCAGGCTGAGGAGGCGGTGAGTTCATGGTTTTCTCTACTTCCTATGTGTCAGAGCCGACAAGCGTCCACCCCAGTGGACCCGGACGGAGGGATTGCTGTTCACTCTAACTCTCAAACTCAGAGCTGTGGCAGGCACTCCTGAGTTAACAAAAGCAAAGCTTATTCGACCCAGGACCTACCCACAAGCTACTTATAATCCATGTACCAGTGAGCCCAAGAGAAGGCAGTGCAGCTGCCAATGTAGCTTGCAGGGCCAGCCAGTGCTGAAAGCTGGATGGTGGCAGGGGAACTGGGCCTGGAAAGGGGCCTGAGCAGGTACAGCACGGTGGGGAAGACATTGGGTGAGCACAGTGGTGCGGACGTGAGTTGCTGATGAGCATACGTGTGCAGGACCCCCCAGGGGTGGGGGAGCGTCTGTCAGGGTAGCAGTTGGACAGGGGCGGTCAAGCTGGATTCTGAGGGCGGGGACCAGGCAGCATGGGATTCCTTTTGGGCAGTGGGTAGCCTGGATTCTGAGCACTGGGTAAGTCTGTGGAGGGTGCCAAGGCAGAAGCAGGACACTTTTGTTGCAGGAACATGGGTGATAGATGACAGCGAGCCCCTGGATTAGGAGCCTGGGCACCCCCTCACCTCATCCTCCCATCCCCCTGAACCCCCACAGGAGGAACAGGCCAACACCAACCTGTCCAAGTTCCGCAAGGTGCAGCACGAGCTGGACGAGGCGGAGGAGCGGGCGGACATCGCCGAGTCCCAGGTCAACAAGCTGCGGGCCAAGAGCCGCGACATCGGCGCCAAGGTGGGTCCCTCCCCAGGCCCTGCTACTCACCCCCATGGCAGCACAGCCCCAACATCAGTGGCCCCCAGAGTGGGCACTACATCCTGTACGTGGTTAGTCCTGAGGGTCCCGCACCCCCCACATCTGGGCATCCCCCTCCTGCTCAGACAAGCCCCGTACAGGCTGGAACCTCCTTAGAAAGTCCAGTCCCACCCCACCTATACCACAAAGACCTCTAAAGGGGACCCCAAGATTCCCAAGGCCTGAGCCTCTCCCCCTAAGGGCATCTCCCTTAGGCCCCTGAAAGCCCTGGAGATTTCTCCCCACACCCTTCCTTCCTGTTCCCTCACACCTTTTATTCTTTCTCAGCAAAAAATGCATGACGAGGAGTGACCCTGCCTCCGAACCTCACTCCAGCTGACCTCCAATAAACATGAGTACCAGACTTTGCCTGAGCCCCTGTCCTTCCCGCCGGCTGGCCAGGAGCCGTCCTGGACTCCTTGGGGGGTGGGTGGCCTGGCCCCTGCGTCAGAGCTGGAGGAACCAAGACACCCCACATCTCCAGAGGAGGAACTGAGGACCAGAGGGGTGCAGCAGCCTGCCCCACCTGAGTCCCCATACTGCTCATCAACCAGCCACTGGGGACGAGAGGGAGGAATTTCACAAATGAAGAGCACAAAGACACAGGAGGGCAATCGGACCCCAGATGCCTAGACACGGAGTTGCACTGCTGAAACTGAAGCCCTCCTCCACCTACCCCGCCTCTGAAGCCACGGGGGTTAAAAGTGTCTTGTTCCCTCCAAAATGATTTCCCCACTGATGCTAGGAGAGGCTCAAAGCTGGCTGGGGATGGAGATGGGATGGCACAGGTGGCTGGAGCCCGGGTGTGTGGGCCCTACCTTCCCATAGGGCATCCTGAGACTGGAGCCAGCTGATGCCAAGCTGAACTGAAGTGCAGTATGGACCAAACCTGGGCTTTACGTGCCTCACGTTGACCCCTCACACACGTGAGCAGAGCACACACAGGCGCACACCACAGAGCACATCTCTGCTCCTTCCAAGCTCCCACCAGGGACAGGCTGGCCTGGGTCACACAACTGCTCAAGGGACAGGGTGGGTCCTGAGCCCCCTCTGCTAGCAAACCCCTGCCCCCTGCGGTGCTTTACAGCCAGGCTCTCCTGACCACCTTCTCATCCCTTCACTGCCCCACCCCCATCTCCTGGACTCCCCAGCTAAGCCCTTCTGATCCCTCCCCTGAGGCCTTCACCACCTCCTGTCCAGGATGTCCACCACCACCTGTCTTGAGAATGGCCTGTACAGAAAGTCCTGAGAACCATGAGCAAAGACCAAAGAAACACAAAATTCAGTCGGTTCTAACCCTGGAAAGGCCACCAGCCATGGTGAGGAGCCAGGATGTGAGGACAGAACAGGACGTAGGGGGCAGGAAAAGCCAGACCAAGAGAGGCAAGGTGGATAGCATCGAGGGTAGCAGAGTACCTCTACCAGAGCTCAGGTTCGGGCAGGTTTTGGGGACCAGGGCCTGCATCTGGACAGAGCACCCGAGAAGGAAGACATTTCAGGGCAGGAACATGCGAGTGTTGGAGAGGGGCTATGAGCAAGTCAGCTTGGAGGAGCTCAGCCATTTGGGGATCTGCAAGGCTGTGCAGGGTCATCCCAGCCACATTGGGCTCTCATGGGCCAGGAAAGGCTGACTTCAAACTCCCCCTGAGCTGTGACTACCCTTCACTAGCTGGTCTCCTTTCCCGTCTGTGAGGCTCAAGGATGGGGGGTCTGCCAGCCACCTCTGAGTCCCTGGGGCCCAGCACGGGGTCTGTACACAAGATGTTCAGGAAACATCCTGCTGGGGTGCTGGCAGCCTGGGAAGGTGGCCCTACTGATGGAGAGACCTGGAAATGAAGCTGGGCCATTTTTAATGAGCTTCAAGGGACTCAGTATAATATCCAGGACACCTGTTTAGGCGTTAGGAGTGCTGGGCTCCAGCCCTGTGTGTGCGTGCTCAGTCACTCGGTCTGTCGGACTCTTTGCGACCCCATGGACTGTAGCCCACCAAGCATCTCTGTCCATGGGATTCTCTCAGCAACAATACTGGAGTGGGTTGCCATTCCCTTCTCCAGGGATCCTCCCAACCCAGGGATTGAACCTGGGTCTCCTGCATTGCAGGCAGATTCTTTACCGCTGGGCCACCAGGGAAGCCCAGGATCCAGCCCTAACTCTGTCACAAATAAAGAGGTCACGTCCCCTAACTGGGTATGTCCTCTCTTATGTGAGATGAGGGCATTGAACCAGCTGATATCTGAAGGCTTGTCCAGCTCCAGCAACAAGGGAATCTCCCTCTTATATTGGATGCTGACCTCTCCCTGGTGACCTGTGGGTCAAGTCCTCCCCACACCACCAGGGGGAGCTCTACACATGCCCCAGGCAAGCAACCCACTAGAAGGACTGGACAGGTGGGCCTTCATTCACCTGGGGAAGGCTTGTGCTTTTTCATACACAGGACCCGGGGTGCCCAGCCACCAGGCTCACCACAAGGTAGCCTTGCACCCAAGAGTCATGGCATGGAAATTCTGTGTTGAAGGATATCCTCAGCATCTTCAGTCTAAAGCCCCACTTGCTCATTCATTGTTCAGACCTGGTCCCAGAGAAAGGACCATGACCTGCTCCACGCAACATTCCCATGAATATTCCTAGCATTCCTGATCTGCCTAATTTCTGAGGAAGAAAGAGAATCACCAGTAGGATTTCAATCTTTTAATTTGGGAATGACCAGCTTCCTCCTGCACCCTCCCCTTATTCCACAAAACCCCCTCCCTGGCCGAGCTTCATCAAATGCCAGACTAGCCCCCACAGACAAGTCCACATGACTTCTCTCTCAGACTTGGCTCCATCACTGTAGGCTGGGGCAGTAGACAGTAGGCTAGGGAGCTAGTGAATCCAAAGGAGATGAGTCTGGGCTCCCCTGTCCCACTTTCTGGCTGGGCTCAGAAGCCAGGTATCCCCAGGGTCACTGCTGGTCCCCTGTGAAGATGGAGCCAGGTGGGGTAGGGCATGGGGGGGGTAGTTGGGTTGGGGGGCAGGGGGCATCTCCTCTCCCTAGAGGATAGGCACTCACCCTGGGAAGCCCTGGGCACCATCTCGGTCCGGTAGATCTTGAAGGCATCATAGGCAAAGACAGAAACCAGGATGATGCCAAACACCTGTGAGAGCAGGAGGAGGATGCCACAACAAAGGCCAGCCAGCCACTGGACACCAGGGAGAGGGAGGTGGGTGATACGGGGCAAGGTGTGAGCCAGGCCCTGGGCGCTGACTTGAGCTTGGGGTGGACAGAGGCACAGGAAGTGTGTGACCATCAGCCGGAGGTCCCTGGGGGATGGGGGAAGCCGGAGAATTCTGCAGGGCTGGACTCACAAAAGCAGCAATGGCAGCTCCGTCCCGGGAGGTCACAGCCGCGAAGGAGACCACCAGGAAGATGATGATGGCACTGACACAGCGGAGGAAGTCCTGGGGGTTGGGGGTGCAGGGTCAAAGGGAAGCAGAGGGCAGGCGGCATCAGCCTGAGGTTTTCCAGGCTAGTCAGCGGCTTGACCCTCAGGTACTGGGAATCCCTACATGGAGATGCCCTTGGACACAACATAAGGCACTTGAGAGACAGAAAGCAAGAGAGAGCTCACACAGCTCCCCAGAGGAGGGACGCAGATGGACACAGGGACAGGGACCAAGATGAGAAGCCAAGGGGCTGGGCTGGGGCTGGACCTGCATCGGGGAGCAGTCTGAAGGATGGGGTCAAAGCCATGTTTGAGTATAGGACATGGGGGCTGGATTCCTTGCTTACCCAGGAAAAGGAGAGAGGCTAGAAGAGGAAAATTCAATGTTGAAAGAAGGGCCCAGAGTGGTGGGGAGGGAGGCAGCACGGGGTGGGGACCCTCACCAGACAGGGCCAGTTCATCCGATCGAATCGCTGGTAGTACTGGGTGGCATAGAGGAAGAGGAAGGCTAGTGTGATGAAGAACTCCAGCAGCGCGGCAGCCATGTAGGCAGAGATGGAGGCCGTGAAGCAGATGAAGATGATGAAGGTCAGGGCCTGCAGGGCCGAGGGTGGGCAGTTTACCAGGAAGGGGACACAGGCCAGGACAGGCCTTTGCCTCCCTCTTTCCAGGAAGCTCCCCCAGCCAGCACACTGCCTGCCTTCAGAGGTCTCGCCAACCCTGGTGGCAGGAGCCATGCCCAGGGCCTTTGCCCATCAAGGGCCGACTCCAGCCTCCCACCTCTGCCAGCCCAGGCTCCCCCTGCTCCAGGGCCCCAGCAGCCCCAGCAGTTTAACCAAGCTTCACGGCTCTGGGGAACACCACTCTATGAAATCCAAAAGAGAGTGGGTCCCCCTTTAGCACTGGGAACACCAGCCCCTCGAGTGGTGGGACATCAGCCTGTGCCCCCAGGAGGTACCCCATGCCCCATAATAATTCCAGGATGCCTAAAACTCCTCTAATAAGGACGAGAGCCCCTGGTTCCATGCCAAGAGGCAAGGATTAGAAGGCAGATGCTCCAGAGTGGATGTGCGTCCCCTCAGCTCTCAAATGTAGGACAAGGTATATGCCGAAAACTCAGGTTTACACTGAGATCTTGCTAAGCGAATAAGGGAAGGTACTTTCCTGAGGACAGATGTTCACAGGGAGCAGGCGACAAAGTGGGTCTGCAGAAAGGCTGCCCTTTGGGGTAACTGAACTTCTTGGACATGCCAAGAAGTGGCCATCTAAGAGCCCGGGGAAAGGCCGGCTCGTGTTATCCCCGTCCCATCCCATCCCTGTGCCTCACGCTCCCTCAGTGTCGTCTAGCTTCAATCCTTCCTAAAGGCAGTGAAAGCTGCTGTCACCGCCTCCAGGTGGAAGAGCAACAAGAAGGCAGGGGAGGAGATGTGGGGAGGGTCGCTGGGGCAAGCGGGGTGTCTGAGAGCCGGGGGAGGGAGGCTGCTGAGGGGTGAGCCCTGAGGGGCCCGGGGCTGGGAGGTGAAGCTCTAGGCTGGGGAGGCGGCTGTTACCAGCTCAGTTTCCAGCAGGATGCCTTTGAGGGAGGAGAGGAAGGTCTTGTCCACCGCGAAGCCGTCGAGCCCTGCAGCTGTCCCCTCCTCGGGGGGCCGGTCCCGACGACTCCAAGCATTGAACATCTCCACGAGGCCCACCGGGTACAGCCCGCGACTGCCACCAGCCCAAGATGGAAAACAGGAGGATGGGAACCTGGCAGGACGGGAAAGCAGACAGGAGCAGGAATGGCACTGCGA
>NW_011495077.1:2032823-2040633 GCF_000754665.1 Bison bison bison | reverse complement strand
AGAGGGGAGGGGTCAGCTCTCCTACTTGGAGCCTGACCCCGCCCACCCGCCGAGGGTGGGCGAAGGGAGGAGGGGAGAGGGGGCGGACTGCGGAAAAACCGGGAGGAGCTGGGAGGTGAGCCGAGAAATGTGCCAGGCTAGGAGCTCCCCGAGAACCCAAGCCTGAGGCAGTTTTCGTCCTCCCTTCCCTAACCTTAACCCTCTTCCTCATCATCCTTTCTCTCTTTTCCTTTCAGGGAGGGTGGGAGCTGGATCCCGGCCCAGGCAGCACCCCTCAGGACCAAGCTGTAGCAGCCAAAACTGAGGACAAAGGCAGATTGTTGGGGGGACAAGGGGGCGCTGTGTGCCTGCTGCAGTGCCTCAATGGGCCTCTGTTTCTCCAGTATGCCAGGAGGGCAGCCTGACCCAGGGAGCCAGGGAAGGGGAGGGATTGGGGGACCACAGCGGAAACTCCGGAGGGCAGTAGGTGGGAGCTGACAGTGGGGAGGAAATGGGACCAGGCTGGGGACCACAAGATGCTCAGGCACCAGGGATGCCAAAGACAAATTAGGCCACTTTTAAGTACATATTATTTATTTGAACAATTCTCTCCCTGCTCAATAACAGCCTCTTCCTTAGCAGCATTCATGTCAAAAGACTAGCAACTCCACCAGGAGGTTTAAGGTCGATGCTCCAAAGATGCTCCAAAGTCGATGCTCACTAAGTGTTTGATGAATGAAGGAAAGTGAAAGTCGAAAGTGAAGTCGTTCAGTCGTGCCCAACTCTTTGGGACCCCGTGGACTGTAGCCTACCAGGCTCCTCTGTCCGTGGGATTTTCCAGGCAATAGTACTGGATTGGATTGCCATTTCCTTCTCCAGGGGATCTTCCCAACCCAGGGATTGAACCCAGGTCTCCTGCATTGTAGACATACGCTTTACCTTCTGAGCCACCAGGGAAGTCAGTGAACAAACTAATGAATTGAAGGGCTCTCCACTGGCGAAGGGAAAAATATCTGAAAGTGCCTGTGCTGCACCAGGGCAGCAGGGGGTGGGAGGAAAGAAGAGACAGACATAGCAGAGCTTTGAAGACCTTTCCCAGGAGGAAAGGACAGGATGCCAGTTTCCAGGGACCATAACCAGCCACTACTGCCTTGGATTTGCCCTGCATTTCTCACCCACTCCAAAAAGTGCAAAGTGCAGTCCCCCCATGGTCCCCCATCCTGTCCCAAGATCCTGCTGCTCCGAGTGGTCCTTTGGAGGGGCTGTGCCTTCAGGTGTCCTGGTTCACCACAGCAGGTGGTTGTCCAACCAGCTCCAGTGTTTGCCCAGGGACCAGCCATGGTCGGCACAGCTAGGCCATCACACGGGGCCGCACGCACACGCAAGCCAAGGAGACACGGTAGAGCCTGCGTTCCAGGCAGTAGCCATGGTGGTCGCCCTGCTGTCCAGGGCACGGCCGCCGGTAGAAGACGGTCTGGTTGTGGTAGAGCAGCTCTGAGTTTCCCAGGGGGTCCATGTGGGAGCCCGTCTGCAGGCTGACACAGTGTGGACACAGGCAACGTGCGTGGTACAGATCCTGCGGGAGCCGGTTCAAGTCTCTGTCCAACCTGTGGGGCGGCAAGAGTCAGGCCCTGGAGGGAGGCTGGCCAGGAGCCCGGGGGGCCGGCCAGGGGCAGAGAGGACCCAGGGTGGAAACACCAGGGCTGCTGTCAGTTCTGTGGCTTCGGTTCCAGCTCTGGTACCCACAAGCCAGGTGGCTGTGAACAAGTCACCCCCTCTCCCCTGGGATTTATTCTCCTGAACTATGAGGGTCGGGGATGGAAGAGTGACTTTCCAAATGGTCCTGGAGCCCTGAGGGAGGGGCCAGGTGGGGAGCTCCCCTGGGGCCTCTACCAGACCAGCTGTGGTTCCATGTGATACATATGCTGGGTTCTAGCATCAGGCTGCCTTGTGTGCTTGTTAGTATATATGTATTTTTTTAATTTTAAAATAAAAATTGCTCTTCTATCCAAGTATAAGAAAGCACGAAGTGAAGGCTGACAGTCTGTCTCCCACCAGCCCCACTCCCCTGAGGGAGCCACTGTCTGCCATGTCCTGCCCGTCCTCCAGATTCCAACTGTGCATTATAATAAGCACATGTTTGGGTGTATGGAAAGACTTATTAACTTATTCTGAAAAGGTTTCATAGCCCCCAGAAGATGTGAAAAGTCAGTGCTCCAAAGGTCTGTGCTCCAGAAACTCAGTAGGAAACAGCCAATAGGTTGGAAAACCATCCTCCCAACAGACAGGCCTTCGCAAACTGGGGCTCAGCTAGTGTAGCATCTCCCAGAGTGGATTCCCTGATAAACACACTGTAGCGGAAGGGGTCTGGGGTCAAATGATTCTAGGAAGCATTGAGTTTAATGGGGTCTTCTCTGCAGACTTCTCGCTGTGAATGTGCTGAGCACGCTGAGAACCTCTAAGTGGGTGGGGACTGCAGCATTTTTCCCCCCACTTACTCGACATCATCACTTTTTTTCTGAGGAACAGCTTGTGTGACACATGTTGCAAAGCATGTCGGGGAAGACCAGCCCAAGTGGTTATCAAGGGTTCACAGCCCAGGTGTCTAGACCCCGGCCAGGTCAGCCGTCTGGCACCCAGCCTCCCCAAAGGGGTTCCCAACCTCTTTAGATTTAGTCTAGAAGCTAGCCAGCCTACTGAGACCACTTCAAAGCATAGTGGCCTGGAGTCTCCATCCTGGATCTAGTCTCAATCAAAGCTGGCCCCCTCCCTAGCCAATGACCTTCTCCTTTAATCCCCAAAGCCAAGGCTAAGCCAGAAATAGACTTACAGTGGGTGGAAACACAGATACCCCAAGAGAGTGCGAAACAGGAGGAGAAATATGTTTGGGACCCCTAGAATACTAATTTTCAGTATTTTAATTCATTGTCCCAATTTCAGTACTTTCTAATATTTGTTTACATCATGACATAAATAGAGAATTATAATATGTGGCAGCACATGGAGAAAGAATAAGACAGCTCATGATCAAAGACAACCAGCCTGGAGGTCCAGCCACCCAACTGTCCCCCCAGAGCAGAAAGAGGGTATAATTAGAACCCATTCATGGCTCAGAACACTAACATTTGGTATTGGGCTGGTTTGTTCCTATATTGTACATTATTCCCTGATATTTTTGTTAGAAAAACAAAGCCATTGTAGGGGAAGGAAAAGGAGAAGGGAGAGGAGGAGGAAAGATAGAAAGGGAGGAGGAGGGGGAGAAGAAGTAGAGGAAAAGGAGAAAGGAAGAAAACCTAAATTTTCTGTACTGTTTAGATTTTTCACTGTTTCGTATGATCTGCATCATTAGGCTATAGAATATTATTTCATTTTACAGATTGAAAAAAAACTCAGCTTTGAACCCCTGAGCGATTGGCCCAAGGTCACCAAAAATGTGTCAGGGCTAGACCTTGTCTAACACCCAAACTTGATAACCTCCCTCAGGTAAAAGGGGGACAGATAGGCTGGAGTTGGCTGGAACTCCCCTGGTCCCTCACACACATCCTGACCAGCACATGAGCAGGCGTTTAGGAGGGGGCAGGGGCTGGCAGACTCACTCATATCTCCAGGGGGCGATGGAGCGGCTGTTGAGGGGTCCATCCCTGCTGGAACTGCAGGGTTCTGGGTGGTGGGCGAGGCTGGTGGTCTCTGGGGGAGGCATGAGCACACTGTTCCACTTCAGCCACTCCTCAGTGGAATTCTGTCCTTTGCTGGGGCAGCAGCTGGGCCAGTGGGTGCAACACCTCTGGGACCCCAAACAGAGGGTGTGGGTTCCCATGACCATTGCCAAGAATGCCATTGCCTGTAGGAAAAGGCTAGTGAGAAAACTGCTCCTGCCTAGTCTGGATGCCCCCTCCCCCAGCTGTTCTCTGAGATTCTAATTCATGCCCCATCTGGTCCGCAGCCCCAAAACTGAGAGCTCCCTCCATCCCCACCCACATCTCTGCTCCTGCCTCACTCAGCATCGTCCCGGCCAGGCCCCTGCACACTTACCTGGTACATGCTGGATGCTGCTTGCCAAGCCTCAGTGCCACGCTGGCTGGACAGTAAGCCCTTGTGGAAGCTGTTTGACTGGAGCAGTTTAGGAGTCCTGGTTTTATTTTCAGCAAACCTGTTTTGTTTATTCAAATTTATTTCCACTACCTTTTGGAGGGTGTGACTTGAGATTAAAAAACAAAACAAACCCCTAAAAAAAAAACTTGTAAGTCTTTCCAAAAGCTGCTTTAAATGCTAGACTCATGGAAGTTGTGATTAACATCATCGTAAGCCTATTGAGTAAACCTTGTTCTTTGCCCTTTACTGGGCGTGGGGTCAAAGTAATAGTACCCTGTTATCCCGTGCCTTGGGGAACAGGCATTATGAGAATTCTGTTGGGTCACTTAATACCCAATACTAGGGAACATCACTAGGACTCTCTCTAAGAGGCCTTGCTGCTATAATCCCTGCTGCTCCCACCCAGGGTCTTGTCTCTTCTCTTCCCTTTCTTCTCAGATGTCCTCAGGATCCTCCACCTTAGTAAACATTTCCCTCTGTCTGCTTGTTCTCTGACCCCTTCCTCATCCTCCATGAGCCCAACTTCTATGACCACAATCATCTATGACTTCCCAATGTCTGTTATTTCTCCCCAACTTCCCCTTGCCCTCCCCAAGGGCCACCCACTCCCATTTCTGTACATCCCCTGACCTCCTCTGGACTCAGGATACAGGCTTAATCCCATAGGCTGCCAGGAAGGCCTCGACTCCAACAATTTGTTGGCTGGATGTGCAGGGTCTGACGGAAGAAGTGCTGAGTGACTGTTCCCATGGTACAAATGAGAAGACAGAACCAAGAAGAGAGGCAAGGTGACAGCCTTAGCTAAGAGCCAACAGAAGTACCCAGCTCCCAGATCAGCCTGCCCCACCCCTACTCACTAGTTTAGGAGCATGGCAGGGGGAGCTGCTGCTCTCAGGCCGTGGGGTAAGGCCGTGCGGTCACAGGTCCATGGACCACTGTCGGCCAGGAGAGGGTATGTGTGCTCTGGCAAGGTTCCAGCTGGGCCTGGCCGCAAAGACACAGGTCAGTCAGGGGCCACCCATCCGGGGGGCTCTCTGCCTATTTTGCTCCAATCTTTTTCTCTGCATCCTTGTTCAACAACTCCCCTCACCCCCTCACCAACCCCGCCCCCGCCACTGCGGACTCCAACACACTCATATACAGACACCGTCTCTAGAGTGATGTTTCCTGATTTGCATGTGCTTTCCCTTAGAAAATACTCCTTTGGTAACCAACGACTCAGGAAATAAACAAAGGGAACCAGGAATAACTCAAATGGCAGAGCGATAAGGAATCTTTTGAATGCTTTAGGGCAAAGCAGCCCTAAAACAGAGGCATGATGAAGTCAGAGGGCATTCGGAAGTGGGACAAGCTGATCTGGTGAGTTCTGAGGGGCCTGGAAGTTGAAGGGCGGTGAGAGCTTAGGGTCAACAGGTGATGGCTAGGAGAGCAGGGCCACTTAGGAAGAGCACTGGGGCCAGGAATACATTGCCCCACTCCCACTGGCCCACTCTCTGGCCCTGTGCTCCCACACCCTCTCACTTCCATCCGCCCCCTCAGCTCCTGAGATCATGTGCCAGGAGGGTGCCAAGCCCTGCACATGCATCAGCTAGTTTTACCTTTATAATAAAACCATGAGATGGAAATTACTGTCCCCATGTCAAGATGAAGAAACTGAGACCCAAAGAAATTGAGTAACC
Source organism: Bison bison bison (assembly GCF_000754665.1). Classification (NCBI taxonomy): domain Eukaryota; kingdom Metazoa; phylum Chordata; class Mammalia; order Artiodactyla; family Bovidae; genus Bison; species Bison bison. The sequence goes on along the minus strand of NW_011495077.1, from coordinate 2,034,883 downwards.
TCATCAAGTTTGCACAGTTAGGAGGAAGCCGAACTGGTTCCCTCCCAGCCCTGAAAAACTCCAAAGCTAAGTTCCTGGTATGGAAATGCCACACTGTGGTGACCTCTGGATGGAAGGGAAGCCCCTGCTGTAAGGGATTTCCTACTCACCCAGGTGTGGGCTGGACAGGTCTCACCTAAACCTGCTCGAGACCACAGGGCATTCCTGCCCACTCAGGCATTCAGCCAGCTGGCTGGGATCCACAGCTCTGGCTACCTCTCCCCCAGCCTCAGGTCTGCCCCATGGCCCCCAGAGTGGCTTCTGGTGTTCCCAAACAACCCCCAGCCCCAACAAAGGCTATGCGGGGACCTTCCAGAAGTGCTGGATCCCTCGGGTTTCCCCCAAGTCGAACAAAGTCTCAGAGGCTGACACAGGCCCAGACCTCCTGATCTTGGCCCCCATCCAGGACAGGATGCTTGAAAGCGCTCACTTGCTGATGCTGCAAACGACGCACACTGATTGCATGGGATGTTTCCTCCAGGAGAGGCTTTTGGGTTGTCCCCCTGCCTCCGTACCATGACTTCCTCTGAGAAAACTGCTGAGAGGCATTCTCCCCTGTGATGACCAGGCCTGACACAGAACCTGTCCTTTGAGACACACACCCCTGCCCCCCTCCGCCCCCACCCCCGCCCCCGCCCACCTCCTTGCAGTTGCTCAGCCTCCACCCTTATCTCAGGAGCAGCTGTGGGTCTCCTCAGGGTGACTCCCTGCCATGAGAAACATTTTCCAGAGGGTTTTCCTCTTGGGGTGACTAAGAATCCCTGAGTCACTTCAGCTTCCAGGGAATCCCTGGGGGTGTAGAGAGATGGCGGTGGCCGTGGGGAGAACGTGGAGGCAGAAGCAAAGTTCGTCCAGTACCTGATATCAGGGGTGCCTCCCTGCCTGGGGCTGACCTGGCAGCCACAGGGGAGATCTGAACATGCTACCCCAAGCCACTGACACGAGGTCAGCCCCTAGCAGGAAAGAACAGGGAAGATGTGAAAAGGGGCATCCCACCTGGGCCAAGAAAGCCTGAAAGATGCTACGATGGCTGTCCTTCCCTTCCTCAGGAAGTCATTTGAGTTCTCATCCACTGTCTTGAAGTCCTGCCCCTGCCTCTGATCCGCTCTTCACCGAGGGCCCTCTCTTCTCCTTGTTCATAGAGATGGGCATGCTTGGTGGGGAGGCTGAAGGGAAAAAGGGCAACAAGGATGACCGCAAAAGTATCTTCCTGGTGGCTCAGACAGTAAAGAATCTACATGCAATGTGGGAAACCTGGATTCAATCCCTGGGTTGGGAAGATCCCCTGGAGAAGGGCATGGCAACCCACTCCAGCATGGTTTCCTGGAGAATCCCACGGACAGAGGAGCCCGGTGGGCTACAGTCCATGGGGTCACAAAGAGCCAGACATGACTGAGCAACAAACACAAAAGTGCCAACCAGCTTAGCAGCCCCTGAAACAGTGCTGGAACCGAACCGCAGGGCTCAGCAGGGTCGTGGATGCTCAGGTGCACTCACCTGAGGGGCCGGTAGGGCTGCAGGGGGTTAAAATGCAGAAATACTTCTGCCCCCTGCTGGTAAATAGATGCTGTCCTCAGCCCTGGAGCACCCCTACACCTCAACCTCCCTGTGACCCCACAACTGACGGGAGACTGCCTGGCCCAGATGGAGGCCTTCAGAACAGACTCCCATAACCCGATAGGGACACCATGATGGCACTGGTTGCTAATTATTTATCAGATCAGTTGCTCAGTCGTGTCCGACTCTTTGCGACCCCATGAATCGCAGCACGCCAGGCCTTCCTGTCCATCACCAACTCCCGGAGTTCACTCAGACTCACGTCCATCGAGTCAGTGATGCCATCCAGCCATCTCATCCTCTGTCGTCCCCTTCTCCTCTTGCCCCCAATCCCTCCCAGCATCAGAGTCTTCTCCAATGAGTCAACTCTTCGCATGAGGTGGCCAAAGTACTGGAGTTTCAGCTTTAGCATAATTCCTTCCAAAGAAATCCCAGGGCTGATCTCCTTCAGAATGGACTGGTTG
>NW_011495077.1:2028944-2032666 GCF_000754665.1 Bison bison bison | reverse complement strand
TGTTGGCAAAGTAATGTCTCTGCTTTTGAATATGCTATCTAGGTTGGTCATAACTTTCCTTCCAAGGAGCAAGCGTCTTTTAATTTCACGGCTGCAGTCACCATCTGCAGTGATTTTGGAGCTCAGAAAAATAAATTTATAGGACCACCTTTAGTTACAAAGATTCCCCTGCCTTCAAAAGGAGTCTGCCTTCAAAGAGAACCCATTCTTGCCTGGGAGACGTGCAGAGAATCAGAGTGAACAGGACAAAAAACTCAGCAACTCCCTCCCCTAGCCAAGGGCTGGTTCCTCCCCAGGTGGGCCTTTGCCTTTCTCAATCCTACAGTCATGGCTGCCCTGCTCATTCATCCATTTGCCAAACATTTATTGAGCACCTACTAGATGCCAGACACCATTCTAAATGCTAGGAAGGCAGAGGAGGACAAGTCAGATAAGGCTCCTGCCTCATGTCTTAGGCGGAGAGGGATGGTAAATAAGGAAACAAGGTAATTTTTGATAATAGTAAGTGCTATGAAGAAAGTGAAACAATGTTAAGAGATAGGGAATTACTGGGGGTGGGGGATTGGTAGAGGAAGAGGGCAACTTTAACTTAAAAAGTCAGAGAAGGCCTTTCTGAAGATGTGGAATTTGACATGATGATGGAAAGGTTCTGGGGAAAGATGGTCCAGGCAGAGGAAAACAGGACAACAGAGTCCTAGAGGTGGAAGGTCTTGGCACATTTAAGAAACAGAAAGGACAATGTGGTTGGAAAACAAAAGCTAAGGAAGAGTGTAGAATGAGAGGAAGTGAAGAAGCAGGCAGGGGGATTTCAGTAGCTAAGACTCCTTGCTCCCAGTGCGGGGGACCTGGCTTCAATCCCTGGTCAGGGAACTAGATCCCATGTGTCACAATTAAAAATCTCAAGGATGAGGATGAGATCAGCTGGAGGGCTCTGCTGGGGAGGGACATGAGTGGGAGAGAAGACTGGGACCCAGAAAACCCAATGGAGGAGTTCCTTCCTTTCTACTCCATGAACAATGGCAAAGGCAAGGCCCGAAGTCAAGGGCCCCCATCTGAGTCAGCCGCCCACCCAGGGTCTTAGCTACCCATCCAGTCTGGGTTTTTTTCCATCCTAACCTGGGACCCAGAATCCTCCCTGAACAAGTTAGAATCACGTTAAACCTCTGTTTGCAAAGGAGAGGGCAGAGATGAGTCATAAGGACAAGGAGAAGACTCCACCTGCCATTGACACAGAAACGCTTGGAGCTTTCCTGAAGGTACAAGCTGGGGATGGGGGTGGGGATGGGGTCATGGGGAGCCAAGGTGAAGAGGGAAAGTCCTCGTGATAAGCACTTCACATGTATTCACACCTCACCAAAGTCACTATTCCAGATGAATAACGGAGCTTCAGAGATGTTCCAGAACTTGACCAACTTCACACAGCTGACAAACCCCCCCACCCCCACCTCTCCCCAGGGCTTCCTGGTAGCTCAGCTGGTAAAGAATCGTCCTGCAAAGCAGGAGACCCCAGTTCAATCCCTGGGTTGGGAAGTTTCCCTGGAGAAGGGATAGGCTACCCACGCCAGCATTCTTAGGCTTCCCTGATGGCTCTCAGACAGTAAAGAATCTGCCTGCAATGTGGGAGACCTGGGTTTGATTCCCGGGTCAGGAAGATTCCCTGGAGAAGGGAATGGCTACCCACTCCAGTATTCTGGCCTGGAGAATTTCATGGACAGGGGAGCCTGTCAGCCCACAGTCCATGGCCTCGAAAAGGATCTGACAGGACTGAGCGACCTTCCACTTCACTTCACCTCTCCCCAAGTCTGACTGACTCCATTCCCTGCCTGGGCACTCCAGAAGCACAGATTCATTTTCCTGCAGGTTTGCACTCTGCTCCCCTCACCAGGGACTTCCCTGGTGGCTCAGATGGTAAAGCATCTGCCTATAATGCGGGACACCCGGGTTCAATCCCTGGGTTGGGAAGATCTCCTGGGGAAGGAAATGGCAACCCACTCCAATATTCTTGCTGGGAAAACCTCACGGATGGAGGAGCTTGGTAGGCTACAGTCCATGGGGTCCCAAAGAGTCAGACACGACTGAGCAACTTCACTTTCACTTTCCCTTTTCCCTCACCTAGCTACAGGCACTAGCTAGACCCTCAGCTACAACGAAGGCAGTGAGCCTTCTTGCCCACCTCCCAAACCACCATTCTGCCAGGTCCCAGCACTTCCTTCCTGCTTAGTCTTTTCCAGTCTCTATTTCCCGAGCACCAGTCAGAGCATTCATCTTTAGAACTGTGTTTCTTACCCACCTCCATCTTGAGCCCCAATTTGCCTTGGCAGTCCTCTGGGCAGAGATTATACCCGTCACTCCCCAGTAGCTGACTATCTGTATTCCAGGCAGCTAGGCCCCTAGGGCTGGGGTCTGAAAGAGGCTGGACCAGGCTGGAGCTAGAAAAGGTGCATCTGAGAATGCATCTGAAAATTTAAAAGTTCCTCTCCCATCCCAAAGGAGTCTGAGTTTGTTCATAGGCGCCCAAGCAATAGGGAGAGGAAGGCGCTGGGGCAGGTGTCTCTCCCTCCCCTCCTGGCAAATGCCTGGACTTGTGGCTCTGTGGAATGTGGAGGTGGGGTGGATGGGAGGGGAAGTAGGGAGCCTCTATCCAAGGCCTCACGTTCTCAAAGGGCCTTAAATTAGACTTCAGATATTATCTCCAAATGTGGCTATGCATAGAGCCATTGTCTATTGTATTTGAAGTGTTAATGCGTTAAACGTAAATATTGAAAATATGCTACAGCTTTTCAATCCAGATTGGCATCTCATTTTTTTTTTTTAATTCTAGGAACCTCAAAAACAGAAGGCGGCTTTTCCAGCGTCCCTGAGGGGGCTTTGAAGTCTTCTTTCCAAGAGAAAGAACGCGGGGAGGGAGTGGGGAGCTGAAGGGATGCCGGCACGCAAAGGAGCAATAATAGGGCCGACAGGTGTGAGGAGCAGAGCCTCGTCCTTTCAGCTCCTGGGGCTCCAAATCCCAGCTTCTCTGAACGAGTCCTGCCCTTTTGTGTCCGCAGTGACCACTTCTACTCCACTTGGCAGCAGGAGTGAGCCAGAGTGAGGGCAGGGGACAGGCCTAGACTGGCAGAGGCGTCACATCCCGCCAGCTCGCCCGCCCCCAGCTCCGGAACCAGCCGCTCAGGCCTCACGTTCCCTCGCCCGGGCTAGAATCTGTGTCAGCTCCAGACCCCCGGCCGGCCATCCCTGCGGAGGCCACGCTGAGGGAGCAGAGAGGCTCCGTTGAGGACCCCAGAAGGGCGGAGGGAGCGCGCTCCCTCCCAAAGGAAAGACAGTTGTGGGGCTGATGAAAGGGAAGCCGAGAGGCGCGGGGCTGGCGGGCGAGAGCGGGGGCGTGACGGGGAGACGAAAGCTCCGGGGAGGGAGAGAACCGGACCACCTGGAGGTCCGCCGCGACGTCAGGCTGGAGCTGGAGGGGGAGAGGAGCCGGGAGGGGGCGCGCAATTTAGCCCGAGGGTCCTGAGCTGAAACTCAACACCCGCCTTTGGAGGGCTCGTCCCCCTTTCTCCTCCGCCCCTTCCCTTCCCCTCCCTTTTCCCCTCCCTCCTTTCTCTTAATCCCCGGGACTGAGCCCCGCGCCGGAGCCGAGAGGGCCCGAGGGGAGGAGAAAGGAGCTGCACCCAGAGGGCGCCGGGAGCCTGGGAAGGGGAGGGAAGGGGAGCCGCGAGCGGGGG
>NW_011495077.1:2017060-2028464 GCF_000754665.1 Bison bison bison | reverse complement strand
GCGAGCAAGTGTGCGTGCTCGGGAGCTCGCCTTGGGGGCTTCGAGCGTTGGGGCAGAAAGCCGCCACTGGGGTCGTCCAGCCCAGCCTCCCTACTCTCCGAGGCCTTTGGCTCCAGCCTGGCCTCCGCTGCCAAGTCGGGCGACTTTGAAGAGAGACAAACTTCTCGATTTTCACTACCCCCGCCCCCTCCCTCGCAGCGGGGCTGCTGCAGAGCCCCCGACGCCCGGATCTCAGCCCTGGGAGCACCGCTCTCCGGCGCGGCTCCGGGTGGGGAAGGTTGGCCCCTAAACTAGTTGGTCCAGCCCGACCGCCCCGGCGGCTTCTCCCTGCCCCCAGGGCCGTCCTGAGCGGCCCGAAGAGGCGTCGAGCGCAGCCCCAGCTCCCACCTCCTCGCCCGTCCTGGCACTGGAAGGGAGCTTTGGGCCCATGCGGACCCAGGGTGCCCCCGAGGCCTAGGACAGGCAGCTCCGGGGCCTGGCCCACCCTGCAGCCGCCGAGAGGCCGCGGGGACGGGGCAGAGCGCGCGCCCTTGGATGAGGTCCCGCAGCGACGCCCCGGCCCGCCCTGCTCCTCCTCCTGCCCGGCCAAGCTGCCTCCCATTTGGGGAGTTTTGTGGGTTTTCTTTCTCCTCCTCCAACCTCTGGGGAGGCCACGATTCAGGCGCCGCAGCCGGGGGCCGCCTCCATGGTGCGGGTCAGCCGCTGCTGAAGTCAGCGAAACCGAGCCTGGCCTGGAGCTGGCCGCGAGGAAGGCCAAGGCCATGGCCATAGCCACGTCGGTGAGTCCAACCAGAGAGAGGAGGCTGACGGGCAGAGACCGCCACGGTCTGTCCTGCACTCCTGTCACTTATTTCTGCCTTCTCTTTGTCTCGCTCCTTCGTCCCTTGCTTCTTCAGGAGACTGTGTCCCCCTTCTGGCACGTTGGTTTCCCTTACCTCCTCTCGCCTCTCATCCCTAACTCCTACTGGGTCTGGCCTCCCCTTCTCTCTTCCCCTTCCCATTCTCCTCTCTTTCTTTCTGGAGGCTGCCCCCGGAAGGAGGGGAGGGGGCAAGCTTGAGTCTCCTCTTCTATGGGAGGGAACCGATGGCCACTGGAGGTTGGCAGGGGTTTGTGATTGGGAGGGCTGTAAAAGGTTGAAAGGGAGCTGAAAGAATGGAGGTGACTCCAGGAAAACCGGAGGGCAAAAGGCCCAAGGAAGCCCTGCTCTAGAGGAGGGATGGAGGAAAGGAGGGGAAATAGAGTAAAAGATGGAGACCGGCAGGGAGCAAGGGAAAATAGAGAGAGGAGGGGAGGTTGATGTCACCCAGCCTCTGGCCACTTTCCTGGGACTGGGGACAAAGGGAGGAGACAGCTGGCATGATGGGACAGTGGGAGGAGGCCTCCCAGGAAACGTGTGGCTCACTGCCACCCCTCTTTAGGGCAGCCACTCCCTCACAAGTCAGCTGGGCCCCTGAGGAGGGAGTAGAGCTGGGGTGGCCACACCCATCATCAATCAGTCTATCAGCGACTCTAGCAGGATTCCCGCAATTGCAAGGGAGGTTTGATCCCATTGGACAGAATTGTAATTGAACACAAGGAGGAGCTCTTCACAGCCCCGCCCCTGCTTTCTGTCTTGTACTCCTGTAGACTGAATCCCAGCAACTGTATCCCGTTTCTACCCTTCGCTAGGCCCTAGGATGCCCAAGGAAATCGGAGCTGCCACCTGTTTACTGGACTCCTCTGAATGGGCATTCTAGGAAGGAGGATTGTGACGCTGGGAAGAGAAGCATGGCTGCTCACCTCCTCCCACACCTCTCAAGGATGAGTTAGATGTTCACTCCTTCTCAGACCAAACTCCTTTTAGCTTCTCAATCTATATGATGGGGAGAAGACTCTAGTTCAGAGCCAGAAAGGGGGAGAGGGGATACTCCGACATAAAGATGTTGCCTCAGGAGCCAGCTAATCATCTTTATAGTCCCAGGAGGTAGATCTTTCTTTTTGCTTGGAAGGGGAAAGTGTTGGTATTTATACCCGTGAAACACACAGGACCCTGAAAACAGCTAATCTTCTTCGAGTATTTACTGGCCCTAAACTTTGTCTTGGTATGTCCTGGTTCTTGATGCATTGTCTCATCCAGTACTCACAACAACTCTGAAGCTAGTACTGTTATTATCTGAAAGTGGATATTCAGCTATGGATATGGAATTCTACAAAGGAGGAACCTGAGTCTTGGCGAGGTTAAACAGACTGCCCAAAGTCACCCAGCTCGAAAGCAGCAGAACCAGGACTCAAAACTCAGGTCTGTCTGCCTTAAAAACAATGCTCTTAACTGCCTGCCTGGATCCAAAACACCAATTTCTAATTTATAGTTAGAAAGAAAAGTGCCAAGCTAACCAGGAATTTGTGTCATCTGGCTAGCATGTTTGCTTTCTGTGGCACAATTGCCTTTAGAAGCCAAAATGTAATCAGAAAAGAGTTTGATGAATTTGGAATCAGGCAAGAAGTCAGTTTGTTGTTAATCTCATCCAGCTATAAAGGGCTGGACAACCTCTCTACCTGAGGGAAATATCAGTCAGGAGCATGCACTCTCCCTGGCTGAGCAGGCCATCCTTCCCCCAGTGTCTGTTGACCAAATGCAGCCTACCCGATGGAGAAGTTTCACCATATTCATCAATCCACATGGATTACCTGCTCAGTACTAACTACTCAGCGCCTAACTACCTGTTTTCTACCATCTCTGTGTAAGCCACTAGCAAACATATCGGAAGTGGAATATATTTTAATAGTGTGAGTGGCTTAAGCCTGATTCTACCAAACGACTTGGTGGAACCAGAGTCCAGTGATGAGTGACTAGTAAAGGGAACTTGAACATCGTGAAAACTTCCTATGAACTTAAATCATGTTTGAGCTATGGATCGTCTTTTTTTTTTTGAAGTGTAGTTTATTTACAATTATGTGTTAGTTACTGCTCTACAGCAAAGCGATTCAGTTATACATATACACACATTCCTTTTTAGTATTCTTTTCCACTATGGTTTATCATACAATATTCAATATAGTTCTCTGTGCTCTACCCTAGGACCTTGTTCCTTATCCGTTCTATATATAAAAACTTACATCTGCTGACCCCAACCTCCTATTCCGTCCCTCTCCCAACCCCTCCCCCTTGGCGCCAGCAGTATATTCTTTACATCTGTGATTCCATTTCTGCTGCACAGATAGGCTCACTTGTGTCATATGTTAGATTCCGTGTATAAGTGATGTTGTATGATATTTGTCTTTCTCTTTCTGACTTCACTTAGTATGATAATCTCTAGTTGCATCCACGCTGCTACAAATGGCATTTATTCATTCTTTTTATGGCTGAGTAATATTCCACTGGGTGTGTGTGTGTGTGTGTGTGTAGTTTATGGCTAAGTAGTATTCCGTTTCATGGCTGAGTAGTATTCCCTTATAGTAGAATTCCATAGTATTCCATTCCATTCCAATACTGAGTAGTATTCCATGTGGATATATACACCACATCTTTATCCATTCATCTGTTAATGGACATTTAGGGTGTTTCCATGTCTTGACTATTGTAAATAGTGCTGCTCTGAAATTAGGGGTGCATGTATCTTTTTGAATTATAATTTTGTCCAGATATATGTCACAGGCCCTCTTGACTTTACTACTGTTACTATACAAGAAGAAAAAAGTAGATCCTTTCTTTTTGGCCATGCCACACAGCTCACAGGATCTTGGGTTCCCTAACCAGGAATTGAACGTGGGGCTCGGCAGTGAAAGTCCAGCATCCTAACCACTAGGCTACCAGGGAACTCCCCAAAAGTAGATCCTTATGCTTGTGGTTGTGAAAAACAGTGTGAGTGCAGCCTCTGGAATCACACAGCCTGGAGTTCAAATCACATTGCACCAGCTGTATGTCATTGGGCAACATATCAACATACCAAGCTCTCTATTCCAATTTCCTTTCCAAACAGGGATAATGATGACTCTTCCCTTATCAGGTTGAGGATTAAATGAGATGAGATGATTAGTGCAAACACTTGTTCAGTGTCTGGATATATAATTTGCAACTTGGTGTCTGTGATTTACCTGAGCCTATAGTGTCCAGGTGGCGCTAGTGGTAAAGAACCTACCTGCTGATGCAGGGGACACAAGAGATGCGGTTTTGATCCCTGGGTTGGGAAGATCCCCTGGAGGAGGAAATGGCAACCCACTCCAGTATTCTTGCCTGGAGAATCCCACAGACAGAGGAGCCTGGCAGGCTATGGTCCATAGGGTCACAAAGAGTTGGACACGACTCAAGTGACTTCGCACACACGCACATAGCTCTCAAAGGAAAAAGCTTAGATATCCCCACCAGGAGAACTGGAAACAGTCTGATAAATCTTTGCTCTTGGTTGGGCCACCAGCCCCCCTACACACACACACACACACACACACACACGAGTGTATATACTTTTCTCTTCATGGTAACTTCAGCCTCTGCTGGTAGAACCTTACTTGCTAAGACTGAGAACAAAACAATTGCTTTGGTTTCTGTTTTCTTCCCTATTATGCCGAGGCTCTGTCTGGGCTGGACTTCTCCCAGTCTCTCTCAGAATGAGGTATCTCTGCAGCTGCTTAATCTAACCTGCTTGTAGGGGATACTGACTGGGAAACAGGGAAGGTGATGGAGATTCCATGGGAGACCTTTGCAAGATTTCCCTGTGTAATTCATTCAGCATACGTTCATGGAGGACTGATTCCAGGTCAAGCCAGTTGCAGGGGCTAGGAATATAATAGTCCCTTTTCTCACAGGGCTAACAGTACAAGGGAAGAAATGTATTTTTAAAAGTAAGTAGACAAATAGTATGGGCTTCCCTTGTAGTCTAGCTGGTAAAGAATCCACCTGCAATGCAGGAGACCTGGGTTCGATCCCTGGATTGGGAAGATCCCCTGGAGAAGGGAAAGGCTACCCTCTCCAGTATTCTGGCCTGGAGAATTCCATGGACTGTATTGTCCATGGGGTCGCAAAGAGTTGGACACAACTGAGCGACTTTCACTTCACTTCACTTCAGACAAACAGTATAAACTAATGTGAAGGAAGTAATAGGTGGAGACAGACACAGAAGGAGGTGGGGAGAAGAGTGAGAAGGAGACATTATTTATTTTTTGGCCATGCCCTGCAGAATCTTAGTTCCCTGACCAGGGATTGAAGCTGCATTATCTGTATTGGGAGCATAGAATCTTAACCACCGAACCACCAGGGAAGTCCCAGGAGAAGGAGACATTTAAGAAGAACTGAAGGGGCTTCTCTGGTAGCTCAGTGGTAAAGAATCTGCCTGCCAATGCAGGAGACTTAAGCTCAATCCCTGGTCTGGGAAGATCCCACACACCTCAGAGCAACTATTGAGCCTGTGCACTGGAGCCTGGGAACCTCAACTACTGAGACCATGTGCTGCAACTATGGAAGCTCATTCACATAGAGCCTGTGCTCTGCAGTGAGAGGAGCCACTGCAGTGAGAGTCCCATGCACCACACCTAGAGAGTAGCCCCCGCTCTCCGCAACGGAGAAAAAACCTATGCAGCAATGACGACCCAGCACAGTAAAAAATAAAGAAATTGAAGACTGAAGGATGAAAAGGTCGAATCAACTGAAGAGTCAGGGAAGGGTAAAGGAAGAGTAAAGGCCCTGAGGTGGGAAAGAGCTTGTCTAGATCAAAGAATAGATAGAGAATGCAGGGAATGGCACTGAAGCCAGGCCGGGCCCATCAGGAAGAGCTGAGTCGGGAGGTCAGATGTTTAGCTTGAGGAAACCAGGGAGCTCTGTATTTTGAGCAGGGGTAACGTGACCTGATGATGTGTGTGAAGACCCCTCTCCCTGCTCCCACCTCACCCACCAGGCCCAGCTGGCCCGGGCACTGTACGACAACACAGCTGAGTCCCCGCAGGAGCTGTCCTTCCGCCGAGGGGACGTTCTACGGGTGCTGCAGAGGGAAGGCGCTGGTGGGCTGGATGGCTGGTGCCTCTGCTCCCTGCATGGCCAGCAGGGCATCGTGCCTGCCAACAGAGTGAAGCTCCTTCCCGCTGGCCCAGCACCCAAGCCTGGCCTCTCCCAGGTGCCCCCAACCCAGCCAGGCTCACCACATCCAGCCCCAGAGCATGGCAGTGAGGACCAGGAGGTGAGCACAGGAGCCCCCCAGCCCTGATCCTGGACAACCCATTCCTCTCTGCTGGTGCAGTGGGAACAGGAAGAGCCCTGAGACCCCCCAGCTCTGCACTGACTCTGCTGTTCAAATCCTGTCTGCCAAGTCTTTTCTGGGCTCTTTCTCCACTGGCACAGGGAGGGGGATGGAAGGTGTCTAAGCTCCTCCCGGGCGCACACTATGATTCCCTGCTCCCCACTCCACCTGACCCACCTGCCTGTCGATCCCCCCCAGTTGTACGTGGTGCCACCCCCAGCTCGACTCTGTCCTACCTCGAGACCTCCAACTGGACCCTGCCCACCCTCCCCTGACCCCATCTACAAGGTCCCCAGAGGTGGTGGGACCCAACTGGCTGCCCCTGGAGCTGCCTTGGAGGTGAGGGCTAGGGGTTCATGTGTTTGTTGGACAGAGGACAGATGGCTCTCGAAGATGGGTTAGGGGAGTGGGGAGCCCACTGCCGAGCCTGAGAGTAACTAACTTCTTCCTCTGCAGGTCTATGACATACCCCCCACTGCCCTCCGAGTTCCCTCCAATGGCCCCTATGACTCCCCGGCCTCCTTTGCCCGCCCTCTGGCTCAGGTTGCCCCCCAGTCCCTTGGAGAGGATGAAGCTCCCTATGACGTGCCTCTGGCCCCAAAGTCACCATCAGACCTGGAGTTAGATCTGGAGTGGGAGGGGGGCCGGGAGCCAGGGCCCCCCCTCTACGCTGCCCCCTCCAACCTGAAACGAGCATCAGCCCTCCTCAATCTGTACGAAGCACCAGAGGAACTGCTGGCAGATGGGGAAGGCGGGGGTGCTGACGAGGGCATCTACGATGTCCCCCTGCTGGGGCCGGAGACACCCCCTTCTCCAGAGCCCCTGGGAGCTTCGGCCTCCAGTGACCTGGACACCCTGGCCCTCCTTCTGGCCAGAAGCCCCCCACCCCCACACAGGCCCCGGCTGCCCTCAGCCGAGAGTCTGTCCCGTCGCCCCCTGCCTGCCTTGCCTGTGCCGGAGGCCCCCAGCCCTTCCCCGGCTCCTTCTCCTGCTCCAGGCCGGAAGGGCAGCATCCAGGACAGGCCCCTGCCCCCACCCCCACCGCGCCTGCCTGGCTATGGGGGTCCCAAGGTGGAGGGGGATCCGGAGGGCAGGGAGGTGGAGGACCACCCAGCAGGACACCACAACGAGTACGAGGGCATCCCAGTGGCCGAGGAGTACGACTACGTCCACCTGAAGGTGAGCTTGCCTCAGTCAGCCCCCAGAATGCCTCCAGGAGAACAGGGGTCAAGACCTGAGGTCCCGGAGGCAGACCCTGGCTTCCTCCATTCCTTTCTTTTCCTCTGCTGAGCTTGCACCCTGTGGCCTGGGACCCCTGTACTGGACCACATCATTTGTATCAGTGCCGCAACCCAACCTGGGGTCCCCAAGCTCTCTGCCCTGCCACTAGGGCTCTCCCAGACCCAGAGTCAGGAGGCTGCTGATCCGATGGGAGGAGAGACCTTCAGGAGGAAGTGGGAGTGGGGAGGAGTGGGAAGACCCCGGGGGCTGCCTTGCCCTGCTCCCCTACCCCTGCACTGAGGCCCTTATCCCCTACTGCAGGGTATGGATAAAGTTCAGGAAGCCAGGCCTCCAGATAAGGCCTCCCCAGGGGATCCTGAGCAGCTGGAGAGGGAGCCGCCAGAGCAGCAGGTAACCGGTGCGGTTGGTGCTAGAGCAGCAGGCAGGGGAGGAGGAACAGGAACTTGGAAGAAGGGGTGTTCTTAACTGAAGCATCAAGGGAAATATATTTAGGAGGGGGGTAAGAGTTCAGTGAAACAGGACAGTTGGGGTGGAGAGGAGTTAGAATCCAGAAAGGAGCTGGAACTTAGAAAAGGATACCAGGAATTCAGAAAGAGAGGAAAGAATGTGTTGGAGAGGAGTCAGAAAACCGAGCACTCGGGGGAACAGAGTTGCTGGGCTGGGTGACTTCTGAGGCTCCTTCCAACTGTGAATTCCTGGGTTCCTAAGAGACCTAGCTCTTAATTCCAGCTCCACCACTAAGAAGCCAGGGCCTCTGAAGCCACCAGTTAATCTCTCTCGGTCTAGGGAAATGAGACTGTCTCCTCGACTCATGGTCTAGAATGGTCCTAATCACCATAGCTACCAACGGTCACGTTTGTACCAAGCGCCAGACCCTGTGCTCCGTACAGTGCACCTGTCAGCACTGATCATAGCCACAGTCAGCACTCATACGGTGCTTACAGTTTGCAATGCTGTGTTCTCAGCTCTTTCTGTGAAGATCAACTAATCTTCACTGCAGCCTTAGGAGGCAGAAACAAGAACTGCACTATCCAGTGTGGTAGCCACAAGCCACATGCAGCTACTGATCCCCAAGTGTGACCAGTCCGAACTGGAGTGCACTGTGAATATAAAATGCACGCTAGATTTTGCAGACCTAGTATGAAAAACAATTTCAATAACTTTTATATTGATTACAGTGTTGAAACTACACCATTTTCAATATATGGAATTACAAAATATGTACCAATTTCTTTGTAACTTTTCTAACGTGGCTACTTGGAAATTTGAAATAGCATGTGTGGTTGGCATTATGTTTACATTGGACAGTGTAGTACTAGGCTCCCCATAGATAAAGAAGATAAAGGAGATAAAGGAATGATGACATTCAGAGACTTGTTTTTGAGGTTGTTTGAATCCAGGTTTATCAGATGTCAATTCTGGGCATCTTCCTGTCACTCACTAAGAGAATCTAAATTGTCTGATAGGTGAAGGTACAGTTTAAAGGGGTTGAGCTCAGGGAGAAAGGAAGGCATGAGGAACAAAGGGAGGGAAGGAGAAAGGAAATAAGAACGGAAGTGGCACTGGCCAAGCAGTCCCACTGAACACTCTTCTCGCCCTTAGGAGGCCCTGTCCCCTGGGGAGTCACTGGTTCTGCCCACTGGAGATCTACAGCTCCTGCACTTCTACGCCGGGCAGTGCCAGGGCCACTACTCAACACTGCAGGCAGCTGTGGCGGCCCTGATGTCCAGCACCCAGGCAAAGCAGCCCCCGCACCTCTTTGTGCCCCACGGCAAGCGGGCGCTGGTGGCCGCTCACCGCCTGGTGTTCGTTGGGGATACCCTGGGCCGCCTGGCAGCCTCTGCCCCTCTGCGAGCACAGGTCGGGGCCGCGGGCACAGCACTGGGCCAGGCATTGCGGGCCACCGTGCTGGCCATCAAGGGGGCCGCCCTGGGCTACCCATCCAGCCCTGCAGCCGAAGAGATGGCACAGTGCGTGGCGGACCTGGCAGGGCAGGCCCTGCAATTCACCACTCTGCTCACCAGCCTGGCCCCCTGAGCCCCTTGTCTCTGCTCTGCCCTCACCTGCCTCCCAGAGCCGCCTCCAGTCCTCAGGTGGCTGTTTTCAGGACTATGAGACACGGAGGCATCTTTCCCCCTACTGCCCTTTCCAGGCATCTCAGCCTCTCACTGAGGCCCTCCTCCCTTACCCCCACAGCTTTTTGTATGAGCCATTTTGTATAAATTATTTATATTTAATATTATTCCCTGCTTTGTCAGGGGCAGGCACCAGGCCCTCCAGGGACCTTCCTCCTCCCTCAGCCTGGGGTGGAGGCTCTTGGGCGCTGCAAGGCCAACCCCTCTGGAATCTTAACCCCACAGAGAGCCAAGTAGCTGAAACCTAGAGCCACCAGGAGCCCCTTTTTTGTCCTGTGTCTTGGCTTTGGAACATCGGCGCCTCCCTGTTAGCCGAGAGCAAGGGCAGAACGTTGGCAGCCCGGAGTGGGAAGGTCTGGGAGAGGCCAGAGGACTCCTCCACGCAGAAGCAGGAGAGCTGGGCCTCTGACATGGTGCACCTCAATAAACCGGGCTTTCTGGTTCCCCGACTCTGCTTCCTGGGAGCCTGGGGGGCAGGCCCGGCACCCTCGGCCAAACTGCTGGGACACACACAGTGGGCAGTCTGCCCTTAGGGTTTGTGGGGAAGTTCTGCTGTTTCTCCAACTGTTCATCTAGCAGGTTCTCAGTTCCCATGATGTGCCAGGCACAGTTCTGACGGTCCATTGTGGGGGTGGGCTGGATAGAAACAAGTCAGCTGAAACAAGTAAATAAAAAAAAAGGAACCTGCCACAGAGTTGATAGTTGCTGGTAATGGAAATGAACAGGGTGATATAGATGAGTAGATGGGGAGAGGCCATTGGAGACTTTAGACAGGCTTGCTGGGGAGGTGGTATCTGTGCTGAGACCCCGAGGATGAGAGAACCAAGAATAGTCTGCAACGTAGCATTCTGGGAAGGCAGGCCCTGATTCCTGACCAAGGCCTCTCCTCCAAGACCGATGTCAGATGATGTCATTAGAGAGGTGCACACAGGGGAGGGAGGCCATGAGGGAGCCTTGATGGTGCCCTGCTGAAGAGGTCACCCCAGCTGTGCTCAGCTTTGTGCCATAGGACAGCTCTGACCCACTGGAGAGGACTACTGGGTGCCCTCTCCCTTAGGTTAACCCAAGAGGGTCTAGTCCCTTAAACTCCCCTTCCCAACTTCCTGCTGACTGTCCTTCCAGACACACCACCTTTAGGAGGAGCTGAGGGGCCAATGAATTCAATGTGTTAGAAGTCCATAGTCCACAGGGCCTTGGTGAAATTGATGGGCCATTCACCACAAGGGAAGAAGTCCAAGCCACAGATCCATCGCTTAAGCTCTGCTTTCCCAAGATTCTACCCTGGCACAGTGACTGGAGTGGAGGTACCCCAAAATTCAATCACAGTCAGTCCCTTGGCCCTTCTCCCCATGCATTTGCCTCCTCCATTTGAGGTTCTTTGTTCTCATTTCACTCTCAAAAGAAACTCATTTCCAAAGGCTGGGGCCACCAAAACTCACCTGTAGGTGTTGGCATTAAAGACGTAACAGAGGCCATCCTCCACCACCTTCCAGAAAGAATTTCAAGAGATCAGCCTGGAATTAGAGTCAGAGGTCTCAATGCAAGCTTCCGTGTACCTGTGTCTGCAGGTAAGTCCTGTCAGATCCTCAGAATCCTAGTTTCCTCTCTAATATGAGAAGGAACGTAGTGATCTCCCAGGGCTGTTGTGAGGCCCTAACAAGATACTGCGTGTGAACAGCCCAGCAACGCAGAAAGTTACGTGGATTGCAATTCCAGGATAGACATGAGGAGACTAGCAAATAAATCCCCAAGGAATGTTGCCTGTGACAGCACCAAAGTAAATACTGAAGAGATGCTGAAATGGGTTGGGTGGGGGCGGG
>NW_011495077.1:2008464-2016960 GCF_000754665.1 Bison bison bison | reverse complement strand
GGGGAGGTTGCTTATTGCGTTAGAAGACTTTCCCATATCTGGAAAATTTCTGAACAGAGGGGACAAATTAGAAGTGTGGTTCAGTGGAGACAATATGGAATGGATTTCCGTCTTGAGATTGACAGGACATCCTTTTCAACACTTACCTGGGATTAGAGAATGAAGAACCTATTAGAAATCAAATCTCAAAAAAAAAAAGCGCAAATCAAATCTTGAGAAGTGCATTTCTAACTTTAATGTACATATACCTGGGGATCTGGTTAAAAATGCAAAGTATCTGAAAACAGCCTTTGATTCTACATTTCCAGCAAGTTCCCAGGTGATGTGGATGTTCCTGGTCTGTAAATCATACTTTGAGTAGCAATTCAAGGAGTTAAGAGAGACTTCTCTGAGGCAAATATGCTTGAACTGACAGCTGAAGAACTTGACTAAAGTAGAGGAGACTTCTAGGCATAAGGACCAGCTTATGCAAGGGCCCTGTAGCACTGGAAAACCTGAAAGAATGTCAGTGTGACTGGTGTGCAGAATTTGGAGAAAGAGAGAGAGCTGCAGAGAGTATGGGATCACTATGAGGTCTAGAATATTGCATTTACCTTGACGGTAGAAGACCCTGATGGTTGTTAAATAGGAAAGGAGCACAAACATCTGTATTTTGAAAAGATCAGTCCATCTGCATTATGAACAGATAGGGAGAAAGGATTGGAAACAAAGCAGATACAGAGCACCGGTTAAGAACTGGGAGGCTAAAGCAGTCTGCACAACAGGTATCTTGACTAGTGGTGCCAGAGATAGATGGAAAGAAGCAGAATATCTGAGAACTACACAGGAAATAAAATGGATAGGATTTTGTAGAGGATTTGACATGGGGTGGAGAGTGGGGCTAAGGAAGAGGGCACTCTAAGGGCTGTCACCTGAGCATCTGGCCACAGTTGGATGGTGAAAGTGCCATTCAGTGAGGAAAGAAGAGCTAGAAGACAACCTAGTTGGGGGGATGGGGGAGACATGGCCATGAGTTTAGTCTTGGACGTATTGACTTTGAGATCCTTGTGAGTCATCCAGGGTAAGAAAGCGAATAAGAGGTGGCTTCAAGGGTCTGGGGCTCTGAAGAGAGGTGGGAACTGGAGATGTAAATGTAGGAATCAGGTTTATATTGGCTCATATTATTTATACTGAGGGTGATGGAAGCTGTGGGCAGAAGTGAGATTCTGAGGTGGAGAGAACAGTATGAGATGAGAGGAGGACCTAGAATCAAGCTTCCAAAGATCACAGGCACTGACTGATAGTGAGGAGAATGAGTCTGTGGTAAAGAGTAGCAAGAGAGAAAATCTGGAGAGTATGGGACCTGGCAGCCAGGGAAGAAAGAGTTTAGAGGAAGGGGTAGCCAACAAAGCCAAATGCTGTTGAGAAATGATGGAGACTCAGCCAGGGTGGGGGTAGTGAACCCAGAGAAGTGGTCTTGTAGAAGATTAAAGCCAAGGCTGAGTACAGTGCCCAGTGCAGTCCACCATATGCATGCATCCTTTCCAGTATGCCTGTCTCTCTCCTCAGTAAGCCACTCCGATATCGGTCTTGTCCATCCTGTTATCCCCAAAGCCCAGCACAAGGCCAGGATATAGCAGACACTTAATAAATTGTACTGATGAGTGAGTGGATGGATGGATGGATAGATGGATGAGGAGGAAGAACTGGAAGCAAAGAGGAATCGCTGGCACCTGCCTGGGATGTACTATCCTCTAGTTATTCCCTTTATACCGCAATGGCCCGCAGACCCAAGAAACAGAGACAGAGCCCCATCTTCTCCTTCCCCTGGGTCCTGGCCCCCCTTCCTCTCTCTGACGAAGAGTCTGGACCGAAGGTTCTGCTGACGTTGGAAGGGGAGGAGAGTCTGGAGGAAGGGGAGGGGAAAGCGGCGCAGAGATCGCAGAGACGGAGGAGGCGCCCGCGGCTGCAGAGCTGCAGAGCGGGGTCTCTAGGCTTCTCTGTCCGGGCAACGGGCGCGCCACTGGGCCAGAAGACAGCGCATCCTTTCCGTGCGGGCCGCCTGGGCCCCTGCGGTCGACAAACTGGCTCCCCGGGTGGCCACCGGGACCCCCGAGCCCAATGGCGGGGGCGGCAGCAAGATCGACAGCACTGTAGAGATCACCCCCAGCCCCAACGGAGTAAGTCCCCGCGCCCTGGGGCTACGCCATCATCTCCCCGCACCCCCGGACAAGCGCCTGGCATTTTCCTCCCGTGCATCCCCCGCGGCAGACCGCCTTCCTCCCGCTCGCGCCCGCCCTCTTCCCTTACCCTGCGGTTTTCTCCGCTTCACCCTTCTCCTACCACCCATCCAACCCCCACTCCCACCCCCAGCAGGTCGGGACCCTTGGAGATGCGGTGCCCACGGAGCAGCTGCAGGGTGAGCGGGAGCGCGAACGCGAGCGGGAGGGGGAGGGCCACGCGGGCGGCGACGGGATGGGCAGCAGCCTGTCGCTGGCCGTGCCCCCGGCCCCTCAGCTTCGAGGCGCTGCTCGCCCAGGTGGGGCGCTGGGCGGCGGCCAGCAGCTGCAGCTCGGCCTCTGCTGCCTGCCGGTGCTCTTCGTGGCGCTGGGCCTGGCCTCCGACCCCATCTTCACGCTGGCACCCCCGCTGCATTGCCACTACGGGGCCTTCCCCCCCAACGCCTCCGGCTGGGAGCAGCCCCCCAACGCCAGCGGCGTCAGCGTCGCCAGCGCGGCCCTAGCCGCCAGCGCCGCCAGCCGCCTCGCCACCAGTACGGACCCCTCGTGCAGCGGCTTCGCTCCGCCGGACTTCAACCACTGTCTCAAGGACTGGGACTATAACGGCCTCCCGGTGCTCACCACCAACGCCATCGGCCAGGTGAGGCGGCCCGCTGGGCCGCGGGTCTTGGGGCGGGCTGCGCGCCACCAGCGAGGGGGTCTCACACCCGCTCCTCCCTCTCACGTCCCCAGTGGGATCTGGTGTGTGACCTGGGCTGGCAGGTGATCCTGGAGCAGATCCTCTTCATCTTGGGCTTCGCCTCCGGCTACCTGTTCCTGGGCTACCCAGCAGACAGGTGAGGGCTCAGCAAGTAGAGAGGAGGGCTTGCTAGGGAGGCTGGCCCAGGCAGCTAGCCTTTGCAAGAGGCTGAAGAGGCTTTGTTCAACTCTGCAGTGTCCTCTGGATTTCTCCTGTTCATTGACAGGTGGCCCCAGCACTGTCTCAACTTCACTCTCCACCAAGAAATACTCTTACCATACCTCTTCCACACAGAATAACTCTCCCCGCTCTGCCAGTCCCACATCCATGAATCAGTGGCCCCATCCCTCCTGACCAAAACCCCTAGGTCCGCAGAAGTCCTAACTCCTCCTCTATTGTCCTGTTACCACCAAGCTCCTCCCTTGCCATCTTCATAGATTAATCCCTGTTAACAGTACTGTCTACCTGGACTGTTAGCTCTGTCTCAGTGGCCTCATTCTTAAAGATCATTATGTTAATTTCTAAATATCAACAGCCCCATTCACACTGACCAGTAGCTCAACTCTTCAAACAAATGACCACCCTCTTGGGGAGGGTCCATAGTTTAACCCCCATAGATCAATGACCACAATAGCACCCCTCACCCCAGGCTAATAGTCCCATCCTCACAGATCATTAGTGCTCTCAGATCCTCTCAGATCAAAAGTCTCATTTCCAGGAATCAGTGGTTTCATCTCAAAGATCTACAAACCCATCCCCACCAACCAGCAGCTCTTCCCAGGGGTCAAAACTCCATCTCTGATCCTTGACACCATCACCACTGACCAGGTGCTCCATCCCTGGGGATTATTAGACATTTCCACTGGTCTACAGTCCCATCCAAATGGCTTTATAGTTCAACTCTCATGGCTCAAAGGCAACCCACCATTCAATAATCCAGTTCCCTAAAAACAACACCTATCCTCACTGTCCAATAGTCATACACCCCTGTGGGCAAATGATCCTAAACCCACAGATCAATAGCCATCAGTGGCCTCATACCCACAGACCAGTAGCATCATTCCTCTGGAGTAATAGCCTCATACCCAAAGACCTAAATTCAGTCTCCTAAATTCTGTAGCCTGAGCCAATAAGCTCAACCCCATGGGAAATGGTCTCACCCTACTGGGTCAGTAGTTTCACTCTCAGGCATCAGTGTCCCCTTCCCAGTGACCAGTGATCCCAGTCTACATCCACATTACACCAATGCTCTTACCCCTAAAAACCAGTAGCCTAGCCTCCAAGGATCAGGAACCCTGTCCCCAATGACTCACAGTCTGTGACCATCACCACTGACCAATAGTCTCTCTTTCCTCTGCTCTGTGACCCCATGCTTACTGATTATCCATACGGATTAATAGATTCATCCCTACTGGCCAATAGTCCCATCCATCTTGACTGAAATATCTACCCCAGGAATTAATAGCTACATCCCCAAAGATCAACTGTCCAATCTTCAGAAGTTAGTGATCAGCCCCACTGATTAATAGTCCTATCTCATGGATTAAGAGGTCCACTCTCATGGATCAATGGCTCCATCTTCTGGTCAGTGACCCCATCCCACTGACCACTCCTATGGATTAGTAGACCCATGTCCCAATCCCATGGAAAAACGGCTTCACCCCCCAAAATCAATTACTCAGTTCCTGAAGATCAAGAGCTCCATTTTCACTGACCAATACTATCCCCATGGACAAGTGGCCAATGGCCTACCTCCTTAGGTCAGTAGTTCCAACCCTGTATGTCAATGAGCCCATCTCCTCTGATCAGTCTGAGCAAGACAAGCTCCATCCCCACTGACCAATATCTGTATTCCCAAGATCTCTTGGATCCAATTCCCCTAATATCCCATCCCCACTGATGGCTGGTCTCACTTCCATGAAGAAATGCCTTCATCTCTGACCAATAGCCCTGAGAGTCCGTGGTCTCATCCCCCGCAGAACAATAGCCACGCCCCAGTGCCCAGTAGCCGGGGTCCCCATCTTCCCCATCTCCTGTAGCCTTAGTCCAACCCTTGTCCCCTGGGCCTCATCCTCGTGTCTCTATCTCTAAAGTGGACAGCTGGACCCCACACAACCACTCCTCTCACAGGGAGTCTGGGTGACCAGAGGCTCTCCCTGCTTTCCAGGTTTGGCCGACGTGGGATTGTGCTGCTGACTCTGGGACTGGTGGGCCCCTGTGGAGTGGGAGGTGCTGCTGCAGGTTCCTCCACGGGTGTCATGGCCCTCCGATTCCTCCTGGGCTTCCTGCTTGCTGGCGTTGACCTTGGTGTCTACCTGATGCGTGAGTGGCACCCTTCCAGAGCTCCTTCCCTAGGGGCTCATGCCTGCCTGTCTGTATCCCCAGGTCATTGCCACTGCTCCTTAGGACCCCCTCAGTCCCTCCTTCAGCTGTCTGGAATCTTGGCTCTTTCTGGCCAGGCCTTTAAAGGATCCAGGGGTCTTGCTTCTCACACACCCCTTTCCTTCCCTGATCTTTAAAGCTTTCCTTGCCCTGGACTTACTGCTGTCAGGAAATGAGCCTTATTTTAAAAATGAAATCCTGAGTAGCTGTATGAGCTTGAACAAGGGTTAATGTGAAAGTCAAATAAGAGGTCTGATGTGAAAGGGCCCAAAAACTGGGAGTGCTGAGCCCCCAGAGGGACTCTGAGCCTCAAGCCCTCCCAAGTTTGAGCAGGAGAGAGGAGAGGTCCAAACAGCCTCTCTACTCTGCCTTAGAGGTTAGTCTGTGGGAGGCAGTGGCTGCAGCCTCCACGCAGGGTCTGACCTTGCTCTCTGTCCTTCTCCCTCCCTCTCCCCTCCTCTCTTCCACACCTCCTTCCTCCCGGCCTCTCCTCCCTGTCCCTGCTGTATCTCCAGGGCTGGAGCTGTGCGACCCAACCCAGAGGCTTCGGGTGGCCCTGGCGGGGGAGCTGGTGGGGGTAGGGGGGCACTTCCTGTTCCTGGGCCTGGCCCTTGTCTCTAAGGACTGGCGATTTCTTCAGCGAATGATCACCGCTCCCTGCATCCTCTTCCTGTTTTATGGGTCAGTATCACCCTCTACTTGTTGTCTGGCCATTCCCTTCTCTACCTCCTACCTGTAGCTCTAGCCTGCAGACCCCTCCTCTTCTCCACTGACCCTCATCCAGGCCTGCTCTAGCCCCAGACCCTCAGAGGTGGGAGTTTTCCATCCTGGGTCAGGAGACGGGAAGCCTCACAGTGCATCCCCTTCCCCCTCCCCCAGCTGGCCTGGTCTGTTTCTGGAGTCCGCGCGGTGGCTGATAGTGAAGCGACAGATTGAGGAGGCCCAGTCTGTGCTGAGGATCCTGGCTGAGCGGAACCGGCCCCATGGGCAGATGCTGGGAGAGGAGGCCCAGGAGGCCCTGCAGGGTAAGAGACAGGGGTCCCACCCATGTAGGAGGACCCTGAGTGCTCAGCTGTTCCTTCTAACAGCTCCTCTCTCTCTCCCAAGACCTGGAGAACACCTGCCCTCTCCCTGCAACATCCTCCTTTTCCTTCGCTTCCCTCCTCAACTACCGCAACATCTGGAAAAATCTGCTTATCCTGGGCTTCACCAAGTGAGCCTTGTCAGGGCCAAGGGCCACGCCGGTAGCTAGGATGGGGGCTGGCTGGGTGGGGAAGGCCTGAGGACCCCTGCAGAGGGCAACCAGGGTGGTGAAAGGCTGCAGGTGGCAATGCAGACACCACAGACGCTGTCCTGTGCCTCCCCGCCCTGTCTCACAGCTTTATTGCCCATGCCATTCGCCACTGCTACCAGCCTGTGGGAGGAGGAGGGAGCCCATCGGACTTCTACCTGTGCTCCCTGCTGGCCAGCGGCACAGCGGCCCTGGCCTGTGTCTTCCTGGGGGTCACCGTGGACCGATTTGGCCGCCGGGGCATCCTGCTTCTCTCGATGACACTCACTGGCATTGCATCCCTGGCCCTGCTGGGCCTGTGGGATTGTAAGCACCCTCCCTTCCCCGCATTGTGGGCTCAGCCTAGGAACCCCAGCAGAGGTGCCCCACATGGACTCAGCCACTTCCCTCCCTTCCCTGGCTCAGGCTTCCCAGGACCAGACCAGATCCTGCCCAGATCTTTCACAACCCTCCCCCTGGCCACACACTCCAACTGATCAGTGAATGCCCAGACACACCCGGGTAGGGATCAGAAGGGGTGACGGCAGAGACGAGGCCAAGCATGATCTGCCGCCTCCACTCACACGCCCCGTCTTGGCCCTCCAGATCTGAACGAGGCTGCCATCACCACCTTCTCTGTCCTTGGGCTCTTCTCCTCCCAAGCTGCCGGCATCCTTAGCACCCTCCTTGCTGCCGAAGTCATCCCTACCACGGTCCGGTGAGAGCAGGCGTGCTGTCAGGGCAACCTCTGAGGACAGGGCCTGAGGGATGCCGGAGGAGCGGCTGCTGGGGAAGGGTGGGGATGAGGCCCACAGCCGCAGGCTCAGGGCCTTGTCATCTCTCCCAGGGGCCGAGGCCTGGGCCTCATCATGGCACTGGGGGCGCTCGGCGGGCTGAGTGGCCCAGCCCAGCGCCTCCACATGGGCCATGGGGCCTTCCTGCAGCACGTGGTCCTGGCGGCCTGTGCGCTCCTCTGCATCCTCAGCATCATGCTTCTGCCGGAGACCAAGCGCAAGCTCCTGCCGGAGGTGCTCCGGGATGGGGAGCTGTGCCGTCGGCCTTCCCTGCTGCGGCAGCCCCCACCCAACCGCCGTGACCACGTCCCGCTGCTTGCCACCCCCAACCCCGCCCTCTGAGCGATCTCTGAGCACCCTGGCAGGAGGCTGGCCCATACCGAAAAGTAGCACAAGGCCCTGGCAAGGAGAGTGGGAGGACTGAGTGAGCGAGGCAGGGCTGCCCACGAGGCTCAGAGGCACCTCGGGCCAGACACGAAGGGGCGCTCAGGGGGCTGCCCTCACCCCATCTCCCCCCGCTGCTGCTTGGTGTTCACTCCCTTGGCTAGAGTCAGGGGGCAGGGAGAGAGCTCCACACTGTACCACCAGGTCTGGGCTCCATCCTGTGCCCAACCACATCCTCCCAGACCTCATTCTTTCTTGCTCTATCATTCTGTTTCAATAAAGACATTTTGAATAAATGAGCATACCATAGCCTGGACTTCCCTCCCTTCTGTTGTCCTGTCTCTCGGGGGAAGGTTTCTCTCAGTGGAATCCAAACCATTAACCATCCCCCTCTCCTTCCCTGTGCCCTGTCCCCTCTTCCCACCCTGCCCCCACCTCCATGTTAACTTACAGACAATTACCACCCCTTACTGATTGCTTGCTCTGCTGCTAGGACTGGGCTAGGCACTTCACAAACTTCATTTAATCATTTAATCCTCGCAACCTTGCAAGGTAGGTGTCTGGATCTATTAAAGTTTTTGTTGTTGTGCAAGCAGTAATAACTGACTGACTCTAATGAACTTAGAGCAACAAAGCGAATTTATTAGAGGGATTTGGTGGGGCAGGCTGTGGTTCTACCCTATGCGGAAGCTCATGGGGTAGAAGGAA
>NW_011495077.1:2004527-2008319 GCF_000754665.1 Bison bison bison | reverse complement strand
CCCATTACTGCCAGCTGTAGAGGGGGCAGCAGTCCCTGAGTGCTGCTAGAAGACTGGGTGTTGTCCAGGTAAGAACAGTGGATGCCCACCACAGTACTCTTCTTTTACAGATGACAAAACTGACACTCAGGGACTCAGTAACTTGCCCAACATTGCAAAGTTAAGGAGTAATCGCTGGGATGTAATTGGATCCTGGAGCTGGTGCTCTCTAGTGATGCACACTGTGGGCACCTTCCCCATCCTTCCAATCTCTGTACACTACCCTTGGAATCAAGCAGAGAGTCTCTAGCCCCCGCCCCCGCCTGGGGAGGGGGCAGTAGGAGACGTCTTCCACCTCAGTGCTAGGGCCTGCCTCTGAGTAACCCTGGCCTGGCTTTGGGCCAATCTCTCAACCTCTAGCCTCCTTCAAGGGCTGCTATGAGTATTAAACAAGATAATATATTGTATGTGCCTCAAATTATCCCACTAGATGGTAAGTTCCTTGAGGACAGGAACTTTGTCTTACTCAACTTTGAAACACCAGAGCCTGACCCATGATAGCTGTTCAAAAAGTTGTATTTGTTCATTCTTTTGGCAAATCTTTCCTGTGCCAGATTTACAGACCAGTACTATCCTGGATATTAGGATTTCAAGGAGCTTGAAATCCACCTAACACTGGGAATATTAATGAGGAAGAAGACAGCAGTGGTTGGAGCATCGAAAGGCTGCCTCTTGAAGGAAGTGGGACTCAGAAAGGCAGGAAGACCTCAGGCAAAGACCCAGGAGACAGGTACATTGTTTTCAATTCAAAGGCCATAAAGCAGGGGGCTTCCCTGGTGGCTCAGTGGGAAAGAACCCACCTGCCAATGCAGGAGATGCGGGTTCATTCCCAGGGTCAGGAAGATCCCCTGGAGAAGGCAATGGCAACCCATTCCAGTATTTTTGCCTGGGAAATCCCACGAACAGAGGAGCCTAGTGGGCTACAGTCTATGGGGTTGCAAAAGAGTCAGACACAACTGAGTGACTAAACAACAAGGAGAGCAGAGGCCTGGAGGGAGGAAAGGGTGAGGCGGTCCTAGAGGAGGAATTCTTAGGAAAAGCAAGTCTTGAGGCCAGCCTCTTCCACGTAAGGGAGGCCCATTACCCGATTCCTGCAGTTCCTATCTCCTTCCCCTCTGCCAGTCCACATCCCAGGCCCAGAGTGCTGGGACTGAGCCATGCTTCTGAGTTCTCAGCCACTGGAGAACTCATGGGAATCCTTCTCATTTAATCTTCACAATACCCTGAAATAGGTAATAGTAGTTTTATCCTATTTGGCTACCAAGGGAATGGAAAAGAAAGAAATGGAAGGAAGTGCTGTGAAAGGCAGAGCCAGGACTTAAACCCAAGCTTTCTGACTGTTCTACTACCATAGTTCCCGCACAGCTAGATGTTCTGCATCATACATTCTGCCCAACAGTGTCTGTGCCATCTGAACTGACTCCAATGTTGACTTTTTTTTTGGCCATACCGTGTAGCATGCAGAGTCTTCATTCCCTGACTGGGTATATCAAACCTGCACCCGCCTGCAATGGAAGCGCAGTCTTAGCCACTGGACTGCCAGGAAAGTCCCAATGTTGACTTTTTAGCTCTGAGTGGTCAATAACACAAGAGAGCATACTCATCGCTGCCTCCAGAGATTCTGCGAGAACCAACAGAATGGTAGATAAATACACTTTGGAAGATCCCATGTAAAGCCAAGGAGTTACTTATATGATCTCCAAAGCACACTGTGAGAAACAGTGTCAAAGAGGCATTTCAAAGAACACATTCTTTGCATACCGCTAAAAAAAGGTCCAAGTAAGGAAAATAAAAATATTCAGGAAGCTAGCGCAGCTCCTGTAGCAGAGTAGGTAAGAGACAGCCAGCCTCTCTGACTTCAAGCAGAGAGGTAATGGCAAAAAAAATGGTAGCATTTGGGAAGCATCAAGGAACCACAGGGAAAGATACAGTCCCTCCTCCCCAAGCAATTCATGGTCTATGTGGAAAGGAGCAACGTGTGTAGCTGCAACTGGCACCTTGTCAGTTGCTCTAAAATTCACCAACCACGTGATCTCCTTGGATCCTTATCAATACCCCACGAAACGTTATTTTCATGCTTTTTCAGATGGGGAGACTGAGGTTTGGACCTCAGTCACTTTTGCAGTGACTGGTAATGAGTAGCCAGATCTTGAGAAATGAGAGCCTGCAATCTTCTTACTGCATAGTTTACTTCTTACTGCATAGTAAATAACTCTAAACACCATGAAAGTAAGTATTACTTACTCTGTAATATTAAATTGAGAAGGTACCCCCAGGAGCCTGGAGATCATTTTCAGACAAACAAGGAAACAACTACTTTCCCTGAAGAGGTTGTACTGATGAAATATGAACTGCTTTAGAAATGCTTTCTAAGTAGCTGGATTCACAACTAAAAGCCACAATGGATTATTGAGGGAGAGATTAAAAAGATATACAGGTTTACATTTCTAACCTTAAAAAGTTACATAAAGTGGTATGAAAGCCACTTCCATTCAGTCAACCTAGCCTGGCTACCTTGCAACTGATTTTTACTGATTATCCACTACTTTCTGGTGCTGCCTCAGGTCTGGGGAGCATGGTCCTGGCCTGCAAGAGCTCAGAACACTGGGGGATAATTACTGTCCTATACAGAACATGCAGAGAAATGGAAGAAGTGCTGTAGCACCTCAAGGAGGATTGGATGTATCCTATTGGAGGAAGTCAAGGAAAGCTTCTCAGATATTTGGATTGGACCCTACAGGTAAAGTCTTGAGCTTGCCAAGGACAGTAAGAAAGAAGAAACAGTGCAAAGACTAGAGATATGACAGAACATGGTGTACATGGAGAACACAGAATGGGGAACATGGTATCCACAGAGAACCATGGAATGAAGGGCATCTGTGAAAACCCACAGCTAACACTGTACACCGAAATCAGATTGATTATATTCTTTGCAGCCAAAGATGGAGAAGCTCTATACAGTCAACAAATACAAGACCAGGAACTGACTGTGGCTCAGATCATGAACTCCTTATTGCCAAATTCAGACTGAAATAGAAGAAAGTAGGGAAAACCACTAGACCATACAGGTATGACCTAAATCAAATCCCTTATGATTATACAGTGGAAGTGAGAAATAGATTTAAGGGACTAGATCTGATAAACAGAGTGCCTGATGAACTATGCACTGAAGTTCGTGACATTGTACAGGAGACAGGGATCAAGACCATCCCCATGGAAAAGAAATGCAAAAAAGCAAAATGGCTGTCTGGGGAGGCCTTACAAATAGCTGTGAAAAGAAGAGAAGCAAAAAGCAAAGGAGAAAAGGAAAGATATAAGCATCTGAATGCAGAGTTCCAAAGAATAGCAAGAAGAGATAAGAAAGCCTTCCTCAGCGATCAATGCAAAGAAATAGAGGAAAACAACAGAATGGGAAAGACTAGACATCTCTTCAAGAAAACCAGAGATACCAAGGGAACATTTCATGCAAAGATGGGCTCGATAAAGGACAGAAATGGTAGGGTCCTAACAGAAGCAGAAGATATGGCAAGTAGAGGTGGCAAGAATACACAGAAGAACCGTACAAAAAAGACCTTCATGACCCAGATAATCACAATGGTGTGATCACTCATCTAGAGCCAGATATCCTGGAATGTGAAGTCAAGTGGGCCTTAGAAAGCATCACTACAAAGCTAGTGGAGGTGATGGAATTCCAGTTGAGCTCTTTCAAATCCTGAAAGATGATGCTGTGAAAGTGCTGCACTCAATATGCCC
>NW_011495077.1:1996611-2004427 GCF_000754665.1 Bison bison bison | reverse complement strand
CACATGCTAGTAAAGTAATGCTCAAAATTCTCCAAGCCAGGCTTCAGCAATACGTGAACCGTGAACTTCCAGATATTCAAGCTGGTTTTCAAAAAGGCAGAGGAACCAGAGACCAAATTGCCAACATCCGCTGGATCATCGAAACAGCAAGAGAGTTCCAGAAAAATATCTATTTCTGCTTTATTCACTATGACAAAGCCTTTGACTGTGTGAATCACAATAAACTGTGGAAAATCCTGAAAGAGATGTGAATACCAGACCACCTGACCTGCCTCTTGAGAAATCTGTATGCAGGTCAGGAAGCAAGTTAGAACTGGACATGGAACAACAGACTGGTTCCAAACAGGAAAAGGAGTACATCAAGGCTGTATATTGTCACCCTGCTTATTTAACTTCTATGCAGAGTACATCATGAGAAACGCTGGGCTGGAAGAAGCACAAGCTGGAATCAAGATTGCTAGGAGACATATCAATAACCTCAGATATGCAGATGACACCCCGCTATGGCAGAAAGTGAAGAGGAATTAAAAAGCCTCTTGATGAAGGTGAAAGAGGAGAGTGAAAAAGTTGGCTTAAAGCTCAACATTCAGAAAATGAAGATCATGGCATCTGGTCCCATCACTTCATGGGAAATAGATGGGGAAACAGTGGAAACAGTGTCAGACTTAATTATCTTGGGCTCCAAAATCACTGCAGATGGTGACTGCAGCCATGAAATTAAAAGACGCTTACTCCTTGGAAGGAAAGTTATGACCAACCTAGATAGCATACTGAAAAGCAGAGACATTACTTTGCCAACAAAGGTCCGTCTAGTCAAGGCTATGGTTTTTCCTGTGGTCATGTATAGATGTGAGAGTTGGACTGTGAAGAAAGCTGAGCGCCGAAGAATTGATGCTTTTGAACTGTGGCATTGGAGAAGACTCTTGAGAGTCCCTTGGACTGCAAGGAGATCCAACCAGTCCATTCTGAAGATCAGCCCTGGGATTTCTTTGGAAGGAATGATGCTAAAGCTGAATCTCCAGTACTTTGGCCACCTCCTGCGAAGAGTTGACTCATTGGAAAAGACTGATGCTGGGAGGGTTTGGGGGCAGGAGGAGAAGGGGACGACAGAGGATGAGATGGCTGGATGGCATCACTGACTCAATGGTCGTAAGTCTGAGTGAACTCCGGGAGTTGGTGACAGATAGGGAGGCCTGGCGTGCTGCGATTCATGGGGTCGCAAAGAGTCGGACATGACTTGAGCGACTGAACTGAACACTGTACTCATCAGTGAGAGTCTGAAAGCTTTTCCCCCGAGATCAGGAACAAGACAAGGATGTCTGCTCTCACCACTTCTATTCAACGTTGTCCTGGAGGTTCTAGCTGGAGAAATGAGGCAAGAAAATGAAATACAGGCATACCTGGAAGATACTGTGGGCTCAGTTCCAGACCACTGCAATAAAGCAAGTTACACAAATTGTTTGGTTTCCCAGTGCATATAAAAGTTATGTTTACACTGTATTGTAGTCTATGAAGCGTGCAATAGCATTCTATCTATAAAAGACAATATACATACCTTAATTAAAAAATACTTCATTGCTACAAAATGCTAACCATCACCTGAAGCTTTGCTGAGTTGTAATGTTTCCATTGGTGGAGGGAGTGAAATATTGTGAGAACTGCCAGAATTGCCAAAATGTTACACAGAGACATGAATTAAGCAAATGCTGTCTGAAACTGGTGCCAACAGTCTCATTTAAGGCAGGGTTGCCACAAACCTTCATTAAAAAAAAAAGTAATTATCTTCAAAGTGCAATAAAGCAAAACCCAATAAAATGAGATATGCCTGTAAAAAGCACCAAAGGAAAAGATGATGTAAAACTATATTTGCAGGTGACATGATCTTGTATATAGAGAATCCTAAAGAATCCACACCAAAAAAGAAAACAACCAACACCTTTAAGAACTAAATAAACAAGTTCAGCAAGGTTACTAAACTTGAGATTGAACTTGAAGGACACAAGATCAATATATAAAATGAACTGGGGTATTCTGGGTTTTGCGGGTTTTTTTTTTTTTTGGCCACACCATGCAGTTTATAGGATCTTAGGTCCCCAACCAGGACTGAACCTGGGCCCCCAGCAGGGAAAGCTCAAAGTTCTAACTACTGGACCACCAAGGAATTCCCAAGATCAGTTCGATCTTTATTTTTTTAACTGTATTTTTATAATAACTGCAATGAACTGTCTGAAAATGAAATTAAGAAAAGAATTCCATTTAAAGTAGCTAAACCCCAAATACTCAGGAATAAATTTAATAAAAGAAGTGCAAGACTTGTACACTGTGATAGATTGGAAGACTTCATATTGTTGAGATGCAACCTTCTACAAATTGATCTATAGATTCTACAGAAATGCATTTCTCTGCATGGTCTGTATAGGACAGTAATTATTCCCCAGTGTTCTGAGCTCTTGCAGGCCAGGACCATGCTCCCCAGACCCGAGGCAGCACCAGACAGTAGTGGATACTCAGGAACAATCAGCTGCAATCCCTGTTAAACTCTTAGCTATCATTTTTGCAGAAACTGACCAGCTGATTCTAAAATCCACGTGGAAATGTAAATAACCCAGAACTGCTAAAACCACCTTGAAAAAGAGCAAAATTGGAGAATTCATACTTTTCACTTTCAAAACTTATTACAAGGGGCTTCGCTGGTGGCTCAGTGGTAAAAATATACCCGGCAAGGTAGGATACACGGTGTAGATCCCACAAGCTGTGGAGCCCCCTGAGCCACAGCTACTGAGCCTGTGCTCTAGAGGCCGAAAACCCCAACTACTCAGCCCATGTGCCACGAGAGAAGCCACTCACTGAAATGAGAAGCCCATGCACTGCAACGAAGCGTGGCCTCCATCCACTGCAACTAGAGAAAAGCCCTCGCAGCAACAAAGACTCAGTACAGCCAAAAGTTAAAAAAAAAAAAAACACAAAACTCCAGTAACGAAAACAGTGTGCTACTGGCACAGACATATAGATATGTGGGACAAAACGGAGCTCCAGAAATAAGCCTGCACACTTACAGTCAACCGATTCTCAACAAGAGTATTAACACCATTCAATGGGGAAAGAATAGCCTTTAAAAAAAATTATCTTTATTTTTTTTGGCTGCACTGGGTCTTCGTTGCTGCACTCAGGCGTTCTCTAGTTGTGACTGGGGCTACTCTCTGGTAGCGGTGCCGGGGCAGAGCAAGGGCTCTAGGTGTGTGGGCTCAGCAGTTGTGGTGCAGGGGCTTAGATGCCTCATGGCTATGGGATCTTCCCAGACCAGGGATCAAATCAGTGTCCCCCTGCATTGGCAGGCGGATTCTTAACCACTAGACCACCACTGAAGTCCAGAATAGCCTTTTAAACAAATGGTGCTGGAATAAATCCATCATTTGCATGCAAAAGAATGAAGTTGGCCCTCTACTCATACCACACACAAAATTAATTCAAATGGATCAAAGGCTTTATATGAGAGCCAGAACTATAAAACCCTTAGGAAAAAAACATAAGCATAAATCTTAGGGACTTTTGTGCTTCAAAGGACACTATCAAGAAAGTGAAAAAGACCATCCACAAAATAGGAGAAAATGTATTTGTAAATCATTTATCTGATAAAGGTCTAGTATTCAGACTATATCAAGAACTCTTACAATTCAACAATAAAGACAAATAACCCAATTAAAAGGTAGGCAAAGATTCTTACTAGACATTTCTTCACAGAAGATATACAAAAGGTCAGTAAGTACATGAAAAGATATACCCAAGAGAAATGAAAACGTATGGTCACACAAAAACTTATACACAGATGTTTGGAGCACACATTCTTAATGGTCAAGATATGGAATATCCCAAATATCCACCAACTGATGAACGGATAAACAAAATGTGGTGTATCTATATAGTTGATCCTTGAACTTGGGGGTTTAGGAATGTCGACCCTCCATGTGGTTCAAAATTTGCAAAATTCTTACAGCCTACCCTCCATATCATAGGTAGCTCTGCATCCATGGGTTCAACCAACCATTGACCATGTACTACTCTAGTACGTATTTACTGAAAACACCCACATTTAAGTGAGCCCATGCAGTTCATGATCAACTGTATAATGAAATATTCAGCCATAAAGAGGAACGAAGTATTGGTAAACACTACATGGATGAATCTTGAAAACATTATGCTAAATAAAAGCAGCCGGGTGGAAATGGCCATGTATTATATGAGCCCATTTATATGAAATATCCAGAAAAGTCATATCTGTAGATAAAGTGTATTAGTGGTTGCCTGAGACTCAGAGGAGGGAAAAATTGGGAATGCTTGCTAATAGGTATAGGGTTTCTGTTTGCTGTGATGAAAATGCCCTAATTAGGTAATGCACCATTAGGTAATGGTGATGATTACTCTATGTGTGTGTACATATATATGTATAAATTATATGTTTACTATAAATCATGTACTAAATATTGCTGAAATTTAAGTACACTTCAAAGGCAAATTTTATGGTGTAAGAATTATATCTCAAAAAAAACACAAATAAATCCATAGAGCCTTCTGGTGGGATGAAAGTCAAAAGTCAGAAATATTGCAAGCTTTCTTCAGCAAATAACACAATTTCCTTTACTTTAAAAAGATTTTTTTTTTTTACATCTTGTAAGAATTTTTATTTATTTGGTTATGTCAGGTCCTAGTTGCAGCACTCAGGATCTTTAGTTTTAGCATGAGGGATCCAGTTTCCTGACCAGGTATCAAATCCAGGCCCCCTGCACTGGGAATGTGGAGTCTTAGACACTTAGACCACCAGGCAAGTCCCTCAAGTTCCTTTAGTGTCCTTTAGTATCTCCTTTTACTGTGACAAATTTGAGCACCTAGAACAGTGCCCAGTACTTGGTTAAATAGTCAAATGTCTGTTGAGTCAATGATTACCATAGGCATAAAGAAGGAGAAAAAGGCATTACCTGGGTCAACATTTTAAAACTAGATAATTTGAGAAAGGTTACTCATCTAACCATATAAAACCGAGGAAAGCTATGGCATTATGGGAAAAAACCCAGCCACTGCTTTTTTTCTATTGCTGGTGACAAGTCAGGCAAATTCTGAGAAAGCACTGGGCTGTCCTCATTCATTTTGTATCACACATTGCCTCTGATTCAGACTCATTCCAGAGAAATCTTAGACTGGCTTCCCTTCTCTCCTCAAGGACACTTCCTGCCTATAGAATCCAAATGAGATTGGACTTATTCCTGCCCCTTGGTTAAGAGAGTTTACTAGGAATGACTGACAGAAAACCAATGTTTTTCAAGGAAAGCAACTTGCTTCCCAAGCTACTTCCTCTAAAATCACTGAGGATGATACATGAATAATGAAGAGACCAGGTAGAACAGGAAATTTAATTCTTGTAAGGATAGGATCAGCAGGTCCAGGATAAAGGGACCATCCAAGGTGAATTAACACTTTCTGACCACCTAAGTGGCAGGTGCTGTGAGGCCATACAAAGGCACAATCCATGCCCTTGAATTTTTAGTCCAGTGGGGTAACAGGGACGGAATCATTTAAATTATGAAACCATTAAGTTCCAAAGAGAGGAGCAATTTGCCCTGAGTGCAGACGTGATTCTTTCTGCCCAGGAAATCAAGTTAGTTTCCTGGCTGTGGTATTTGGCTTATACACCTTGGCTTCTATCTTAGGATTTGAACAGATATGATATGCATAGCAGGCTAAACAGCATGAGCAATACATGAAAATAAAGTAAAAACTCAACAAGAGTGCACAGTGTATCAGATGTGCAGCAGGATGTGGCAGGAAAAATCAATCAAGATCAAATTGGGAGAAACCTTAGTTCCACACCTCACAGCATATGGGCCTTTCCGGAAACATGAATTGGAGCCACCAATCTGTCATACCACTACAATGAAGGTAAGTGAAAGTGAAGTTGCTCAGTAGTGTCCCACTCTTTGCGACTCCATGGACTGTAGCCCTCCAGGCTCCTCCATCCAGGGAATTTTCTAGGCAAGAGTACTGGAGTGGGTTGCCATTTCCTTCTCCAGGGGATCTTCCCGTGGAGAAGATCCCCTGGAGAAGGATCTTTACCTTACAATGAAGGCAAGAGTTGTTCAAACAGTTAAAGCAGAAGACATATAGGATGTTGAGAACTTGACTGAACACAGAGAATTATAAAAACTAGGGTTCAAAAGGGCTTCCCTGGTGGCTTAGAGGGTGAAGCGTCTGCCTGCAATGCAGGAGACCTGGGTTCGATCCCTGGGTCGGGAAGATCCCCTGGAGAAGGAAACGGCAACCCACTCCAGTATTCTTGCCTGGAGAATCCCATGGACAGAGGAG
Source organism: Bison bison bison (assembly GCF_000754665.1). NCBI lineage: Eukaryota > Metazoa > Chordata > Mammalia > Artiodactyla > Bovidae > Bison > Bison bison. Next base: position 1,998,073 of record NW_011495077.1, on the reverse strand, counting down.
CCTGGTGGGCTACTGTCCACTGGGTCACAGAGAGTTGGACACAACTGAGCAACTTCACTAAGGTTCAAAAAACCAACTCACCCTCCCAAGATCAAACAAGTTTACAGAACTTATATATCAACTTACTGCCCCCTGGTGGATAGACAATACCTCCCCAGCATTAGGAACATCAAGCATTAGGATGTTGCACATTTTCCTAAGTTACTTATCCAGTCTCTTGCTAATCAGCCTCTGAAATTTCCATACTCAGCTTAGAAGACACTGTTCTACTTCAATATAGAGAAGACTCCCAAATATCTAACAAAGGACATAACAGAAGGTAGTACAAATGATCAAATGCTCAATTCCTGGATGGTCAATACTGACCTGAAATTTCAAGCCATTTCAGAGGCAGACGAAGGCTCCATGAATATGGAAAGCTGTTTCTTTAACCTAAGATTATAAAAAAGAGCATCTACATCAATCATGAACAAAACATCCTAGGAACAGAAGGGAATGGTTCAATAAAACAGAGGTTTAAATATTTAGAAACCCTGTAAGTAATGCAGCCTACAAAGGGTTGGGGCGTGTGATGCAGTACCCAAGGACTTTTACTTGGAATATAAAATGGAGAAATCAGGTTATTAATATTACCAAGCAGCTAAACTAAAGGATAGTCAACGACTAGTTGTCCTAATGGAACCACCCAAAATAAGTTAGCTGAACATATTAAGTGGCCACAATTTGCTAGAGAAGACAATGTAAGCGTTGCAGTTATCATTAAACATTAGTTTTCATTTTTTGAGGGTACCTTGGGGTGGAGAAACCAAGAAAGGCTACCCAGACCCCAATGTAAGAATCTAATGCTGGTATGGGTAATTCATTTGTACATAAATGTTACTAGCCATTCTTTTATATTCCCAGGCTCAGTTAATTCACCTCTCAAATGCCAAACAAGACTGCATGATTTTCAGAAAACTCAAACTAAACACATAATGTTCCTGCTAGTTGTAATTTTAACTCCTGCTCCTTAATTTAGGTCGCAATTTCCCCTCCACACCACCAGCATTTCCAGAAATGAGAATTAACAGCCATCTGGGATTTAAGAAAGGACAGGTAGATAAATAATCCATACACCCAAAAGGCCAAACATTTTTTATTTTCAAAAACAACTTTATTCATGACACATATTAAAAAAAAAACTCCCACCCCCTGGAAATGAGCTAAAAAAATAAACAAAATCCACCTCCCACCTCCCTGTTCCCACTTCCTCCCATTCCCTCCAAATAAAAGGGAAAAAAAAAGGCAAAGAAAAACAAAACAAAAAAAAACTGAAAAACAAAAAACACCCCAAAACCCCCCAAAACAAGGTAGTGCATTCCCCAAGGGGAAGGGGAATTTACACTGGAGCCGCTGGGAGCGGAACGGAGATCTTCCGGCTACAGAAACCTGCAAAGAAAGACACTCAAAACAGAAAAAGAAA
>NW_011495077.1:1992775-1996511 GCF_000754665.1 Bison bison bison | reverse complement strand
AGGACAGGAGCAGGCAGGAGGGGACTGTGAAAGTGAGGAAGATGGAGGGAAGGTAACAAGCAGAACAGTTTGGTGTCCTTCCAGAGCCCTGGGTAAAAAAACCCCTCCTACCACCCATGCCCACCTACCCTTGAGCAGCCCCCAAGGGGGCAAAGGGAAACAGGGAAACAGGGGAGCAGCTTGCGCGATTGAGACGTGTCCATGGCGAATCCCCAGAGTGAATGAGCAGCCCCCTGCCCCACTCCCTGGGCCTTCCCCTACTCCCCAAAGCAGGTCCCTCCTCAGCAGTTAGTTATGGGATTATCCCCCCTTCCACAGTATATCTTTTTTTTTAAAAAATATTTTTTTTTTTCCATCAAGGTCATCTTCTGTTTTTCTTTTTTTTTTTTTTAATTCTTTTTTTTTTTCCTTCTTTCCTCTTTTTTTCCTCTCTCTCCTCCTAATACACACTTTTTTTTAGTAAGGGGAATACCATGATGTCGCTCTAGCCCGGCCCCTGGAAGAAAGAAGGAGAGTTAGGTGTTAACATGATCACTAAAGAGTTCAGCACAAGCCCCTCCCCTCCGTGGGCCCTCGCCCCAGTTTCTGTGAAGGGAAGAGGGGAAAGAAGTTGCCAAGTCCTAAAACTGATCCCCACAATCCCAGAAACAGTGACACACCTGGCAAGTGGGAGGGGAAATTAACTGTTATTACTTCGCCAAACAGTGGCAATAAAAAAATAATCTGAGACACAGGGGCAAGAAAAAGGACTCCTTGTTTATCCAGTTTTCAGTTCTCCATAGCTCTTAAATGCAAGGCTCTCACCAACAGATCTTCCCTAATTCCTCCAGGGAGCAGAGAGGCAAATCTTTCGAAAAGCCAAGATCTATCCACCTAATCCCTCTATTTAAATGTACAAAGATGGAAGTGCAGTAACAACATGGATGCCACACCAGGCCCAGCATGCGGGTTAACCTTGCAAAAGCCTGGCTAGTTATTAGAGTGTAACTATCCTGATCCTCCCACACCGCGTTCCAGGAGGATCAACTAGCCTCTGGCTTTCTTCAACCCTTCCCTATCTCTGGGAAAGGAAGCAAAGGTCCAAGCAGCACTTTCACTGCTCTGAGGCCCTGTTCTTCCCGGGCCTCCTGTGTAAACATTTTCACTGCCATCAACTTTCATGGAAAAAAAAAAAGGCTGGGAGAAGCAGCATCTCTCAGAACAGAGTGGAGAGATCCAGCCCTTATCACCAATTCCGGCTCCAGAAAAAAGATGAGACTGGCCGCCTGGCGTGCAACTACCTTCCTCACCCTGCACAGGCAGGAGACCAAGTCCCTGGAACCAAGGGGGAGGGTAAAGGAGGGAGGTTCCTCAGGTGAGGAGAAAAGGAAGGGTTCATGGGAGGCGGGGGAGAGGAGCAGCCCATCTATCCTGACCTGTAGACGCGACCCCGGGGCCTGCTGTTAAAACCACTGTAGAATCGAGAGCGGGAACTGTTGTAGTTGGTGGTTCGGGCACGGTATCGGGCTCGTGGGAAGCCTCGGTCTGTTGTGCTGATGCCTGGTCTGTTGGTTCGTTTAGGGATCACCTGAGAGTGACAAGCGCGACAGAAAGCCTTAGAGTAAAGCCGGGGCGTTTACTGACAACCAACGATGGGATGGGGCTTACCTTGATCTGTCTTCCTCTAAATAAGGATTCATCTAAGGCCAGGGAAGTCCTCACTGACTCTTTGTCTGAGAACTCTATATATGCAAACCTGAAAAGAGTAACTGTCACTTTATCTGAGGTCAAAAACAGTAGCTCATAGATAAAATCCAGTTTGCAGGCATGCTTTGAGCACAATGTGTTCACATTTTTAACTACTTGTCCAAAACAATTCTTAATGGAATTCTTTAATCAAAATTTGCACCTACTCCTGGAAAATTATAAAATAGGATACAAAGGGCCCTGGATGTCCAGAGGGCGGAACAAGGTAAAGCCAAGCAGAAGCCGCCCCTCCATTCTAGTTCATGACCCCCACCCACACCCAGCCCTCATCTTTGTTACCTCTTGGGCCTCTGAAAGCAATTTTTAGTATAATCCCTGATACATAACATTAACGCCGTATCTTAAAAAGACGAAGACTACTTACTTTAACATACAGTTAACTTACTGCTCAATATAAAGCATGATTTACCTACTTTTTAACTGTGATTAAAATGACCTCAATTTCCCCACACTTACCCTTTCGGATGGCCACTAAATTTGTCACAGAGTATAGTTACGCGGTTGACTGAACCACAACCATGAAAGTGTGCTTCTAGCTCTTCTGCTGTTGCACCATAGTCCACCTGTTGGGGGTACATTTCACAGGCAATAGGCAAACTCCCATCTCAACAGATACCCTGCCAAGCCTTTGGGCTGAGCCATCTTTCCGACCCCATGGACTGTAGCACAACAGACTCCTCTGTCCCTGAAAATCTCCAGCCAAGAATCCTGGAGTGGGTTGACATTTCCTTCTCAAGGGGATTTTCCCAACCCAGGGATAGAACCCACATCTTTTGAGGCAGCAGGACTCTTTATCACTAGTGCCACCTGGGAAGCCCCCATATACACCAAAGCACATCAAATCTAGTTCTCTAAGGGACTCTTCTTCTTCCAACCCCACAGCCTCTGCTAATCACCATTAACTTTCACCTCATTCTAACCTTCCCTCCACTCCTTAAATCCACCACCTATCCTGGAAAGTTTCCATCAAGACTCCTATTAAATAATCTCCCAAACTAAGAGCTCCCCCAACCCCAATCAAGGCCCTCATACATACATTGCCAACATAGATGGAACGGGCATCAGCCTCCATCTTCTCCTCAATGGACATGATCACTGGGCCAGCTTTGAAGAAAAAATAATCAGAAAACAACCCTTGTTTTCTACTTGGGCAATATATGCACCACTACCACCACCATTAGCAAAGGTAAAGATTTTGGTCTGTTCAGTTCCCTGCTGTACCCGTTACCTAGCAAAGTCTAGCACATAGTAGGTGCTTATTAAATATTTGACAAGTTATGGAACAGATGAATACATTCTTAAATTCAAAGAAAACAGTACATGAATCCCCTCCTGCTCCCAAATCAAGTCCCTATTGTACCCTTGGTTGAAATGATTTGAAAAATGAACAAAATTAGGTGGGCTGAGACTGGACATTTCGAGATTAGAGGAGAAGCCCCCTGCAGCCGGGCATTTTCTCTTAGAACTCCTAACTAAAGGGTCTCCGACTGAACGAAGAACTATTAGACTTGAAGGTCAAACACCAGCTGGCAACCTCCACAAAGAGTAGAGGAAGACTAAGAACAAAGAGCAACACATTTGTAACAAGGACAAAGGGAAGCACAAGACTACCATCACGAAAACATAGGCCTTGTCTCACAAAGGTCAGAGAAACGCACAATGGACTATAACCACGGCAACTGCCCAGTAATTGCTCAGACAAGCAGCTCCAAGGTTCCGAGTATCTAATTCCATATAAACCGTACTCTCATAACCCTTCCCATCCGAGGACCTGGGCTCCGCGTGCAACCGCCAGTTACTCACCATTGCCCGGAGGTGGACTCATATTCATCTGCTTCTCTACCTCGTTCTGTAGCTCCTTTAGCTTCTCAGCTTCTTCCTCCATCTCCCTAACTCGAGCTTTGATCGCTTCCAGCTCCTACAATGAGTGGGGAGGGTATGGAGAAGAGCTTAAGAGGAACCAACGCAGGGGCTCTGCCCTGCTCTCGAT
>NW_011495077.1:1980526-1992390 GCF_000754665.1 Bison bison bison | reverse complement strand
CGGCTCCTCTTCGGGCTCGGGCTCCGGCTCGGGCTCCAGCAGCAGCTCCTCAGGCTCCAGTTCCTCAGACTCCAAGCCGTTCCCGTAGTCCCCTGCGCCCCCCGGGGCCCCCTCCCCGGCCTCCCCACCAGCCCCGGGCACAAGATGGCGCCGCCGCCCCGGCCCGGAGCCCCGACCGCCCGCAGCCCCCGCTGCTGCTGCCGCCGCCGCCGCCGCCGCCATCGCCGCTCAGACTGGGGCCCGCCGCCCAGCGATTGGAGAGCTGCGCCGGCTTCGCCGAGGATTCATTAGTCAAGCAGCCTGCCCGTCACCATGAGCTAGGGCTCCATTGGGGGATATTACTTGGCAATCAAATAAGACCCCACCTCTAAGGCGGGGAATTGCGCCAAATTCTCAAATCCCGGTAGGGGAAGTCGGTCTGTCAATCAACACACGTCCCACCTCCTCTCAAGTCCTTAGGTAACAATAACGCCAAGCTGTGACGACGTTACTGCTTCTCCCCCGCCCAAGGGCGGATCTGCGAAGTATAACGCTCGGTGATTGGCCGCTGGCAAGGCGACGGGAAAGAAACAGTCTTCCGATCGCCTCGCCGAAGTGGCCCAGTCTCAGATGCCAATTGGCTCGCGAGATTCGAAGAGCTGACACCCATTTCGCGACTGGTGAACCTTGCCCCCGAACGGACTGCTGGGCTCCCATCGAGGGAAACCCGAGGTCACATGACTAGTCTTTAGGAGGTCGCCATCTTGATGCTGCTGGTTGCCAGCTAGTGAGCTCTTGGAAGGTAGAGGCCGGAAACTGCGGCGATTTCTGGAAACCGGTCTTTTATCAGGAATGCACCAGTAGATGGGCTGTTGCAGCAGAGGGTTCTGAACGGCGCTGTCCAGAACGGAGTTTACCTTTCCTACCTAGGTTATTGGCACCACTATCTATCCACCATCCGTCAGGTCTCCCCAAACCAGAAAGCAGGGAGTAATCCTCACTCCAGTACCAGTCACGAGTCCTCTATGTGCTGTCTTTGTGCACAGGCATACTTTCCAAGCATTCTGTTCATGCCCCAGTTTCAGCCTGTTCTCTTATTTACAGCCCCTTAATGGATCAGCTTCCAATGGGTCATGACCCCAGTTCACACCAGATAAAATCTCAAAACTCCTTAGCTAGATCTTAGAGAACTCCAGACCAGGCTACTTCGTGAATGTTATTTCCACGCTTCTCATTCCAGTGGGTGTATCTGTACCCAGGTCTGTGCCTCTGCATATGCAGTCCCTCTTCAACAAGAGCAAGCCTCATCATCACCTCCCCTGCGAAGCCTTTTCACTACCCTCCCTCCTCTGCCATCACAAGCGGGCCTACCTCCTCTGAACAGTTAATCATTTTGTGCAGCCTTTCCTAGCTAGTGCTTGTGAGAGCTTGGAGATGAAAGGCTGGTCTCTAATTATATTTGCATCTCCACCTTAGGGCAATATGCCTAGCACATAGTAAGTGTCCAGATAAATGTTTGTTGACCAGAAGATACATTGATGGGAGCTGGGTGTCACCTTTCATTTACCACGCTTTCCGAGATTTCAGACCCTGGTTCAGACCCCAGAGGAATTCCACCACACCATTGCACTCTGAGATACCAATGAAATCTAGCCCTGCAAGACAGGGTTGCCATAGTTTAGTGGTGCTCCTATACATTTATTAAAAAGGAAGGAATGGCGGTGCTAAGTTGGCAAGAGGGATAGTTATAGCCAGACCAAGCTACAGTTTGAAAGCCAGATTCACCTGAGCCTAACCAAATAGTTACTGAAACAACCTGGAAGGATATGCATAGCTTGGTAGGGGGTTTTGGATAAGAGGAGATTCCTGTTAGCAAACCAAAAAGTCAGAGCTTCACAGTATACCCCACTCTTCCCCTCACCCTCAATTTTTCCCCCCCCCCCACACAGATCCTTACCTCAGGAACAGGAGAACTTGGAGCAGAGTCACAGTTGCTTAAAATTTCACCGAAAAATACTTCATGAACCATCTCAGCTTCACTGGTCTGGGAGAACTAAGTTTAGCACCAAAGACAAGCTCTAAAAAACTGAGTTGGCTGGAAGAAAAATCTTTTCTACTGATTTTAACTAAGTCAAGACTTGGATGTTCATTGGTACCTAGTTTAAGAAAGCCAATTAAGGGAAATGGGATTTTTAAAATAATGCCTTTAAATCCAATTTTGTTAAGCACTTGATTTTGTAACAGGCACCATCCTAGACTCCTTATTATGTTATCTCATTGGATTCTCAAAACAACATTATGAAGTAAGGAATCACAAAACCATAATCTTTTTTAGGGATGAGAAAAGAATGAAGTAATTTGTCCAAGTCACAGAACTAATCAGAAGTGAGCAGGGAATTCAAAACCAGATTTAAAAGCTCAGATCAAAATTGCTATAAGGTCTGTTTTAATATACAAAGAGAACATTACGTACGATGCTGAAGTTGGAAAAAGACTAAATTCCAACAATAAACAAATGTTTAGGCAACCTATAATTACATCATAAGATTATGCACTGGTTTTTTAAAAAAAGGTTTACACTGTGATAACTTGCAAAAATTTTTGTTAGGCCAGAAAGCAGAATGTAAAATTGTATATAAAATGTGATTAAAGCTATGTATACCTGGTTTAAAAAAAAAACATAACAACTTGGGCATTGAGGGGAAAAATGAATAAGAACCAAGACAATCTTTCTATGGCAATATGCAACATATTTTTAAAATACTGAAATTTTTAACCCAGTAATTGTGTTTCTTCTAATCTGTTCTAAAGAAAGAATCTAAAACCTAGATAAAAATTTGAGAATAATGATGTTCATCAAAGTGAAAAAAAATATAAACTTGATTGTCCAAGTGGGCATTTTTCAGGAAAATTATTATACAAGCATATATTGTAATTTTATAAAGTCATTATGTCTTCAAAACGTGTAATGACAAGGAAAATGCTCGCAATGTAATGGTAAGCAGAACGGCAGTATACAAAATTATGTATACAGTATGATCACAAAATATAAGCAGAGACAACAGAAAAGAAATATACCAAAATGTTAACAGTGATCCTCTCTGGATAGTAGGATTATGATTGATCTTCTTTATAATTTCCCATGTTCTATGATTTTTCCATAATTATCAAGTATTATTTTTATTTAAAATTTAAAAAACACTCCAACTTCCCAACTTACTCAATAAACATTTACTTTTACAAACACATTTTTTAAAGATATTTGAATGGTGATTTGTAAGATACTTTCCTATTAGGCTGTAAACGGTAGAAGGCAGGGGCACCTTCTTAATTATCTTTGCATTGCCACTGGCTACCACTGTGCTCAATAGGTGCTAACTGAATGGATGATCTTCTGTAATAATCTTTTTAATATATATTTAATTGGAGGATAATTGCTTTACATGTAATAATCTTATATCCTGCATTTGTTGATGCATAGAGAACATCAAAGAGATGTTTTCTTCTGTGAATGAATTTTTTAAAAATTGGTATGTAATGATACAAGGTTCACCCATTATAAATATACTTTTCCTTCAGTGGAAGTGAAAGTGTTAGTGGCTCAATCCTGTCCTACTCTTTGCGGCCCCATGGTCTGTCCATGGAATTCTCTAGGCAAGAATATTGGAGTGGGTTGCCATTCCCTTCTCCAGGGGATCTGCCTGACCCAGGGATCGAACCAGGGTCTCCTGGTTTGATTGCAGGAGATTCTTTACCTCCTGAGCTACTAGAGAAGCCCCCTTTCCTTCAGTAATAACCTGTAAACAGAAGGCCATGGAGTTTCAGAACTATAACTCAGTGATGTTGTGCCCTAGGAGGAAAAATGCGTTAAGGAAAGTGAATGGTCAGTCTAGTTGAGAAAAGGAGAATTAAATCCGTAAAAATGGATGAGGGCATGTCCAGTTCTGTCCAGAAGGGAAAAGTTTTCTCACTAAACATATAAATACTTAGGTTCCTAATGTAGTTTCATCCCTATTTTTAACTCCTGCTTTGAAAATTTTACCTTGACTGCTGCAATAATTCCCTCTAATCTATAAGTACATTGTTTAATATGGTAGCCACCAGTCACACATGGTTACTCTGAGCACTTAAAATGTGAAATGGTCTGAACTGAGATGTACTGCAACTGTCAGATATACACTGAATTTCAAAGACTCAGGATGAAAAAGTGACTAAAATGACTTAATAACTGTTCAACATTAATTACAGATTGAAATTATAGTAGTCTTTATATACTGGGTGTAAAAAATACTATTAAAATTAGTTTTACCTGTTTCTTTTAGCTTTTTTTAATGAGGCTACTAAAAAATGTAAAATACCTATGTGGCTTGCATTCTGTTTCTATTGGACAGTGTTGACACAGAACCTTGGAGCCTTGATCATTTACTTACCTCTGTTTTGAGTCCATTCCAATTATTTTCTAATGCAGAGTCTGCCCTGGCCTACCTTAACTCCCTAGGTCCAACCTTGAGGGGAAGTGGGGTTGCCATTAGTGAGAAGGAGCCTCTGTTGGGCTGCTTAATCTCCATTCTGCTAGGTTAACTTTTGGAAAACTTTGTGCCCTGAAAACCTTGTTTTAATATGCTGTACCTTATGAAATGTGTTCCTTATCAAAATTTCCAAAAATACTGATAGCAAAAAAAATAAAATTACCCATAAAATCCACCATCCAGAGATAATCACTAATATTTTGGCATATGCCCTTCCTCAAACTTTCAATACACAAATAGATATAGAGGTATATATATGTATGTGTGTGTATACATATTTTTTTAGCAAAATGGGATCATACTGTATATATTGTTTTCTACTCTATTTTCTTTTTTACCTAATAAGATACAGAAATATTCTTCCATGTCAATAAAAATATTTTTCCAATTTCATTTTTCATGACTTTATTCAGAAGTTACCTTAGAAATGAGGACTTTGCTGATCACTCTATTTATCATTGAAACCTATACATACACCTTCCCAATCCTACCCTAATGAATTATTTTTTCTCCATAGCATTTGCCCCTAACATGAAATGTTATGTTAGTTAATGCTGTGAAATTTATTTATTTATGTAGGTAGACAGTTATTTAGCTTTATATGTTTCCATTACTAGAATACAAGTAACATGAAGGCAGAAATTTGTGCCAGTTCGTTCACTTCTCTAGCTTGGTGCCTAAAACTGTCCTCGGCACACACAGGATGCTTGAGTGTTTGCTGAATGAATGACTGGATTAATAAAAAACTATATCATATTCCATTATATTATCTGTTTTGGTTGATTTTTTAAATATTGTTATTTTATTTACATCTCACCTGTAACCACATTTAAGACAGCTTTTAAAGTTTTCAAAGGATCTGCTCTCAACTAAAAACAGAATATCTATAATCCATCCATTTGTTAGAAAGTATAACTAGATGTTGCCCAATTTTCATCAGAAGTGGCATTTGGAGAAATAACATTCACAGAGAACTGTGTGAAGAATAAACCATCCATCTGTCCATCTAGATAGTCTAAAATGGAGCCCTATTTTAAACTATGGCATCAGAGCATATTTGGGCTAAACTGTGGTGATTCTGATAGAACAAGCTCAGGACCTACTGAATCCCCCTCTGGTGTTTCTGCAGGCAACGGGAGTGTAAAACTCAGCATCGTACTGCTATTAGGCGTTCTAGATGGTGATGTCCACTAATGGCACTCAGTGTCTTCTCAGAAGAGCCACAAAACTTTTTGCTACCTTGAGGAACTGAAAAGTTTTATAAATTCTAAAAGGGATGTGAATCTCATTGTTCACCCATTTACCTTAGCTGCCAAGAAGCTCAGAGTTGAATTCATAGCCTACCTTTAGTATTTGGCAATACTGCTTATAGAATGCTTTTCTGTGTTAATTTTCCTTTTGCTGTCATTTTATTATAATATTTCAATTTTCCCTTTACCCTTACTTCAAAAAACTGTATTTTCCTATTGTTTTGTTTTTTGTATTATAGTAAAATATTACAAATGCTTTTTGGAATTAGGCAAATTATAAACCAATCAAACCACAGTAGGAATAAATACACTAGCTAATATAGCCTGGTGATAGGAACTGTTAAGACCATCTAATTCCCTTTTCCCAAAAGCCATGCTCACTAAGCCACTCTCTGATTTTAATGGCTTGTCCTGTACATTTTTCTATATAGAGAGAATAGAAATGCAACAGTGCATTCCTCTAAGCAGTGTATTTCTCACTGCAATTTAACACATAAACCAAATACCATGTTATTGCATTGGATTATAGAAAGACTAGAAACTCCCACTTGTAATTTCAAATTAAGATAGTATTCTTGTTAGACATGACTTTGATATGGTCCTAGACTAGAAGTACAGAGGGATAGGCTAAACAATTCTATAGATCCCATCCAGTTTAGCAGTTCACATTAAAACGGCTGAAACCAAATATCTAAGGGGACCAGGAAAGTAAACAAGGGCTCCATTTTTGCCAGACTTAAGTCTGAAGAGGTAGCAGGATATTGAGAAATGTTCATCATCACACACTTCTGATCAGGGGCTAAACCACAACTGGGGACTTGATTCCATCATAAAGATTTTTGACAGGTTTTCTTTGTTTCGTTTTGGGTTTTGTTGTGGCTATCCCAAAGCACCATATACACACACCCTCTCAAGGCTTGGGTTGGCACAGATGCAGTTCTTGGCTTTGGCATTTGGCCGAGATGGGGTGGAGGAACAACTCTGATTTTCTTTTGGCCCTGCTTTCAGGATCTGAGTTTCCTGTCCTGGGATCAAATTCAGGCACTTAGGCAGTGAAAGTATGGAGTACTAACCACTGGACTGCCACGGAATGTCTTCCTTTTTTTTTTTTTTAATTTTTTATCTCAATATTTTCCCAAATCCCTATTAATCTAATTCTTGGCCTTAACAAGGTCATGATGAAATGATTAGATCAAGAAATGTCCTGACCGCAGGCTATATAGTATAGAAGTCACAAACCCTGCTCAGTCCTTCTCATTAAACTTCTGGGCTTTATTTATTTTTTTAATACGACCATTACATATTACACAAAAATAAAAGTCAAATGAACTTGGTATTTATAAATTATTAAATAAAAATACAGGAATATATATTTATATTTATAGAGCTTTTCTTCTCTTCTAAACTAACCAAATCTGTTCTCCCGCCGCTTTATGATTTTAAAAAAGTAAAATAGTGTATGCCCCAGGATAAGTGGGGAGTGGGGTTAATAAGTGCAGGACCTAGCTGCCCTACTTCTGCTCCTTCCTTGGCCTAAGCAAAGTCCATATTTGTCCCTTTGGGCTCTGGAGAGCAAGAAACACCCTCTCCACCTAGTTAATCTCTGAAAAATGGCAATAAGATTTATTTCCCTTATTTTTTAAAAAATGAAATGGATTTAAAAATTGGGAGCCATACTCAGCCATCTTGGCCAAGAGCTAATCCCAAGGAACTATATGGCTCTAAAAGAGAGTCTCTAGTTTTCCCTGACAGAAGAGTCTCTGGGGTTTCCATTCCCTCTCAGGCTAAGAAGGGCAGGACATGTCAAAACTGCCCTCTGTGGTCCCATCCAAGCTATACCTCTGGAAATCCAGCCCACGCCCTTTTCCCTTTCAGAAAACAGCCTCTCCTTCCACCCAGGTGTGAAGGCCTCCGAGCAGGGCTTTTTGGTAACTGACCATGGTCCCTGCCTCCCCTGTTTGCTACAGGCTCCAGGAAAACTACGAGGGCGAGACGTTCTGTGGTAGGGGGCGGGGGAAGTCTGCCCCAAACCTGGGGGAGCACAGGCTCCAATTTGGATGGTCTAGTCAACGGTTTTCCAACTTTCTTCTTTTTTCAGCAGCAAACCCCTTAATGCAAATAAAATCTTACCCTGAACCCCGATATGTAAGACAGCTACAGGGGAGCTGTTCTGTTTGAGGGCAAGTCGCCTAGCCTGCTCAGCAACCCAGCTTCGTCTCCCCCAAGGACTCCTGAGGCAACCCCTAGGAAACTTCAGGGTCCTGCCAAGCAGGTGGAAAACCAATGGCCTAGTTTGACCTGAGCAAGTCAGAGACCCCCCAACACACACCCCAAAACTGCCTGCCACAGACCAGCTCTGAGTGCCTGGTACCAGCATACTCACAACAGACCAAGTGGCCCATGCAGTCCACCACCTCCCCTATAAATATCATTAAAAAGTGCAGCCCTCCTCAAAAGCAAAAGTCTGAGCTAAACACCTGAGGCCAATTTTGGTCCCACATTTTCGTGAGTACAACTGTGTCGCCACATTCTAGGACCACTGAAAATCTCCAAGAGTCAACCATGGTCTAGTTAAGCAGGTCAGTGCTCAGGATCAAGGGCAGGGTTCTAGAGCACTGTGTCAGAAGAAGTCAGCATTGGAAAGCAGCAATTTTAGCACCTTGGAAAGTGCAGCAGTGAGATCTGGCTCAGGACATGCATCTGGAGTGAACTCAACCATGTCTTTCTCAAAAGAAAAAGCCGTCATCTGAATCTGTTCTAGATGACTGTGCGCTCTGAAGTTAACGTCCTCAGACTCTGAGGTACAGACAAGTAACACCCATGCAAACAGTGTGGCTTCCAAGAAGATAGCAATGCTTCTAGGTCATGGCAGGTACTCTGGAACCCAGACACCTGGCCTTTAATGAAGCAGCACCACTGCCCACCACATGGACCAGGCCAGCCACAGAGTTTACACGTCACCCTCACACGCATGGTGTTCAGAGCTGGAATGTTCCTCTCAAGGCATCCACAGTCGTTCCGAGACACAGTGCAGGACCAGACTGTATTCCAGGTCTGCATTTACATCCACACACTCAAAGGGAAAATTAGTTAAAAGCCCCAATTTAGAGTTTAAGTTTGGATACAGAAGGTCCCAGAGATATAGGGAACCCTTTAGGCACCAAGGCGCCCCAGTGGGAGAGGAGGGCAGGGGCAGCTCCAGCTCCCAAAGCCCCCACCCACCGCAGGCTCCACAGCCCTGCCTTTCTGTCAGAGCCCAGGAGGCAGCAGCAAGTGTGTTGATGCACAAGGAAGGGGGATGATGAAGGAACAAGGTCAGCTATAGAACTGCTCTTCTCTCCAAAGCCCTGCTGACAACTTTCTGCAAAAAAGCGGCCAGAGCCCTCAGCCTGGATACAGTGTTTCTCCCTCAGCCTTGAGGCAGCAAAACAAGGGGGAGAGGGAGGGGAAGGTTGGGAGGAGGGACAGAGAGCTACCCTTGTTCTCACCACTGCAAGAGGGAGTGAATGTTTTCTCTTCAAGGAATCTCACCGCCACCAGATTAGACAAGCAGCCCAGCATGCACCCTCATGTCTCAGCAGCCCTCAGTCACAGCACTTCTTCCTAGCCCCTGAGAACCCCGAGCTCCCGTTCCAAAGGGATGTGCCTTCTGTATTTACCCCAAATCCCACTTATTGAATGGAGATGCCAACCCCCTCTGCAAGTCCACCTCCCTCAAGGCAGCAAATCAAGCTCCAGGCAGAGTTTCCTGTGCCTATACCTACAGGCATGATCCTTCCCACCTCCCCCAAGCCCTGGAATGACTCCATCTCCTGACTTTCCAAATACATTCCACAATGTCTCCAGCTCACTCTTTCAACGGCCTGCTTGGCACACTCAGCTCCCTCACACGCCACCTTTCCCCTTCCAATTCCCGTTCCATGCCCATTCTTTTCCCCACTTCTTCCAAGGGCATTCGTCCACTCTGCTCCTGCTCTCCTGCCCCCCAGCCACACCTCACCCCACCTGGCCCTGGACTTTCTCACTTGCTAGCAAAAAAGGCCCCTACAGTTACCAGGGCCCCCAGTGCCACAGCCCCCGTCAGCACTGTCCTCACTGAAGCCCAGTTCCCCTCCCGCAGACGCCGCGCCTCCTCCAGGGCCCCGTCCCCGTATAGAGCTGTGAACTCCGCCTGTGGGAGAGAAGGGAAGCAGGAGAGAAAGAAGGAGAAAGGGAGATCAGGAGGGGGAAAAGTGGAGAAAAGACGAGAGGAAGAGCTCCAGTTCCGTCCACTGCAAGCACCACCCCACCCCCAGCCCCTTGGATCCCCCATGAGCACCTGGCTCATTTGCCCTTCTCTACCTCAGGTGAATCCCATCTGAAATTTCCCTGGCCAAAAATTCTGCTCAGAACTGGCATCCTTTGTCAAGGTTTGTCTGGCCCACCCATCCCTGATCCCCGACCCTGCCCATGCCATGTACTCAGATGTAAAAAATTTGTGATGGTTGGATGCCATTTCTGTGCAGGCACTACCTGGCTACTGTGTGTTCTGTCCTCTGCTTTGGATCATGAGCCCACCAAATGATGAATGCATGGCAGCCCTGGAGTGCAGGGTTCAGAGATGCCCATAGTGAGGGCACCTGATTCCACCCAAACAGGCAGACTTGGCCCCCATGCCTCATTCCCAGCACAGCTGCCCCCCAGCTCCAGCCAGAGCCCCCCGTCTTCCCCCTGGAAACCAACTTTTCGGAGGGATGTGCAGAGCAGCAATCAAGAAGGTTCTTACCCAGCCCCCACTGCTGTGGATCCAGTCAGCCAGCCTCGTCTCCAGGTAGGCCACCATCCACTCCTGCACTTGTCCCACAAGTGGCTCCATCTCCTTGTTGACACTCTCAGCACACAACGCGGCTCCAAAGACAAAGAAGGCCACAAGGCGGCCCCAGTTGGGGCCCCCTTGGAAGAGTTCATCAGAGACCTGGGTGAAGCGTTGCTGGGCCGAGCCCGGGGTCACATGCAGCTGAGCTGCCAGATCAGAGAAGGTGCGCCGGAAGCGGGTCTCGAACTCATCTCCAGCTGCCCGCATGGCTTGGTGTAGCGGGTCAGCTGCTGGGCCCTCCCCGGGGCCAGCTCCACAAACATACCCCTTCTGCCTCAGCTTATAGCCCACAAAGTCTGCCACTAGAGCCCGTGTGTCTGGGGCCGAGGCTGGGGTCGCCATCCGGGCGGCTGTTGGAGTCAAACATAAAAGACTGGCATGAATATAGGGTCAGAGGCCTAGAAGGAGGTATTTCAGGTTTGGCCAGCCCATGAGACAGGCAGGGAGGTGAGGGGAAATCTCAGAGACCTCTGGGCCGGGAGGGTTAAGAGCAAGGAAATTAACCCATGGCGAGGGGCCCCACAGCCAGAGGGGCTGGCCCTTAAATTCGTAATATGCCAAATTCAATATAAAACAAGTAAATTTCATCTAAAATACTTTAGATTCTTTCCATAACAAGACAACAGCAGCTCTATGACACCCCTACAACCCCTCCCCCTCCAGTACACACCTTTTTGGCTAGAGGAAGGGGCTTGGGGCCTCCCCAGGGGCAAGATGCAAAGATGCTGGCAGAGACACAAGATGGGGGAGGAGACAGGGGCCGAAGGGAAAGGAGGAGAACCAAAGGATTGCCTGGGACAGAGAAGGAAGGGGACACTCACCCAGCCTGGATGGCAGCTCTTAGGACCCAGCACTGGTGGCAAGGAGCCCCCAGCTGGGGCCTTTCATCCTCCTGCCCAGCCTGGAGCCCTGGGAAGGGGAGGGGAGATCAGAGCTAGGTGGGGAAGACTAGGAATCAGGGTCTGGGCTGAGAAGGGCTGGGGTCGCAGCTCCCGGGACCAGGCCCCTGCCCCCAACGCTCTACCAGCTGTGTGGCCGAATCCATGTTTAATGACTGTCCTCCCGGGAAACCCAGGGCCAAGGGCTTCCTGCCGACACCATCTCTGCTCCCGGCTCCCCTCAGTGCAGCCCAGAGGCCCAGCTCCTCCCTCACCCCCACCCTCAGCCAGGCTCCAACCCCGCCTGCCTGCCAGGTTAGGGATCTCACGGGTCAGGCCGCTGCCGGGATCCGGCTGTTTCCTGGTGCAGGAG
>NW_011495077.1:1976247-1980412 GCF_000754665.1 Bison bison bison | reverse complement strand
ATGATGGGGCCCAGAGATGCGTCCAGAGAGAGGGGCGGGGCTGGGACGCAGGCTTGGGAAGAGCCACAACTCAGGAAAGGAGAGCGCTGCTGGAGGCCAGGAAGAACAGGGCCAGGAGGGCATCGAGGGCCAGGCAGGGCTTCTGACCCTGGAGGCTGTGAAGAGAAGCCGGCTGGGCCTCATGAAACCTTGGAGTAAATTCAGCATTTCCAGAAGGTCTCTGACGTTCCATGCACTTGTTGAACTCTTCCAGCCCTGGAGTGGGTGCCCAGAAAAGAGAACCGTTCCCATACTGGTGGGAACTGCCTGCCAGGCGCCTTACCCCGTGGGACTGGCAGACGTGACACAGACAGCAGACACTTCCTCTTCTCTCCAGGACCTTTAACCCAGTGGCCTCTGTGTGAGCTGGGGCTTTAGCCAAGCATCGGGGAGCCAAGACTCGGATATGCGAGCAGTTTCTGCAGGTAACTTTTCTTCATCTTCTTTCTTCCTTTTTAAATAATCAGATTGGTTTTAATTCTTTCTACCCAGTGCATGAACTTACTCTCATTATGAAAAAGTCAAATAATATAGAAGTGTAGAGAAAAAAACACCAGTCCTCAGTCCCTCTGCTGCTCCCAAAATTCCACTTCCCTCCTGCAAGTTGCTAATGTCAAGGTTGACGTTTATCCTTTCAGATTACATATATGTACACACATACATGAATGTCTATTATTTATACCAGGCAGTATGTTTACACAGGGTGTGAAGCCACCTGACTACAGCCGATCCACACAAGGGCACCCTCAGGCATTCTGGCTGGGGCCCACCGGCTCTTGCAGCTGGCACATAGTACAGCTCCATTTGGAGGACTCTCCAACCAGACCAAAAGAGGTAACCCAATTCTCCTTCCCTGCTGGTTCCTTTGCTTCTACCTCCAGTCCAAGCCTTGGTATTCCCATCTGCCCCAAACTAAAGAAGAAAGGTATTTTTTGCAACGATGGTAACAACTAACACATTTTAAAGACTTATTTAGGTATTAAATGCTTTCTTTACATGCTTAATATTTTATCCTCATATTGGTCCTTATGTTGTGTTATTCTCATTCTATGGATGAGCAAAGTGAGGCTTGCAGATGTTAAGTAATTTTCCCAAAGCCACATACTGAGAAGATAGGCCTCAACCTAATTGTGATTTGAAAGTTTGTTTTAACTTTAACATTGTACTGCTTCAAGGTCCCTCTTTGCTTCCGGTAATCAATGTTGTTAATCATGCTGTTTATGAAGCCAAGCCAAATCCACACCATTTACAAACCCAAACTCAGTTCTCCCCAATATTCTGAACCTAGCATCTATTTCGCTCCTTTATGACTGTATCCTTTCAACCATCTGCATTTCTTCTTTGCTCTTGGAATAGTCATTCCAGATGCCATCAGCAAGGGTGCCTCCTTTTTTAGAGAATAATCTAGTCCTTCATTTGCAGTCTTGATTTCTTCTAAGATGTTTACTTGAAATAAAAACACTTTTAAGTCTCAGGATCCAAACAGATTTCTCTCTGCCTGGCCGATTCATTTATAAGCTCCGTGAGAGCAGGCACTGAATCGTACTCACTTTTATGTCCTCATGGCCTAATAGACCTTCAGTAAATGTTGACTGAAGAAATCACTCGATGCCTCTGGCCAGTTACTGGGCAGGCCCAGTCAGATGTTTGAAGATCATTGCAGTGGCTACTTAAGAAACAAAGACTGCTGGACCAACACAAATTACACCAGGTCCAAGGCTGTGTGCCTCAAGGATCTTCTCAGACCAATACCACAGAGCCAAGGAATGGCAGCTGAGACAACAGAGCTCTTCTCAGAAAACCCCGGGCCATGTAGGCTGACACTGAACCTTACCTGTTCCGTCAGTGACATATGGCACCAGAGCAAGGAAGACAGTTTTAAACTGCTTTACTATAGCACAAATTACTGTAGCATTATTTCATACCCTAAAATATGAAAAGAATGTGTTTTCTGTGGATTACATATGTATGTGTAAAAGAAGAAAATAAAACTCAGTATATCACTTTAAAAATGAGTCCTGGTTAAGGAGCATTGCTATGCTTAATACTGGAGTTAAAATGCCAACAGAAATAAATTGTTTAATAAATAGTATATGTCTCACTATTTATTTCCAACTTAGTCACTTGTGATTTTACAGTTGAACTCCCTTGTTGCTCTAGAGATTCCATTTCTACTCTAACATTCCATATTTCAGTGCTTGGATAGTTAATTATTACCATGAAATGTTTTAATCCACTTAATATAATTAAGGGTATAAAATAGTAGACTCTAGAACGGAACTGCTGAGATTCTAATTCCAGCTCCCCAAATATTAATTTATGTGCCCTTGGGGAAGAGACCTACCCCCTCCTTCAATTTTCTCATCCATAAATTAGGCATAATACTCCCTCTCCTATGATGAATGTACTATATGAGTTAGTGTTTGTAAAACAATGGTACCTAGCACATTGTAAGTGCTACATAAGATCAGTAGGGAGTTAGAAAAATACTAAACAAAACTTCACTTTTTTCCACAAATACAGAAAAAAAAAAAAATGGAGTAAAAAGCAGCTCTGTGCTCTTCTTGGAGCTCTCACTGGAACTACAACTCCACAGTCCCAATTCCAAGAAAGATATGTGATGATTCATTCAATAATTTGAAGGCCTACTATGTGCTGAAACTCACCATGAATCAGACACAGCCTCTGCTGGTCAAAGAGCTTACAGTTAGGTTAGAGATCAGAATTTTAATCCACTTTTTCTTACAGATGAGAAAACTGAGGTCCAAAGAAGTTGTGCCTTGCTCAAAGTCACACAGCTGAATAGCACCAGAGGTGAGACCAGAAACTAGGTCTTTCCACAACTCTCAGCTCAGAACTCTTTCCAAAGGGCCACCCACCTATCTGAGCGCCACATCTCAATTTCTATTTGAGACTCTACCTAGCTTTTGTGACTTTCCCATATTTGCACCCACCACTACCATCCTCCCAAACCTGGAGCCTAGGGTTTAGGAAATAAAACATTGAGCACAGAAGAGAAAGTTTCAGGCTGGGCGGTTTGAACCTTCCTCTTAAAGAAAAGGTTGCGCTCTACTCCTTGCGTTAACTCTTCCGGCGCCGGAAAGGCTGAGGCCGTTAAAAAGAAAAAAAAGGAAGAGTGGTCCCACTCTGAACCGATAGAGTGGAGGGCCCGCCTCCTGGTGCAGCAGCATCAATGATAGATAGGGAGTCACTTGTCACAGGGCTGTGGGCGGGGGCCAGGCCCCGCGAGGGCCGCGGGACCGGAGGGTGAGCGCGGCTAAGCGCAGGCTCAGAGGAGACAGCCTGCAGGAGGTGATGGTCAAAGACCCTGGGAGAAGGTGGCCAGTGGGAGGAAAGGTAGTCACTTGGAGACGAGGCAGAGCTGCAGGAAGTGAAGGATTCTGGAGGTGACAGCAAGGAAAGCACACAACTGCGAGGGCTGGCTGAAGCTTCTGTGCGAACACCGGCCGGGTGCGAGCTAGGAAAGGAGGGCAGCGCGCCGGCGCCGCCGGAGGGTCACGCCCGGGCGTGGGGGGAGTGCCATGTCTCGCGAGCGGCACCCCCGCACCGACATCCCCCGCAACCTGAGCTTCATCGCCTCACTGACAGAGCGCGCCTACTACCTCAGCCAGCGGCCCAGCCTCGGGGAGGAGCCAGAGGAGGAACCGAGCGAGGGAGGGACGCGTCTCGGGGCCCGATCCCGAGCTCCAGGTCCCAGTCGGGGGCGCCGGGCTCGTTCTGCGCCCGCCGGAGGCGGGACCCGGGCGCTCCGCAACCACAGCCCCGATACCCGTAAGAGAGTGCGTTTCGCTGACGCGCTGGGGCTGGAGCTGGCAGCCGTGCGCCGCTTCCGCCCGGGAGAGCTGCCCCGGGTGCCCCGCCACGTGCAGGTCCAACTGCAGAGGGACGCCCTCCGCCACTTCGCGCCGTGCCAACCCCGCGCCCGAGGCCTCCAGGTAGGCGGCAGGGGCACTCCGCTTCCCCAGGACTTCCTCAGCTTGGCCTCGGCGGAAGTGTGGGAGTGGATTTACCTAGAAGCACCCATCTCCATTCCCAACCCTGGGCTTGCTCTCTCTCACCCGCTTTGGGGTTCCCTTTGGCGAGTTCCCTAGGCCACTCTCCCTGC
>NW_011495077.1:1967630-1976003 GCF_000754665.1 Bison bison bison | reverse complement strand
AAAAGCGCGTGAGCGTGCGCTGGAGTGCAGACGGCTGGCGGAGCCAACGAGAGGCGCCCGCCGCCTACGCCGGCCCGGCCCCACCCCCGCCGCGCGCCGACCGCTTCTCCTTCCGCCTGCCGGCGCCACCCATTGGAGGGTCCCTGCTCTTCGCCCTACGCTACCGCGTGACTGGCCGCGAGTTCTGGGACAACAACGGCGGCCGTGACTATGCTCTGCGTGGGCCGGAGCACCCGGGCAGTGGCGGAAACGCGGAGCCCCAGGGCTGGATCCACTTTATCTGAGACGCAGGCGGCCGACGGCGGAAAAAAATCAAAGGCACCAGGAGGGTTGGGAGATCCCAAACATTTGCCTGAGAGGAATGGGAGAAACCGGGATTGGCGGGGAGCTGTCCTAAGGAGTCAAGTCAGGGAGGGCGAGGAGAATGGGAGAAACCAAAGGGGTGTAGGGAGTGCGTGGACTTAAAGAAAGCCGAGGAGACTGGGGGGTGGATGTGAGTGGATGAACCCACGTCATAGAAAAGAGAGACGGAAGGGATGCTGGAATATTAGGAAAGAAGCAAAAGGACGATGGTGACGTTCTCTTCCGTGAGTGGGTACTGGGAGAAAGTGAGTAGGTGGGTCAGGCCTAGGTAGTCAAAGGTTGAGGACACCTCTTTGGTACTCAGGAGGTATTTTATGTGAACTAGAAACATACCGCAGTTGAAATCATTTAGATTGCTGGTTCACTCCCTCTTACTGGTCTTTGCCACCCCAGGTCCCACAGCCTTGCTGTCCTAGCTTTAACTCAGCCATAATTACCTTGCTTAAGTTCCAGGAATTTGGCCATTGCTCCCCAGCCCCCGCTTTAATGACAGGATTCCCTTGTCATCCCTGCAATCCCTGGTTTCAGTCTCTGATGACTGGCTGGGGAGTGATGGCAGGTAACAGTCAGAGCTCCTTCCTCCAGGCAGCCGTGGGATGAAAATGAAAGCAAAACCAACTCCAGGCCTTGTAGCTAAATAATGTGGTGCCTAAGGGGTGAGTGCAATCCGGGGCTTCCAGAAAAATGCCAGCCTTACCTTTCTGGGTGCCTTCTAATGACCTCTAAGCACTTTATGGATTGTATTTGTGAAGGGACAAGCGAAACACGGGACTCTTTCTGCCTCAGAAGAAAAGGAAATCACTGACTAGCTGGATAACTTTGGGCAAGTTACTTCACCTCTCTGGGCCCCAGTTTCCTCCTTGAGAAACAGCATTTGGATTAGCTGATCTTTTAGGCCCCTTCTTGCTCTGACATTGAATGATCTGTGAGGGGCAGAGTGTGGATTAGAAGCCACATTCTCCAGCCTGCAGTTGGAGTGCTTACAGTTCAGAACACACAGCACCCCAAGCGTCTGGTTGGGCCTGAGAATGGTCCTCCAGTTTTTGACACATGTTCCAGAGCCCAGGAAACATCCCATAACCAGCCTGAAGTCTCAGGGTATTCCAGGGCCTCTTTCAAACCACAGCGCATCCTCTGCCCCCTTGCTTTTTGCTCTTGCCCCACAGACTTCCAGCCTGGGTGCTATGAGACAGCTTGGGGGAGGTGCCTCTATTGGGGAAAATGATGCTTGGGAGCCCCTAAGATGAAACAGTGTTGGGGACTTTCTTGAGGTTAAAGGATTATTGGTATAAGAAATGGGGAAAAAAAAGAAATGGAAAACATTTCAAATAAACAGAGCAGCTTGAAAATTAAATGGTGCCAGAAGATAGCAGTCTGTTCCATACCCTGAGCAAGTGAATGGGAAAGCTGGACTCTCCTACCCATTCCCATTCATGCTTTATGTCTCCTAGTTAACCTCTGCTGGGTGTTTGTTTTTTCGCTCCTTTCACCCTGTTTCTAAGCTCTTCTCTTTCCTTCTGCCCCTCTCACCATTTTCATTTTCTTTTAGCATGTAGGGTATTTACCTTCATTTCCTCTAACTCCATCTGCCTCCCTCTTCATCCTTGTTGATCTCTGCTATTTCTTCTCCCTCCAGAGGAGTGGAGAACCTGCTTCCTTTTCTCCAAGACCATGGTTGGTCCACTTTCCTCTCTCAGGCTCCTTCTTGACAGTCTCCTAGAAGGGAGAAGAAGCAGTTCCTGATGCTACAGATGAGCATGGAGTTCCCAGGTAACCAGCTCCCCCAAACCCATTTCTTTCTGTTACTGATTTCTCAAAAACTTTTGGATTCCCCTTTTACCACTCAGTGAGAGAAGCTAGACACACATGTGCCCATACATGCATTCAGAATAGAGTATGGGGCTTATCGTGCCCCTCCTCTCCAAAACCCTAATTCTTTTTTTTTTTTTTTTCAAAACCCTAATTCTTTAAAGAAAAAAAAAGGTTAAAAGAGAAACCCCAAGTCACTCAAATGCCCATTTAAATGTTATCCTTATAAAGAAAGAATTTCATGTATCTTGTGGATCACCTTCAGGTCAGAGTTCCAGCAGAGTGAAGAGACAAAGTGTACTGGAAGCCACCAAGCAATGCACTTTTTAGTCACCAGTGAAGAACCCAAGGGAGGATAATGAAGCGGGAGGGTTGCTTATTGTGTATGCATGACTGTTACCTTGTATTTAGCAATCTCAAGAGCCCACATTATTTATCCACTAAAATCTGGTGCCTTGCATGCATTATGTTCCTCAAAACAACCCTATGAATTGAGTAATGTTATTCTTGTTTTAGAGAGAAAACAGTTCAGAAAAGCTCAGTAATTTATTCAAGATCACACAACTAGTAAATGGCAGAGCTAGGGTTGTGAACGCAGGAGATCTCCAGAGCCTCTGTGCATAAGCATGATGTCATAATATTTTCCTTTAAAAACAAAATTAAAACCTTGCCATTAAAAAAAAAAAAAAAACAGAAACCCTTGCCACATATCTCGTACTAGGAAAAGACCAGTTTCTAATTGTGCTCTGCCTTCCCAGTATCCCTAACTGGCTTGGGAAAGTCAAAGCACTGAGGGTCCCAAGCTTCATCTGCTCCTTCCAGAAGCTTGCTGCTGCTTTCTGTGACCCTGTGATCAGCAAGGAACCACTTCGCCTGCCTGCTGGAGAATTTAGGAACCCATGTGAACTCCAGCCTTCCCATACACTGGGATTCTCTTCTGGCCCTAGGTCGTCCACACCTGTTGACGTGCTACACACCTTCTTACCCTCCCTCCCCACCGCCTGACTCTAGCCTTGAATTGCCCAGTTCCCTAATATTTGCACTGGAAGGGTTCATGAACAGGCTAATTGCTGGATGGTCTGCTGGATGGTCGGTCTCCTAGAGCCCGAGTAATACTAAGGGCATAAATGCAAATGGACCTGGGGTTAGGGAACCAAAGAGAATTCATTGTTCTTGAGCTTTATCTCTAAGAATTACCATTGCTCACCCATTCCTCTATTCTCAGCATTATAGAGCCAAGACATGAGTCTTGTGGTTTTTCCATACAGAGTTGCCACAGGGTAGTGGTGGGAAGGTGGTAAGCTGTAAGTCAAATCTGACATGAGAAACACTAGGAATTCGGCAGAATCTTTAGAAGTGTGTCATGTATTAGGCACAGGACTTTCCTGTAAAGCCTGATGACTACGAACAGGAACAGTTGAGGGTATAACCTGTCAGCCATGGCCTGGGAAGTGCCATATGAGAAACCTGTACCATGGTCACGGGCTGGGTCCTTGAAGCAACACAGCAGGAACACTCTTGCCCTTTCCTCTATCATCCAGACCTCAGATGTCCTTCCTACATACTCTTCCTGTTCCTTTGTTTTCCTTTATGAATGTAGCTCATCATTTATCTTTTTAATAAGCCCTAACTCAGCTTTCCAATCTTATCCCACATTCCCTTTCTTCTAACTCCTGTTTCTCTGGAGCTCCTCTGGATCTTGGCAATCCATAGATCACAATTCAGAGACCTGAAAAGGCTTGTCTTCTAGATTCCTCTAGAGATGAGGACACAGGTCCAGAGATGAGAAGGGACACCAGCAGGGTCAGAGAATTTGTTAGTACAACTGCAGATGGGACTTAAACCCAAGCCTCCTGACCACATTCTATTCCCAGGCTACCGAAGAGTCCTCTCTCCACAGGGACAGACCCATGATTTTTCTTGGCAAGGGATACATCAGAAGTGTTTCATTTTCTGCTTCTAGTTTCCATTCCCTACTGCATTTAGGCAGAAAGAGAAACAAAAGGGACCAGTATATCATTAGCCTTGGCACTTGTTTCAGTGATGTTGCTGAAGAACAGTGAAGTTGCTAAAACAAAGAAACAACTAGATAATCTACCCATTGAATAGCTAACCTAGAGAGGAAATAAAAGTGTGTTCTGTGAATCCCCCCAAACCACTGTTCTCACCAGACCCTCCCCGAACCTCCCCACCTCCTTCACAGCGCAGCTTGGTACTCTGGACCCCATACCTGCTGGTATTGTGCCTCATTTCAACTTCCTCATGCAACTGCCCTCCCTTTTGAATAAAAGACCTCATATTTGAAATAAAGCTGAAATTTGAAAAGAAAGTATAAGATGTTGATAAGTATTATTTTGGGGGGGCTGAGGGTGGCAAGAGACCCAGAGGCAAGATTTCTTCCTCCCTCTCACCCCTCATTGCTTGGCCATCTCATTTCTTGAGATGGGAAGGAGATAATGGAGGAGTTGGGCAGCCCTGTTACGAGACACCCCTATTGTATGACACTACCATTTTGGGCAGTGGTAGGGAAAGTTACCAGGCCTGGTGCTTAGCTCCCCTCTACCCTGCACCCAGAACCAGTTGCTGCTGCAATTAAAGGGAATACCTCAGGTAAAAGGTTTCCCCTTTGGTGGGGTGCTCTTAAGGGATCATCTAAATTACATTCTGCTCCTTAGGCAGTAGAGGGAAGATCAAAGCCCCTTTGTCAAGGGTAACCCTAAAACAAAGAACAAGAAGCATAACGGAGAGGAAAAGCAAGGACCTTTGTCTAATACAAAATGAAGTGACAGAAATAGATACTAAAGGGAAGTAACCTTGAAAAAGACTGAGTTCTAAAATAGTTATTGACTCCCACATCACCTGAATGATGAAAGAGTCCAATTACCCTCAAAGTAATGAAAGGACATTACTTTATAGGGAAGCCCTAGCCCTAGATTAATCAGATGCCATGTCATTACATCATAATGGCCAAGTTGTGATGTCACTGCAGAGTACCCACTCTTTAGTACACATTGTAACTGAAACCAGATATGCTGAAGAGTAGAATGGGCATGAGGAGCAGACACCCAAGGAGAGGTAACTGAGGGCTTTCCAGGGGTTCCCTCCATGGCTTATTGCCTAGGGTTGCTCCATGGCCCTAATGTCTTTCTAGACTTGTCACATCTTCGTTTGGTAATAGGTTTGTCTGAAATCTTTCTTCTGCAAACTCCTTTATTGCAGCTTTTGCTATCCTAAGTCCTCCATACTTGGCAGCTGTGATTGGTCAGCCCTCCCCTCCAGTGTTTCTCAGGACAGAGCACAAAACATTAGAGCAGGGTTTCCCTAAATGGGGCAGAAACTCACCATATCCATTTCATTCCCAGGGATAGATCCAAGTTTTTGGTTGTCTGAAGCACACAACTTATGGACCCTTTTTTCAAGAAAAATAAAATACATGAGGCACAAGAGTGAATATATTTCAGGATGAGAAAAAATATAAAAGTTATAATTTTTAAAAAACTGATAAAGATCACAAAATCAAGAAAAACAAAATTTAAAAGTTATCTATGTGGCAAACCTAAATATTTTCCCCTACAATTTTGTTTTTGGCTGCACACTCTGATATCCAGTCTTTTAATATGATTACATATAATTTTTGCATAAAGAGGTAATTCCATCACCATGATCACTTAAAAAAATTTTTTGGGGATCATTTAAAAAAATTTCACCTTCACACCTTGTAAGTGAACAATTATGTTCACATAATTGGGAGGGGAGGATTTTTGTCAAACTTGGGAAAACCCTACCAAATTTCTTTAGTATATGTGGTGTAAGATTTTGGAGCATTTTCAAATTTTGTAATAATGAATAACATAACTGAATTGTTGACATTAGTAGTATTCCTGGAGGCTGTATATTAGTTTGTTAGAGCTGCCATAACAAAATACTTAGACTGGGTCGCTTATAATATGGAAATTTTCTCACGGTTTTGAGGCTAGAAGCCTGAGATCCAGACGTTGGCAGGGTTGATTCCATTCTGAGGTTCCTCTCTCTTGGCTTGTGGAGAGCCATCTTCTCCCTATGTCTTCATATGGTCTGTCCTACCTGCATGTCTACATCCAAATTCCGTCTTCTTATAAGGATAGCAGTTATACTGAATTGACTTACCCTAAAGACCTTATTTTAATTACCTCTGAATAGACCTTATTTCCAAATATGGTTACATTCTGAGGTACTGGGAGTTAGGACTTTGACAGGAATTTTAGGGGGACACAGTTCAGCCTGTAACATTATAAATACTATTAACCGTTCAAAGAAGTAACTGCAAATGACAGATGTGTGACTCCTAAACCCAAACTAAATGTATTCCCAACTCAACTTCGTTAGTCAATCCCAAAATGCCCATGGCCTCTTCACTGCCACTGGACAAAAAGAGAAGGGTGATAGAGGGGAAGTCAGAAAGAGACATCGATCTTGACCAATTGCAGTTTGAATTTTTTTTTTTTAATTCTACAAAAACATATTAACACATTGCTGAGACTCTTCCAGTGCTTTGGAAGAGATCTGTGCAAGAGAGGACTCTTAACTTCCTCCAGCTTCCTTAGCTATTGGGTAATTGTGTATCTGGTCAGTCCTGCTAATGTTACTGAGCCATGCAAAGCGGGAGGGAGTTTTCACTAAAGATTGAGGATGATGTGGTAGGTCCACATTCTTCAGCACTAGTTCCTGGAACTGCTTCGATGATCACTGACTTGCTAACTTCCTTCTCTGATAATGTCAAGTCTGGACCTCTTCCTCTCTTCCACTCCCCTACTCCAGTCCACTCCATCATCTTCTTACGTGTAAGGGTGAAACCAACATAAAAGAGGGAGTCTTCAGCCTGCTTTCCAGAACCAGGGCACAGGAATTTCTTTCCTTGGATGATTCTTCTCTTAAATCTTGGGTCTTTGACTCTTCTGCATACCCCTGACTTGGAAGTGTGTATCCTTCTGAGGCAAATGTGACTGAGTAGTCTACATTTCATAATTCCCAGCCCATGATCTGTGATGCCCAGAAGGACTGACTTAACCCCCCAGGAGCAGCCACTAAATTTTCACAGTTCCTGCCTGGCTTTCTAGCCAAACAAACTGAATTCTTCCCACTCAATATCCAGCCTCATTGTTTGGATTAAAAGAATGAGCCCTCCATTGACAGCTGAGGGTTGTCACTGCCTAAAATGTTTCGCTTTTCCCTTTCTTCCTTACATACAAACCATTGGGGTTATTATAATAAGTCTTGAGTTTGGAGGTTTGTATATAGCACCGGCCTTGGCTTAAATCCTAAGTGATCAAAAGTTTCTAACTGTAAAGCTGAGAAGATTATTTCTGTTGCTTACTCCTATCATGCTTTTAAGGGATACTAGTTTGAAGGGCATGGCTCTTAGGACTTGGGATTGTTACCAAATGTACTGAGAGAAGGGAGGAAGGGGCAGATGCAGAGTCAACAGGAAAAGCTGAATTAGAGATACATTTCTCATGCTTGGCAACCTTTAAAGAGCTCTAGACCTTAGTGTGGAGCAATGAAGAATCAGAAGTATCAGTTATGATGGTTGACTTTTTACAGGGTATATGGGGAGTGGCGAGATATGTGGAATACAGGGCACCATTCTGAAACTGTTTTATAAATTATTTTAAGTATATAAGCTGCTGCTGCTAAGTCACTTCAGTCGTGTCTGACTCTGTGCGACCGACCCCATAGACGGAAGCCCACCAGGCTCCCCCGTCCCTGGGATTCTCCAGGCAAGAACACTGGAGTGGGTTGCCATTTCCTTCTCCAATGCATGAAAGCGAAAAGTGAAAGTGAAGTCGCTCAGTCGTGTCTGACCCTCAGCGACCCCATGGACTGCAGCCTTCCAGGCTCCTCCGTCCATGGGATTTTCCAGGCAAGAGTACTGGAGTGGAGTGCCATTGCCTTCTCCGAGTATATAAGCTATTGTGACCTAAATAAACAAGAGAAGACTATCATGAGAACAGAAGAGTCACTTCAGAAAGTATTGTTCCCAAGTTTTGGTCAGAAGACAGAATCCTAACTATACAAACTTTTGGCCCAGAATTTTGCAGTGTGTGCAATACTAAGTCGTTAGAAAGCCCGTTTTATTATAATCCCTTTCTTGACAGCAAAATCAAGGCCCCCCAACATGAGGCACAACTCCAGGTAGTCTTTACTAGGAGGGCCTGGGGGGGG
>NW_011495077.1:1967050-1967530 GCF_000754665.1 Bison bison bison | reverse complement strand
GGGGGGTGGGGGGCTGGCAAGAGCTAATGAGGTGACCCCCTCTAGAACTTCATCTTTGAGAACACCTGTCTGGTGACAACTGGACCCGGGAAGCGGCGGAAGGTGCCAGGCTGCTAGGATCATTTTTCTGGGTGGCCAAGACACTTGATCCATCTCGAGAACAAGTTAACGGTTGCTCTAGGTGCTTCGTTTACAGTTGACGCTGCTGACGGAGGTTTGACCCTAGGTTGGGAACGCTTGTCTCCTATACGAAACTGGCAAAGGGATACTGAAAACGTCTTCCTTCCGGAGGAAACAAATGGGGAGTAGTTGTAGGCGGTTTGGACAGTTCAGCAAACTGCTTTGAATTTCTTGGGGAATTCCAGGAGGAACATTGCCCAGCGTACCCCCGAAGATCCGGCGCCCACAAGGCGAGGGTAGGAGGGGGTACTGTTCACGGCATCCTAGCCCGGGGGGACATCTTCCCTGCCCCATGTAGCC
>NW_011495077.1:1949185-1966767 GCF_000754665.1 Bison bison bison | reverse complement strand
CATGGTGCGAGGCTGGGAGCCGCCGCCCGGGCTGGACTGCGGTGAGTGATCCCCAGCCCTTTCGACTTCCCCTTCCAGTCCCTGTACGATCTCCGACCTCCGGAGCCCCATCTCCGCGCTGGGGGGAGGAGGAGAATTCTAGGTTCGAAGTGGTCCGGTTCTCTCTCCTTTCTCCTCAGGACTTTTCGGTTCCCTGTTTTAACTGGGGGAGGGTGAGTGGGTGTATAGAAGGAGGGGAAGGCCGGGTTGGGACGCCCTTGGCGAAGAGAGGGTTGAGATTTGCCTGCTCCCTGGGGCTCATCGCCCCAAGTGCAGCAACTTTTTGTTCTCTGACCCAGTTTGGAGCCTTCTAGACTGCCTGCGAAATGGAGGATAGGAGAAACGTTTCCTTCCCAGGCCTCCCCTCCTCCCCTCCATGACTGCCTCCTGGCGACTTCAACACACGTACAGAAACCTGGCCTTATTCCTGGGGAGCATGGCCTTTGGGAATGAAAGGTTTGAGAGAAACTGCCCCTTCTGACCTCTACCCAGCCATACTCAGAAAACCAACCAGAAAAGTAAGAACCTGAGTCCTCAAAGGTTCCTGGTGTTGCCTCCTAATCAGAGACTTCTAAACTGAAAGAAGACTCAAGCTGAGACCTATTTGGTAATGTGGACCCAGATGATATATTTTGTATGAACCCTCTTCTCACCATACATTTGAAGGGCTTTTTATGCTGAGGATAGGTAGATGGCAGTAATTGAAAGTAAGCCAGTTAAAGTTGGGAATTTTTTAAATGATGCATACATATCCTAAGCGTTGTCATTAAAAGTACATTCATCTCACCAATTTCTTGGGTAAGTGTCCCAGCGTTTTCTTTGTGTTTGCTGATTGGCAGTCCCAATTGTCTTTCTAATATCAACTACATAAGCAAATCTCTAATCTGGCTACACCCTGAGAACTTTAAAATAAACTACCTTCATCTGCCCCAATCCAGGCTAAGTAAATCAGAACGAGGTGGATGCCGCGGGTTAAGTTTCCCCGGGTAATTTTTCTAATAAGCCGTCAGACTGGAGCCACTGCATCATCATCTGTGATTTCCAGGTTTGGTTTCTTTAAAGTGGAGTCTGAATTTAAACACTTTTGAAGCAGTATGAATGCAGAATACTTCTGAGATTTTTAAGTCTCCTAGCCCTCAGTCTTTTACAGTTTTCTTGCCTACTCCCAACTCAACAATTTTTTTAAAATGTGCATTTCTTTGTATTATGTCTTTCAAAGCATCTGACTTTTTTTTTCAGAAACAATTCTTAATGCACTAATTTTCATAGGTTTATAGGATGTTTAATTATATAGAGACAAACAAGGGGCATAAGCAGGTTTGGAATCACACACAACTGGCCTCAGCACATAGGGCAGCTGAAGGAAGCAGATGACTTTGCCATGCTAGAGAATAGACTACCAGCCTCTAGTGTCCAGTGCACTGTGGGTACTGATTATGTAATCCAGTGGGGGTCAGTTAAACCAAGCTCCTGGACCAATTGAACATCTTTCGCTTCTACTCTGTCCAGCTAATGGCACTAGTACCTAGTCCCTTCTAAACTAATTTACATTCTCTTTCAGGCTTCCAGCCACTCCTTCCATTCATTCATAAACTGTTTTCTTAAAGCACTTACGACCATTGCCTTTATTAAGTTCGGAGGACACAGGACAGAATTTCTAACAGGGGCTTCTGGACAATCAGCGAACCCCCTGAGATTATAATTTATAATCTGTAAATTTGAATGTTTGGGGCGGGGTGCGAGGTAAGTCATAACTTTCTGAAAACCTTTAACTTCTTATTTTCAAAGAGAGTCATGATCCACAAAGTGACAAGCACATGAATTGAGTATCACTAAATGTCCTTTAAGGCCCTGAAAACACATTTAATTCAGGAACATTCTTCAGTTCTCTGAATAAAGACTTAGAGAACTTAGCAGGCTCACATCTGGTCTTCACTTGAACTGTCACCTGTTTTAACCTTAAGCCTAGGCTCAAGATTTTTGTTTTTGGCTACACCATACCGCATATTTGATCTTACGTCTCCTGACCAGGGGATCACACTCATGCCCCTTGCAGTGGAAGTGTGGAGTCCTACCCAGTGGACCACCAGTAAATTCCTAGCCAAGGCTCAAGTTCTGAAGATCTCTTTTTCCTAGCCTTGTGTGAACACCTACACTGCAAGTTTAAGGCAGCCCATTAATACTTTTCTGCCTTTTGTCCAGGGGTATGGAAAGCCCAAAGGGAAATAAGGGTGTTACCCTGACTCTGTACTTTTTATTGGTGACTTTAAGTAGCAGTAAGACATATCTGGCATGGTTACAGATTTAGTAAATTCAGAATTGATAGTACCACCATCACTGACAACTCTACCCAGAGGAGTCCTTATTTCTCCAGCTCTGATTTCTTTCTTTTTCTACTTTCTCCAAATGAGGTACAAGGACACAAGATGCTATAGTGTCTTCACTGTGCTTTTGATTACTGTAGGATCTACTCTCCTTGTTATAGTTCTCAAGAGCTATTCCCTGGTTCTAGTTTCCTCCTATATCAAAGCCAGATTCTTCCAGGGAGGTACCAGCTCTACTGCTGTGTCCTAATTTTAAGGCACCATTCTGTATCAAAAAGTCTTTTCACAACTTGTGTTTTGTGTTATTGAAGAAATGTGGATATATGCAGTATACCAAATATGACCTTTGCAGTACTGTTATACTGAACTATCAAGCCATGAGAATCTTAAGGATAGCAGACCACATGAATGAAAGCAACCTGTTTCCTTATTGGCTTATAGCTGCACCTGCCTTATTCCCTGTCTAGCAGTCTTCATCCTCACGCTGGACTGCTTTATTCCTTGTGCTACCTTTTCCTCACATCTAAACTGTTGCCATGACCTTAGAAAAATAGGGCACAAATAAGGTTGAGTGGGTGTCGAGCACTGGATCATCAAGTATTCTCCAGCTTAGATGTGGTGGTGTTCCTGGTGGGCCACAACTTCCAAATGGTGGTTTTAAGTACCTAGCCGTGCAGGCACTTCCTCACAGCCACTCAGCTGTGTCTTGAGATGAACCTGTTGGGTAGCAGCAATCAAAATTCACCTGGCAGCAATCAAAAAGGATTTATATCTAAATTATAGATTCAGTTCTAAAGCAGTCATTTTGATACTTTTTTTTAAAAGCAGCAAAATCCTTTCTGGAATTATATCCAACTCCCCAAATATAAAAAGTACAAAATCAGATACCTTGGTTTCCCCCACTCCTCATTAGAATTAGGACTCTGCAATAACAGATTGGCTACAGTAATTTAAAATATTCCATCTTTGCCTCATTCCCCTGTTGTCTAGGAGGAGCATTACCTTATATCAGAGTCATCCCATGATGCTGAAGCAATGATAAAAACTCTAATTTATTGAGCCTTTAGTATAGGGATAATGTCAGTTGCATTTTTTTAGTCATAACCTTGCAAGGTAGATGCTGTTATGACCTTTTAATCTGATGGGAAACTAAGGCTTAGGCAAGCATTCTCGGGAGTGGTGAAGCTGTGATTCATCCCAGATCTGTCTCACCCTAGACCTCTACCTCTAACAGCTCTAGGCCCCGCCTACACGACACCTAGCACACAGTAGGTGCTCTGTAAAAACATGTAACTTTACATACGCTCAACATCATCTTCAGTTTTTACACATGAGGAAACTGAGGCACCTGTAAGTTCAGACAGCACTGGGATTCAAACTTCCTATGTAATGCTGGCTTTAACCACATTCGTATCCACTATGCCATGCTGCCCCCACTTACCCTCTGAAGGTTCTCAAACTGTATTGCATTCAAGGTCTGCATGGCCTTCAGTTTGTTAAGATTTTCTTGTTAAAAGGGAATGGTGACGTGCATTAGAATGCTGCCGAATTTTTCTATTCATCATATAAAACTTCGGATATTACACTGCTCTATCTGTAACTTTTACATAGGCATGCTGTCCTCTCTGTAATGTATTAGAAGGACTATTTGTAAACTCAGATGGGAGTCCTCGAAAAGTAAAGGGTGACAGATAATGTTAGTCTCTAATGCCCACATAGGGAGCATTTAACAGGGAGTTGAGTTAAAACTCGGTTACCAGGGAAGTCCCTGGTGGCCCAGTGGATAGGACTCAGCACTTCCAATGCAGGGGGCATGGGTTCAATCCCTGGTTGAGGAACTAAGATCCCCACAAGCCACGTGGCAAAAAAAAAAAAAAAGGTCAAACTGGGGCCCAGAATTATTCTGGGAAAGAGCTTGGGCAGGTTTCCAGGAATGAAGCATAGTCAGAGGCTTTCTCTGCGGTCCCCACACCCATGTTGAGCCTGGGAGCCCTGGTGCCACTGGGTAGCTTGCAGGACCTGGCTACAGTTTATAATGAGCCTGCCCACTTGGTTCTAAGAAGAAAGCTGGACTGAAGAGATAAGAGCTGCAGGCCTCCGGCCCTGTGTGGAGGGGGCTATTAAGGTCTGAGGGAGCTCTCTAGGCTCCCTGGAGAGAGACTCAGCAGTTGGAAGAGACAAAGGCTGGGGAAGAGGGGAATAACCTTTGTTCTGTGGATGTCTTGGGGAAGGAAACATTCACCTCCCTCTACCCTCTCTGGACCAAAACCAAGGGGAACTCCGTACATCCCAGATCACTGACCCATCTCATCCTACTGAGACTTAGAAAAAAATTAAACTATCAATCACCTTCCCACAACACTCCACCACCAAGAAGAAAAGGGAGCTGGGTAGAGGGACAGTGCTGTTCTACCTTCTCTACCTTCTAGATTCTCACACATTGTAGAGAATCTACATTCTCACACACGTTCTCACACATCCTAATCTTTCCACATTTTAGAGATAATCTAAATCTAGAGACAACTGAAGAAATAATCTGTTAGGAGATAAAGTGTTCTGAGATTACATACATCTCTCTGGTTTTCTAGGTGAGTCTTCATTCTGTCACTCTTGTTGCATGAACTTAGAGGGTGAAGTGAATTTGAATGGGAAAGATAAAGGCTCTAAGGATGTTTTCCTTTTTTTTAACCTCAGAAATCAGGTTATCATCTTGGTGACAACACTCACTAGTTTTGTGACTTGGAATAATTTAACTTCTCTGGACTTTGGTTATTTCATACCTAAAGGGGGAATTATAGCAGGCTCTGATGATTTATAAGGTTATGAAAATTAAATGAGAAATTGTTAAATACTTTAAAAGCAATCCAGTACAGTACACATAGAAAATTGTTTTTGGAGTCCAGCGTTTTGTTTGGTAGAAATTGAGCAATGGCCTGAAAGGGGAACCCCAGTGATCGAGCTGTTTCTCTTCTTATTACAGCTATCTCTGAAGGGCACAAATCAGAAAGCACCATGCCTCCTAATAAAGAGGCCAGCAGTCTTAATAGCTCCCCTGCGGGCCTCATCTGCCTCCCTCCAATCTCTGAGGAGCTACAGCTTGTGTGGACCCAAGCAGCCCAGACCAGTGAGCTGGACAGCAATGAACACTTGCTCCAAACCTTCAGCTACTTCCCCTATCCCAGTTTAGCAGACATTGCCCTTCTTTGCCTACGCTATGGGCTGCAGATGGAGAAAGTCAAGACTTGGTTCATGGCCCAGCGCCTTCGCTGTGGCATTAGCTGGTCATCTGAAGAAATTGAAGAGACTCGAGCCCGAGTAGTCTACCATCGGGACCAACTCCATTTCAAATCCCTTCTCTCTTTTACTCATCATGCAGGGCGGCCGCCAGAGGAAATGCCTCCTTCTCCTGTGCCACCTCCGGAACAAGTTGGTCTTGGAATAGTGCCCCTGACTCTTAGCGAGCCCACCCAGATGAAAGGATTGAAGGTAGAGCCTGAGGAGTCACTGAGTCACCAGAAAGCAAAGGAGCCCTTGATGGTACCTGGCAGTGGGGCATTTCCCCACCAATCACAATTTTGGCAGGATCATCAATGCAGTGGCCTCTCCAAGGAGCAGGCAGGCAGGTGTCCCGACCCGTCACACAGCCTAGCTACTGCTTCCTGGAACCACGCCACAGCTGTCCACCAGCCCCGTGCTCGGGATAAGCCTCTATCCATCTCATTACTTGCCAGTAGTTGTAAGAAGGAGTCAGCATCTAATGTGACTCCTCCTTCCTCTACCTCTTCCTCTTTCCAGGGACTGGCTAATGGAGCTCCTGCCACCTCTAAGCCCCTTCAGCCACTGGGCTGTGCCCCACAACCATTGTCACCCAATGAACAGGCACTACCCCCACAGCTGGAGCCAGCCTGGCCCCAGGGGCTAAGGCATAACTCAGCATCAGGTAGGGTTGGCCCTGCAGAGTATCTTTCCCCAGACATGCAACGCCAGCGAAAGACCAAGCGCAAAACCAAAGAGCAGTTGGCTATCCTCAAATCGTTTTTTCTACAGTGCCAATGGGCACGGCGAGAGGATTACCATAAATTAGAGCAGATCACTGGTTTACCTCGGCCTGAGATTATTCAGTGGTTTGGTGACACACGCTATGCCTTGAAGCATGGGCAACTAAAGTGGTTTCGGGACAATGCAGTACCTGGTGCCCCTAGTTTCCAGGATCCAGCAGTTCCCACACCACCACCTTCAACCCGCTCCTTGAATGAATGGGCTGAGACACCGCCTCTGCCAAATCCCCCACCCCCACCGGATATACGACCCTTGGAGAGGTACTGGGCAACCCACCAACAGCTCCGGGAAAGTGATATCCCTCAACTGAGTCAGGCATCAAGGCTTAGCACCCAGCAGGTACTGGATTGGTTTGACTCTCGATTACCTGAGCCAGCTGAAGTGGTGGTCTGTCTAGATGAAGAGGAGGAAGAGGAGGAGGAGGAACTGCCAGAAGATGGTGAAGAGGAGGAGGAGGAGGACGACGACGATGATGACGATGATGTGATCATCCAGGACTGAGTGGGAGGCTGGGGGAGGGGAGGTCTGTTACTAAAAGACAAACCAACTGAGTAACTGTTTAAACAAAGAAACCACATTTTTTTTTTTAACTTACCTTGTGGCAAAAAACTGAAAAACTTTGTGTTCTTGAGGATGGGGGACAGGGATATAGTAAGGGTAGACCAGGGAGGACGACCATGGAGTACAGAACGAGGTGGGGATCGGATGGGCAGAAATCTAGGCCTCCAGTCTCAGTGAGGGGCTTGCTATGGGTCTGGGAAAAGGCTCTTGCTCTTTTCATATCCCTGTTCTTTCCCCTTACTGTTCTACAGAGAGGCTAGGCTTTGGCCCACAGCCATGGAGTTCTATAAAGGAGGAGTAAAGTTTCTAATACGACTCCAGTCCCAGCATTTTCCCGGCATATAAGGCTGCCTTGCATCCCATTTCTCTCTGAGCACAAGTTCATGCATAATGCAGCTAAGAATGTCAGTTACGTCCCAGTCAATCACAAATACTTCCTCTCCTCATACCAGCTTGACTTTCTATGTTTTCCTGCTGCTTTTTGAATCTCACAGGGAGCAGAATGTTTTCATTTCTGATACTGGGACCACTATGCCTTGTACCTTTCCAAAAATCCCCATTCTGTTCACTGTTTGTCTCAGGGTAAATCTTCCCCCCGGAGCTTGTGAAAAAGTTTAATAATTGGGTGGAGAATAATTTAGACTGGATATTTATTGGAGGTGGGAATTAGGGGAGATGTCCTTTTAAAAAAGTAGAATTATAGATTACAGAGGGGTAGAGGAGAGGGAATGGTGTCTGCTGTTCGGGAGGACGGTGCAGATAGATTCCAGGTTTGGTTTTACAAACCTGACACTCCCTCCTGCCTAGTTTGACAGAAACTGATTTTTTAATCTTTTTGGTGTTGGTTTAATTTGTGTCCAGAAAAGAGACTTTACCCCCTGTTTATAATATCTGTCTTGGGGACAGAAGTCCTTGTTTTAGAGTGGTTTTGATCAGTTGGGGTCAGATATAAAGATATCAGTGGATTAACCATCTAGAAATAAAAGAGTGGAAGCCCCAAATTGCTAGACTAATAATAAAAAGGCCAAAAATAAAATTGTTTCTCTCTCCACTTTGCCATTTCTCTCCTTTAAAGATTAATGGAACCAAATTCATCCACTTTCTGATTTAGTATACTTTTTATTTTCAAAGCAGCAGGATATACTGAGGTAAAGTAAATGAACAAAACTTGAAATAGATCAGTACCTATTACTAGGTAGATTGCTTTCTGCACCTGCAACCGCGTAGGCTCTATCTCAGAAGAGGGGGAGTCTAGAAATGCCTTTAAAAATAAGCTCAGTTTCAGAAAGGGTAATGGGATCCTATTCAGCTACAAGGTCATTCCTAAGACCTAATTTATCTCTAGCGGATGCTATCTTCAATTTTCCAATATTTTCACTTAAGGTATACCTGCTATGGCCCACCCATTTAATCCCTCATTTCTACCCCTTACTACCCAAAGAAGAATAAATGTTTGATCTCAGTGGTAGTGTTCTTTGCTTATCCCACCATTTGAGAGTTTATGACGTCAACAGAGTTACAGTAGCAATAAAAGGGCATCCTCTTTGTTTCATTATCTGTATACTTTAGTAGGGCTTCAAGCCTGTGTCTCCAACTGTTACCAAACAGAAAGAAAGGAAAATCAACATATTTAACAGTATCTAGGTACAGAGGAAACAATAGGGAAATAGAAAAATTATAATAGGCCAAGGAACAGAGTTATTGCTTGTTAACACTGACAATGGGAGAATATATACAAAGCTAAAAAGTAAAATCCAGAAATAAAACATGGTTAATAAGTATATCACCCCACACCACCCCAATGATGCCAAGAATTGTTTTTATAACCTTTGTTTCAAGTTTCAGGAAATAAGGGAGCTATCTGTATCCTGTGGGAGAGATAGTAAACATCTTCCTGAAGGTCTGACCTGATCACTTGCATAGGAAGTAATACAGCAGGTATAGGGTAAAGACAGAGAGAGAAAGTACACAATGAAACAGGGGTGTAGGCAGGGGTACATTTTCCAAGGGCATCACACCTAAGTGAGTATGAGATGCCTCTGTCCATACTTCAGCAGTATGCATAGGTGAGACCTTGAAGGTGGTCTATCTGGGAGTGTTCCATGCTTCTCTCCCTCTGGCTAATCCCATCTGCCTCTGTTGGTAGAGATTCTGCAGCACAGGACAGGAAGGCAGTTAAGGGCGTTTATAATAAAAAAGGGCAAGTAAGGCCCTTTTAACTCATTATATGATGTTTAGCATGACAGTAAACCATTGCTGTTGCTTCCCCATAGTTTTTTCCATGGCAAGAAAACTTATAAGATTTGATACATCCAGTGTGACAAAGGCTATGTCGCCACTTATGAAACTGGAATGTTTCAGTTGGTTTACGGTGATAAGGCAGAGTATTTCTAAAATCAAACTGGGGAAAGCTGGAACATGACTACCATACCCAGAGACCATTACCAGGGAGGCAGAATTATGTCTCTGGGTGAGTGGTACTTTCTTCAATAATTCTTAATACAAAAACAGTAATATAATGAATTCACATGTACCCATCACCCAACTTCAACAGTTAACTCATGGCAAATTTTCTTTGATTTCTGCTCCCTCACACTGCCCTGCTCCACTAGATGAAGCTAAAGCAAAACTAGGATAATCATTCAACTTTCTATCCATAAATATTTTAGTATGCATCTTCAAAAGATAGACATTTTTTTAAGACAGACTTTTAAAAAACAACCACAATAGCATCATGCCTACCAAAAAAACCCATTAAAAGCTCTTTAATCAAATGTCCACTAAATATTCAGTTTTCCTCAACTGTCTCATAAAATGGTTTTATACAGTGTACTCCAATCGAGATCCAACTGAAGAACATTTACTTGCAGATGGTTTATATGTCTCAAGTCTTTTTTTCACCTGTAGATTAATCCCTCCATTTACAAGGATCTTAGAGAGGCTTCCCTGGTGGGTCAGCAGTAAAGAATCTGCCTGCAAGGCAGGAGCCACAGGAGACGTGGGTTCAATCCCTGGGTCAGGAAGATACCCTGGAGGAGGGCATGGCAACCCACTCCAGTATTCCTGCTTTGGGAATCTGATGGACAGAGGAACCTGGCAGGCTTTCAGTCTGTAGGGTCGTAAAGAATCCAACACAACTGAAGCTACTTAGCATGCACACACACAGAGGGATGTTATTTCCCCCAGTGTTGCCTTTTAAGGCTTAGACCCTAATTTCTTGCTGATGAAAATAAAGGGCATTTTGAAGTCTGAGAGCAAAATATTTACCTACCTTTAGTAGGTCACCAGGAGCTTGGTCTAAATATTCTCAAAAACCCAAGACTTAAAAGTAAACTTAGAGCTCCTTACAAACCGTTCTTCTTGTTCCCATGCCCTTTTCCTTTTGTTTTCTGGATCAGAATCATAGTTTCACAAATTTACAAAACATTATTCTAGTTCTCTCTGGAGAAATGAAAATGGCTTTCCCTAGTTCATTCAGTATCTCTATCCAAAAGATATATTCCACTGAAAATCTTTATCTGTGAAACTTCGGTGAATGTTATTTGTGTTAGCATACTTATTAGGTTCACCATGGCCAAGACCTCTCAGTTTAAAGCCTTGCAGTAAGGAATCCACCTGACAATGCTGGAGACAAAGGTTCGATCCCTGGGTCAGGAAGATCCCCTGGAGAAGGAAATGGCAACCCACTCCAGTGCTCTTACCTGGGAAATCCCAAGGACAGAGGAGCCTGGCAGTCTACAGTTCATGGGGTCGCAAAGAGCCAAACATGACTTAGCGACTAAACAACAACTGTGTGACCTAATTTTTAAACCCCAAACCAGGAGGCTACTCTGACAGTAGAATAGAATCTTTGAAACTTAAGACCACTCTGAAAAATTACCACACTTGAAATCTACCTCCCTCTTCACTGGTTACATTTTATGACCTTAACAAGACACCAGAATGAGGCGTTTAGTGTGCAGGCCTAACTGAGGTTTTCATGTGCGGACAAGTTAGACTGGCTCACCTGTAGGACTGGTAGCTGGAAACTAGGAAGGCTCTCCAGTGTGGTTCTGTTCTGCCTCTGACCTTAAGGATGGAATGGGATGATGAAAGATAACTTCCTGGGGTATTTCCTCAGTATTGTTATTGATGGATCAGGTTAAATAAGTGGTTCTTAATCTGTAGTACACTACTCAGGAGAGAAAAGGCTGTTAGCTAAGTAACTCAAGAGGTGAGTTATAATGCCCATTATTTTCCTTTGAGGATGGGGTATTGACATGGAGGTCTGAGATTTGAATTTAACCATGAATAGAAAGACGTAAAGACAATATCAAGATTTTGGTGAGCTATGGAAGGTGACAGACCCTTATCGCAAGGACTGGTAGCAAAAGTATCTTGGAAAACATGAGAAAAAAGATGCTGGTTTATCATTTTCACTGAGCACTAGCTCCCAGCAGTGTTCCAACATAGGGATCTCAAAAGCAACAGAAAAAAAAAAAAAAGCCAGTTTAATATTACAGGCAAATCTTCTGGTTAAATATTATAGCAGACTGGTATAAGGGATAAGATGAGTGAAAATTAGGCACAATCCAAAGCCTGCCTTCACAATCCAAAGTGAAGGAAATGGTCTTAAAGAAAATTAAGGAGTACAACTTGAGACAATGCTTTTCCAGGGTCTAGAATAGCATGTAAAAAAATCTCAACTTCTTTTCACCTTGAAATCGTCATTTTAGTATATATGTCAATAGTTGAAGCATCACTTCTTTAGGAATGTTAAATTAACTTACCTGAATTATTAGGGGTGAAGACTCTTGTGTGACCTGAATCCCCACTATTTAGAGACGGTCTGAAAGCAAAGACCCCCTGTCCAGAGGAGGCAGATGAAGCTCTAAAGAGGGGAAACAAGAGCATCAACAGAAAAAAGGAAAAGTTAAAGTAAAAGGCATGTGTAAAGGAAGAGCCTACACATTTAAGCCATAGAGGAAATAAATCCCCTGCTTGCAACTGAGAATACAAATAAATAATTTAGATGTGTATTAGACACAGTACTATTCAATCTTCTCTTTTGTTTACAAGGTAGATTATAAATTTCAGTAGTACAGGTCAGTGGAGATAATAACTCCAGGGCTGCCGGCAGAATGTCAGTGGGAACAGATCTCAAGTGAAAGGAAACACACTGTTACTTACCTATAAGATAGGCTGTGAGTAGAAGCTGGTGAAGGCGTTACTGGAAAGCATAAAAACAAGTCTGTGAGATAATCCATGAACTGAGAAGAGATACAGATATTCTGGGGCCCAGGGCAAAGGAACTAGGGATCAAAGATTTTCAGCATATATGTTTGGCTTTGAGGCTAAAGGCAAGTGAAAAAGCCCACAGATCACCTAGCAGCAGATCACTATGAAACTGTCT
This sequence comes from Bison bison bison, assembly GCF_000754665.1. Classification (NCBI taxonomy): domain Eukaryota; kingdom Metazoa; phylum Chordata; class Mammalia; order Artiodactyla; family Bovidae; genus Bison; species Bison bison. The sequence continues at coordinate 1,954,392 of NW_011495077.1, read as the reverse complement.
TTTCCCTTTCATGAGTTTGTAGGCCAGGATCATGAGCACACTGCCCTGATGTGCTCCAATGTATCTGTGCTTTGATTTCCCCTCTAAGTTGAAGATTACCAGAAAGAATGTCTAAACACAATGTGTCGTTAAATTGGTGACATCAGTAAAAATGGCAGAGTAAGGACGTCCACAGGGTCTCTCCATAAAAGGAATGAGAAATCTGGCAAAAATTGTCAGAGTGGACTTTTTTCAGAATTCTGGAAATTAACAAGTGGTTTTTAACAATCTGGGTAAAGTTTATTCCAGAAAAATAACTGAATGTGAGTAAGAACAGCGAGCTTTGTGACATTTTAACTTGCCCTAGTCCCACTTTTCCCTGTCCAGCTCAATGGAAGCATTGAAAACCAACAGTCTGGCCACCATCATAGGGGATGGAATGGGGTCGGAACTCTTTCAAAGCCTCATCCCAGAAAACTGTCATTACTTCACCTGTCTAGCAGTTCACTGGAAGACTTCACTTGCAAGGCTGCCTTTATTTGACCTGACTTGGTGCCAAACTGGCGTGCTGTAGTCCATGAGGTCGTAAAGAGTTTATGACTTAGCAACCGAACCGCAACAAAGTGCCAAACTCACCAGGACTTGGAGCTTAGAGTTCATCGAGCGGGAAAAGCCTTTTCCCCACGAGTGTTTGTTGCAAACAATTAGAGGCATTTGTTTAGGCTGCCTGAGTTGACTATCAATTAGAACAAATAAAAGGCTAATCAAAAAGCATCAAAAGAAAAGCTATGGGAATGAGTTATCTTCAGGGACTTTGAAAAGGAACAACAGGTTCTTGGGAATCAAGGCCATGTGCACAGGGCTATACGCATACTCAGGAAAGACCTAAAAAGACCCTAAGCTGTCATCTTGGGCTTACGTAGAGGTCACACAAGCAGAAAGGGAAGGCTGTGGCACAGGAGTCAACTGCCTGAGTGTTGAAAGTGCACTTCAATATACAGTCCTTTAGCACACACTGAGAGATTCATTGGTATCAGGTGTTTAAAGAAATCTCTGTCCAATCATTAGCTGACCACTAAGCTAACTGAAAAGAGACTTCAGTGGCCACATATGACAAAGAAAACAGATTTTATAGAATTAGTTTTAGAAAGTCACTAAACAAACAATGACAAACAACAACAACAAATTTTGGGAGGGGAGGAAGTATCTGATTCTTAGGGTTGCCATGTTATATTACTTAGCTGTCTGCTGCTGCTGCTAGGTTGCTTCAGTCGTGTCCGACTCTGTGAGACTCCATAGACGGCAGCCCACTAGGCTCCCCCGTCCCTGGGATTCTCCAGGCAAGAACACTGGAGTGGGTTGCCATTTCCTTCTCCAATGCATTAAAATGAAAAGTTTAAGTGAAGTCGCTCAGTCATGTCCGACTCTTAGCGACCCCATGGACTGCAGCCCACCAGGCTCCTCCATCCATGGGATTCTCCAGGCAAGAGTACTGGAGTGGGGTGCCATTGCCTTCTATTTAGCTGTCTAGGTTTCAACAATTATAAGGCATGAGAGAAACAAGAAAGTAGAACCTATATAAAGTAAAGGAAAAAAGCTGTAGAAACTGTCTTTGAGGAAGCCTAGACACATTAGGTGGAGAAGGCAACAGCAGCCCACTCCAGTACTCTTGCCTGGGAAATCCCATGGACAGAGGAGCCTGGTAGGCTGCAGTCCATGGGGTTGCTAAGAGTCAGACACAACTGAGCGGCTTCATTTTCACTTTCATGCACTGAAGAAGGAAATGGCAACCCACTCCAGTGTTCTTGCCTGGAGAATCCCAGGGACGGGGGAGCCTGGTGGGCTGCCATCTACGGGGTCGCACAGAGTCGGACACGACTGAAGCAACTTAGCAGCAGCAGATACATTAGGAGGGCATGGCAATCCACTCCAGTATTCTTGCCTGGAGAATCCCATGGACAGAGGAGCTTGGTGGGCTACAGTCCATAGGGCTGCAAAGAGTTGGACACAACTGAAGTGACTTAGCACACACATGCATGCACACACAGATACATTAGACTTTTAAGAGAAAGCCTTTAAACCAACTATTTTAAACATATTCAAATAACTAAAGAAAACCATGTCTAGAGCACTAAATGAAAGTATGACAATGGTCTCACCAAATAGAGAATACTAAGTAAATATAAATTCTGGAATTGATAAGTTAACTAAAATGTAAACTGCACTACAGATATGAGCAGGCATAAGAAAGAATCAGCAAATTTGAAGATAAATCAATTGAGATTATCCAGTTTGAGGAAGAGAAATAAAAAGGAATGACGAATAATGAACAGAGCCTCAGAGAACTTGATGAAATACCATCAAGCATACCAGCACAAACAAATGGGAGTTCCAAAAGGAAAACAGAGAGGACAAGGGGCAGAGAGAATTATCTGAAGATATAAGGGCTGACAACTTCCCAAAATGATGAAAATATTAATCTATGCATCCAAGAAGCTCAATAAATCCCAAAGATGATAAATCAAAGAGATCCATACCTGGATGCATCATAAACTGTTGAAAGCTAAAGACAAAAAAAAAAAAAAGAAAGAAAGAGGAACCCTGAAAGCAGCAAAAGAGAAGCCATTTATCACATGCAAGGGATTCTCAATAAAACTGGCACTGATTTCTCTTCAGAAACCACGGAGGCCAGAACACAGGAGGATAACATATTCAAAATGCTAAATGAAACAATGTCAACCAAAAGTTTTAAATCCAGCAAAACTATCTTTCAAAAATGAAGGAGAAATTAAGATACTCCTTGATAATGGATAAAACAACTAGACAAGTTCAGCAAGAAAATAGAAGATTTAAACAACATTGTAAGGACTTTCCTGGTGGTCCAGTGGTTAAAAATCTGCTCTCCAATGCAGGGGAAACAAGTTTGATCCCTGATCAGAGAACTAAGATCCCACATGCTGTGGGGCAGCTAAGCCCATGTGTTAAAACTGCAGAGCCTACACTCTGGAGCCCAAGCCACAACCAGAGAGAAACCACAATGAAAGATCCTGCATGCCACAACACAGCTAAGATCTGTTGCAGCCAAACAAATAAATATTTTTTAAAACACAACAACACTATATACCAACTAAATTAACAGACATCTATAGAACACTCCATCCAACAACAGCAGAATATACACTCTTTTCTGTACCTGTACCTGGAACACCACTTGTACCTGGAACATTCCCCAGGATACACAATGCTTTAGGCCATACAGTTAAATGGATCTAAATCATACAAAATATGTTGTCCAACAACAGTGAAATGAAATTAAGATAAAAAACAGGAGGAAATTTGGGAAATTAACAATTATATGGATAATCAACACTGCTAAATAACTAATGGGTCAAAGAAAAAAAAAATCACAGAAGTTAGAAAATACTTTGAGATGAATGAAAACAAAAACACAATATACTAAACCTTGAAAGATTCAGTGAAAGCAGTGCTCAGAGTGAAACATAACTGTAATCATCTATATTAAAAAAGTAGATCTCAAGTCAACAATGAAACCTTCCACTTTAAGAAACAAGAAGAACTAAACCCAAAAGCAGAAGCAAAGAAAAAGATTAGAGCAGAAATAAAGGAAATAGAGAATAGAAAAATAATAGAGAAAAATCAAGACAACCAAAAGTTGGTTCTTTGAAATGATCAACAAAATTCACTAATCCTGGGGGGGTAATGGAGGGATAAATTAGGAGGCTGGGACTAACATATACACACTACTATGTATGCTGCTGCTGCTGCTAAGTCGCTTCATTCGTGTCTGACTCTGTGCGACCCCATAGACGGCAGCCCACCAGGCTTCCCTGTCCCTTGGATTCTCCAGGCAAGAATACTGGAGTGGGTTGCCATTTCCTTCTCCAATGCATGAAAGTAAAAAGTGAAAGTGAAGCTGCTCAGTCGTGTCCGACTCTTAGCGACCCCATGGACTGCAGCCTTCCAGGCTCCTCCATCCATGGATTTTCCTATGTATAGTTAGTTAAAATAGATTACCAACAAGGACCTACTGTATAGCACAGGGAACTATACTCATATTATACAATAACCTAAATGGAAAAGAATCTGAAATATATATACATATATCGCTGTGCTGTAAACCTCAAACTTACATGATATTATAAATCAACTATAGTTCAATAACAAATTTTTAAAACTCTTAGAGTTGTTTAAAACATTTGACTAATCTTTAGCCGGTTGTCCAAGAAAAAAAGATAGCCTTAAATAACTAAAATCAGGAATAAAAGAGAGTATTACTAACTTGACAGAAATAGGCTAAAACACCTACTCTTCAAAGGGGTGAGTATGAAAGAATCAGAGGAAGACTATTTGGTGAATTTCAAAAATGGCTATTTCAGGAAGAGATCTGTGAATTTAAAAATTGCCTCTTGGGAAAGAAAGGGAAATCCTCTCTGATAAGTATTCTCTATGGACTGACTAATGTCTTAAAAAACAGTAGTAAGAATACTAGTTCTAAGGGGAAAGAGACAAGAAATTAAGTTGGAGTTTTGCAGAGTATTTCTTCTCTGCAATATTTTTACGTCTGATCACATGGACCACAGCCTTGTCTAACTCAATGAAACTAAGCCACGCCATGTGGGACCACCCAAGACAGCCGGGTCATGGTGGAGAGGTCTGGCAGAATGTGGTCCACTGGAGAAGGGAATGGCAAACCACTTCAGTATTCTTGCCTTGAGAACCCCATGAACAGTATGAAAAGGCAAAAAGATAGGATACTGAAAGAGGAACTCCCCAGGTCAGTAGGTGCCCAATATGCTACTGGAGATCAGTGGAGAAATAACTCCAGAAAGAATGAAGGGATGGAGCCAAAGCAAAAAGAATACCCAGCTGTGGATGTGACTGGTGATAGAAGCAAGGTCCGATGCTGTAAACAGCAATATTGCATAGGAACCTGGAATGTCAAGTCCATGAATCAAGGCAAATTGGAAGTGGTCAAACAAGAGATGGCAAGATTGAATGTCGACATTCTAGGAATCAGCGAACTGAAATGGACTGGAATGGGTGAATTTAACTCAGATGACCATTATATCTACCACTGCAGGCAGGTATCCCTCAGAAGAAATGGAGTAGCCATCATGGTCAACAAAAGAGTCCGAAATGCAGTACTTGGATGCAATCTCAAAAATGACAGAATGATCTCTGTTCATTTCAAAAGCAAACCATTCAAT
>NW_011495077.1:1938155-1948977 GCF_000754665.1 Bison bison bison | reverse complement strand
TTTTGCCAAGAGAACATACTGGTCATAGCAAACACTCTCTTCCAACAACACAGGAGAAGACTCTATACATGGACATCACCAGATGGCCAACACTGAAATCAGATTGATTATATTCTTTGTAGCCAAAGATAGAGAAGCTCTATACAGTCAGCAAAAACAAGACCGGGAGCTGACTGCAGCTCAGATTATGAACTCCTTATTGCCAAATTCAGACTTAAATTGAAGAAAGTAGGGAAAACCACTAGACCATTTAGGTATGACCTAAAACAAATCCCTTATGATTATACAGTGGAAGTGTGAAATAGATTTAAGGGACTAGATCTGATAGACAGAGTGCCTGATGAACTACGGACTGAGGTTCGTGACATTGTACAGGAGACAGGGATCAAGACCATCTCCAAGAAAAAGAAATGCAAAAAAGCAAAATGGCTGTCTGAGGAGGCCTTACAAATAGCTATGAAAAAAAGCAAAACCAAAGGAGAAAAGGAAAGATATACCCATTTGAATGCAGAGTTCCAGAGAATAGCAAGGAGAGATAAGAAAGCCTTCCTCAGCAATCAATGAAAATAGAGGGAAAGAATAGAATGGGAAAGACTAGAGATCTCTTCAAGAAAATTAGAGATACCAAGGGAACATTTCATGCAAAGATGGGCTCAATAAAGGACAGAAAAGGTATGGACCTAACAGAACCAGAAGATATTAAGAAGAGATGGCAAGAATACACAGAAGAACTATACAAAAAAGATCGTCACAACCCAGATAATCACGATGGTGTGATCACTTACCTAGAGCCAGATATCCTGGCTCTAGGTGAAGTCAAATGGGCCTTAGGAAGCATCACTATGAACAAAGGTAGTGGAGGTGATGGAATTCCAGTTGAGCTATTTCAAATCCAGGAAAATGATGCTGTGAAAGTGCTGCACTCAATATGTCAGCAAATTTGGAAATCTCAGCAGTGGCCACAGGACAGGAAAAGGTCAGTTTTCATTCCAATCCCAAAGAAAGGCAATGCCAAAGAATGCTCAAACTACCGCACAATTGCACTCATCTCACATGCTAGTAAAGTAATGCTCAAAATTCTCCAAGCCAGGCTTCAGCAATATGTGAACCGTGAACTTCCAGATGTTCAAGCTGGTTTTAGAAAAGGCAGTGGAACCAGAGATCAAATTGCCAACATCTGCTGGATCATCGAAACAGCAAGAGAGTTCCAGAAAAATATCTATTTCTGCTTTATTGACTATGCCAAAGCCTTTGACTGTGTGAATCACAATAAACTGTGGAAAATTCTGAAAGAGATGTGAATACCAGACCACCTGAACTGCCTCTTGAGAAACCTGTATGCAGGTCAGGAAGCAACAGTTAGAACTGGACATGGAACAGCAGACTGGTTCCAAATAGGAAAAGGAGTATGTCAAGGCTGTATATTGTCACCCTGCTTATTTAACTTCTATGCAGAGTACATCATGAGAAACGCTGGGCTGGAAGAAGCACAGGCTGGAATCAAGATTGCCGGGAGAAATATCAATAACCTCAGATATGCAGATGACACCACCCTTATGGCAGAAAGTGAAGAAGAACTAAAAAGCCTCTGGATGAAAGTGAAAGAGGAGAGTGAAAAAGTTGGCTTAAAGCTCAACATTCAGAAAACTAAGATCATGGTATCAGGTCCCGTCACTTCATGGCAAATAGATGGGGAAACAGTGAAAACAGTGGCTGAGTTTATTTTTGGGGCCTCACTGTAGATGGTGATTGCAGCCATGAAATTAAACGACACTCCTTGGAAGGAAAGTATTGACCAACCTATGACCAACCTAGACAGCATATTAAAAAGCAGAGACATAGTCTAGTCAAGGCTATTATTTTTCCAGTAGTCATGTATGGATGTGAGAGTTGGACTATAAAGAAAGCCGAGCGCTGGCTGAGCGCCGAAGAATTGATGCTTTTGAACTGTGGTGTTGGAGAAGACTCTTGAGAGATCCTTGAGAGATCCAACCAGTCCATCGTAAGGAAGATCATTCCTGGGTGTTCATTGGAAGACTGATGTTGAAGCTGAAACTCCAATACTTCGGCCACCTGATATGAAGAGCTGACTCATTGGAAATGACCCCGATGTTGGGAAAGATTGAGGGCAGGAGGAGAAGGGGACGACAGAGGAGGAGATGGTTGGATGGTATCACCAACTCAATGGACATAGGTTTGGGGAGACTCCGGGAGTTGGTGATGGACAGGGAGATCTGGCGTGCTGCAGTTCATGGAGTCTCAAAGAGTCGGACATGACTGAGCAACTGAACTGAATTGAAGAAGCCAGATACTCTTCAGGCTAACGTAATTGACATCTAGTTAATCTTCTTTTAGCTCTAACTTCTACTGCCATCTTGTGGCAATTAAAAAAAACCCAAAGTCAATTACTCAAAAGTTCTATCTCCTGACCAGAGAGTTTCAAATACTTCCTATTACTCAAGTTTCAATTTTCTCCTTATCAGTTTGAGAACAGAAATATTATTCAAAAGTAGTGTCTGGATACCTGGGATCACTGTATAGAGAAAAAGGAAGTAAAATGGCATTATATTATGTACAGAAAACCCAAAATCTGCTGGTAGTTTTACAGAATATGTTGGTTTCTGAAAACTTTTTTCTCCCCCTCTTACCAGTAAAAGAATCCCTCGGAGTGCTCCTTCCCTGAAGACCTCTGGCTCCCTGAGGGAAAAATAACAGGAAATAGATCCTGATTCTCTGGCTTCCATATTTCATGCTACATATACATTGAAGAATATGTTGTTCTCCCAGAGTGGGTAGTGCACAAGTCCAAGAAAGACCCACATTTTAATCCTTCCAAAATGAACATGATGGACACTGTTAATGTGGTCCACTATTTTCACCTCTATTCATTCCAAGCTATGAATCAGGTCTGCTTCTAATATCAGGTCTGCATTGCGAAAAGAGAGACAATTCATGCCAAAACCAATCGGTTTAATATTCTTGCTTTAATCTTGGCTTTCATTTAGCATTAGAAATCTCAGTCTGGAAAGACAATGTAAACATTACTTACTTGTCCCAAGTTACTAAAGCCAGCCATTCTATAAGGGGTAGACTCCACTGAGGAGGACCGACTGTATGAAGTGAAACAAAAACGAAAAGCAAATAAGCTGGTATTAAACCTTTATAAAGTCTCCTCAGTCCCTATCTCAGCCACATCTAGGCATTTCTTTCATCTTCCATCTTCTGCCAACAGTTTTAATGTTTCTGTGTAGCTTTCTACTCACCTGACCACTTGGCTACTATGCTGAGAAATGGGTCGTGGAGTAACTAAAAGGGAATAAAACAGAGGATGAAAAGTTGCCATTAATGGTGTGCCCTCTTTTGCATAGCCTGTCTGTTGCAAGTTAGTATCTGCGAGTTTGGCCTTTCCATATCATATATAATAGGAAAATCACACTATACTTTCTGAGAGGAAAGCATCTTCCTTATGGTTCATAGTTTATGAAAAAGGATATTTATTTATCTCACGCTTATATTTGGGCAAAACATGGTCTCTACCTGACTGAGATGGAGACGTGATGCCCACTGGTCGAGGTGTGTTTAACCTGCAAGGAAGAAAAAAAACAAAGGCAGTTCTAATCTCTGTAAGCAGAACTTAGTGCCTGCCACCTTAGAGGATCAATCACACCATTTATTTATAAAAATAATAGCCTCCTCCCTGAGCATGGTGGAAGCAAGTTTTCCATATGGGTCTCCTTGGCTCTCCAATTCCCTAAATGAAATCTTCTCCACTTCTCTATTCCCCGTAATAGAAGTTCTGAAGTCCTTTCATCCTTCCCTTAGTGCTTTACCAGATACTCTCAACTTTACGTACATCTATCCACCCATTTACACATCCACCATTCCCTCACTCCCTCCATCCCCTCTTCCATCTATCTACAAGCATTTATTTAGTGCTCATGTATCTTAGATCCTGAGGTTACAAAGATAACTAGAATGTGGTTTGTTTTTGAGAGGCTTAGTGGGAAGGCAATAAAAAAGCAACGTTAAATGTAATAATGGGTGTATTAGAAGTACAGAGTATGCTAGAACATTAGACTTTAGCTTCTGTGAATCAATGGCCATGCTTTTTTAATCCATCAATACAGAGCTGATACTAAAAATATTTAATGATTGGTAGGGTACAGACATTTATAATTAGAAAAATTGGTGATGTACACCCAGCACCTAACACGGTACATCACAAAGAATAGGCAATTAATGAATATTTATTGAATAAATGAATAATAGAACATCTAACTCTGCCTAATAGTCTTGACAGAGGAAATGACACATGAGTTGAATTTTGAAGGATGAGTAGAATTTCATAAGATGACGGTCAAGGGTGAGCACTGCATTCAAGATTTTACATCAGTGCTTTTCAGTGAGTAACTCTTTCATGGTTAAGTGAAAGATAAATTCATAAACCATTTCCTCCACCTCAGAGCCCACATAAGAGTTAGAGCCAAGTGTCAAGAAAGGATAGATATTTTCAAAGAGGGAAGCTATGGCGCCTGATAAAACTGACCTGCTTCCTTGGTACCAACTTGGAGATTCCTGTAGGTGAAAAAAATGGGGGTGAAGGAAGCTTTAGCTCAAGAGTCCCCATCAATGGATCTTACTTGTCAGATAACTAAGCTGCAATGTCTTCTAGTTGTGGTTACTAAGATTTCCAATAGAAGAAAACAGCTGCAGTGTTTCCTTAGAAACACTTAGCTTTAGGGGAAGAAAATTTTAGTCTCTCTTCACAAAAACATATTGGGAATCCTGAAGACTGATATACATGGAGAAATATAGAGAATCTATGGAGAGAGAAAGGAAAATATAAGAGAAAGATCAAAAGGCATGCTATATAAACACAAAGAACACTCTTGGGAAGAGAGAAATGTCTAGGAAATAGAGTTTGATGGAGAAGAAGGGTCCTGAGTGCCTTGGGATTCTTGAAGAGAAATTTTAAGTTACAACAGATAACTCTTCTGTAAAAGAGCTTCCCCATGTGCCATGTCATGATTCACTGATGTTCGAGAATGGGTTACCACTGTGCTAAATTTTGTCCTCTCATCCCTTCAAGGTCTTCTGTGGCCTTGTCCATTTACTACAGTTATGTTTATTTTACAAACATTATCAATTAATACCTGCCATGGAAAACTATTCTATTCAGTCAGCTAGACAGATGGGCAAAATAGAGGAGAAAATAATAGTATGGAAAATCTATTTTATTCACCTTCCTGATGGCTTGAAATTTCTTCAGTTCTCCATTCTCTTTCCTTAAGACTGACAGCTCTCTAGGCAAAAGATGGAAACGGTGAGCTTCAGCAGGTCAGTGGAATAAAAAAAATCCTGATTTTTATTATCATCAAATCTAGTTAATGCTTCCAGAGAGATGTTTGCCACTATACAAGATAATTCTGACAGAGACCTAGTGATTCAGGTCAGCAATGGCAGGGTTTTGGTGGTGAGAAGAACCAGGTGGAGAAAATAAGCATCATTTGGTATGGTTTCAGAGGCTTTTATACAGAATTGCGTCTCTTCTCCACATGCACCCCTGGCCTGAAGATGTCTGAACATTTCTGTCAGGGATTCCATCTTTTAGCTTAAGACTTCCAAAACACATCTTCCTACACGTAACATTTTAAATGCTATCTCCCATCATTATTACTGTGAAAAAGCCATGTCTGATTTCTCTGAAGAAGCAGTTTTTGACAGATGGAAGTAAAAGAGGAAAGCTATAAAGAGGGAAGAAAGAGAAAAAGAAAATGGAGACTGAGGGAACAAAATTCTGTACTGAACTTACCCAAGACAAACATAAACACACATGAAGCAATGTTCAGGCTTTGGAACCATAAGGATATACAGGCTCTAGCTTCCCTGGAAAGGGCTCTTGGGTAACCTGATTTGTCACTTACTTGTCCTGGTTGGTCAGTGTTTGCTGTGACTCCTGCATGGCTGCTTCTAACTCTGTAATTCTGTGCTTATAAAAGGCGATGAGGAGATCTGTTTGTTTCTTCTGGAAACTCCACACCTACTAGGGGAAAACAGGCCTTTGACATACAACCTCATAACTCCTTTCCCCTTACTTCCAGCAACAAACAGGAATTCTTCAATTCATACTCTATTACTGATTGTTTTCTTCTGGAGCATCTGACCTAATTCGAGGTTCCCCAAAACTAGGGAAAGCCAAAGCTTTATGTTTCCAGAATAACACCTTCCTAATATCTTAATGAGAATACTGACACAGATCAGCCCTTTTAAAATATAACCATTCATCATGAGCAAGAAGCGTGACAACCAACAACAAAAAAAGTTTCCAAGTTTAGAATTGGTTCTGACCTTACTCGTTTACAATTAGTTTGGACTCAGCTTCCACATTCCTAGATACTGGAGAGCACTGGTAACCAATTTATTTTCCCTAAGATACATAGAGATACTTCCAGGCTGTTTATACTGCTACAGTAGAGGGCAAAGAGACACAGACGGAGATGACTTTTCCTGAATATTATTTCTGGGCATGGGCAAATAATTTTATCTTTTGTTTTCATTCACCATTTGATGTACTGATGTGCCCATCATGGGATTACTGAATCAGATCAAAAGTTAATATTTAGAAAGCGTTTTAGCTTTGTCAGGCTGTACTTTTGAATACACAGCAGTATTTATGTCTCATCTGTTTCCTACCTATTCAAGCCATAAACCCTTTGTCTGAGGTCCTTCCTAGATCTGGTAGTTTTGGCCATAAACTTTTCATTCTTGTCTAATTTGCAAATTGCTTTTGCTACCTTACTAAAGAATTCTATTTCCGAATCTATACAGTCTCCAGACTCAATTTTTTACTCAAAAACAAACTAAACTAATTCTATATAGACAAGAACTCACTGTAGTCTATTTTTGAAATTGTTCTTATTTCCAATAAAAGTAAAAACATATTCAGTTTAGAAAATTTGAATAACGCAGAAGCAGAAAAAAAGGCACTCACTCCTGAGAGTCATCTAAAATGGCAAAGGATTAAGAAGAAATAGATACTACAGGTAGATATAATATATAGCCAAAAGCCAGTACCCCAAACATCCTAACCTACTCTTGGGATCAGTTTGTGATAAAATTGTTAGCATCAGGCTTGGGCCAAGAAAGCCCAAATCTTTCTCTAGACGGGTTACTCCTCCCCTAGTCCTGTGTGAAGGGGGAACAGACCCTCCCCTACTGTGGAATTCCAGGGGACAAGACTAGACTATTGGGGGAACCTTTTGCCTAGGGCTAAGTAGGCCTGCTTCACATACTTAACCAAAAAAACTAACACCCAAACCTCAGATCTGACCATTCCAAGAGGAAGAAAGATCACTCAGTAAACAACCATAAGCAAAAAAAATTAGAGGAGAAAACAAGTGATTTTTCCCAAAGCTAGAGTACAAATGTTTGATCTATTTCAAATATATCTACTAAAGGAGATTCTAAACTCAGTAATGAATCTCAGTATTTTACAAATCTCAAATGTGAGCAAATTCATTATTCTATCTCATTCAAATCCTTCAGCCTCATAAAAAGGTTATAGATTCTTTAGGACAAGTTTTGCCTACTTGCTTTTAGTTGGGATAATTTTATTCATATAACAACAGAGCAGATAGTAACAAAAGTAGTTCTGTTGATAACATTAAACATTGTATAATGCCAAGTGTTAAATATTGTTTATTTCCTTGGAACAATGCATGGAACTACCTACTTTAATACTCAGATTCCTTTCCTGTGTCTTCATATTAGGACCAGGTAAAGGCATCATCGTCTTCTCATGCTCTGGATTCCCACTCGTTTTAGAATTGATAACATGGGACATAATTTTTGTTTACTGTAGACTATTTTTTAAATTTCAGTTCTGAATTAGATCCAGTTAATGCCAAGAGGCTGGAAAAAGTAAGGAAGAAACCACTGAAAGATACTGAGAGAGTCACCATACAGAAGTAAAGGTGAGCTAATTGGTTTCTTAAGATAAGACATATGATCCAATGTGGGTGTACATACTATTGCCTTCATTGAAAATTGCCTTTTGTCTCATAAAATATATTTTGGAAATGAATAGTAGCTTGACCAGCTTTGTGTGTGTGTATGTGTGTGTGTGTGCCAAAGAATGGCTTTCCTAATTTTTACTTTTAAATGTCATTTTTTTTTTAGTTGAAGATTTATATACCCATGCAATTTTGATGCTTTGAATATTTGTAGAAGAGTTGCTAAGTTTAAAAAATTTACTTTAAAAGCATCAGTAGGGACTTCCCTGCTGGTCCAGTGGCTAAGACTTCACATTTCTAATGCAAGGGGCCCAGGTTCAATCCCCGGTGAGGGAACTAGATTTCATATGCCACAACTTAGAGTTTGCATGTCACAACGAAGATCAAAGATCCGAAGAGCCACAACTAAGACTGTTGCTGCTGCTGCTAAGTCGCTTCAGTCGTGTCCGACTCTGTGTGACCCCACAGACAGCAGCCCACCAGGCTCTGCCATCCCTGGGATTCTCCAGGCAAGAATACTGGAGTGGGTTGCCATTTCCTTCTCCAATGCAGGAAAATAAAAAGCGAAAGTGAAGTCACTCAGTCCTTAGCGACCCCATGGACTGCAGCCTACCAGGCTCCTCTGTCCATGTGATTTGCCAGGCAAGAGTACTGGAGTGGGTTGCCATTGCCTTCTCCTGGGCTCAGCCAAATAAATAAATTTAGCTCAGCTGGTAAACAATCCACCTGCAATGTGGGAGACCCTGGTTCGATTCCTGGGTCAGGAAGATCCACTGGAGAAGGGATAGGTTACTCACTCCAGTATTCTTGGGCTTCCCTGGTGACTCAGCTGGTAAAGAATCTGCCTGCAATGCAGGAGACCCGGGTTCAAACCCTGGGTTGGGAAGATCCCAGTATTCTGGCAAGGAGAATCCCATGGACTGTGTAGTCCATGGGTTGCAAAGAATCGAACACGACTAAGCGACTTTCACTTTCATATTAAAAAAACTGGTAAATTCACTATCTATCTTAGGTACTCAAAATGTATTAGTTTCCCTTATCCATCTTTGGTGAAATTGACTCCCTTTTTCCTTAATATCTACAGGTCTTAGGTGTTGTTGTTGTTTTTTGGCCATGCCATGTGGCATGTTAGACCTTAGTTCCCCCTGCAGTATAAGCTCAGAATTTAACCAACAGACCACCAGGGAATTCCCATAAGTTTGAATTACATCTTAAGATAATCATATAGTTGAGAAATGTAAATTTATCCTTTCCAAGTATTCAGCTAAAAAAAATGAGAAGACAGAATTAAAATATCAGCATCTTGCAACTCAGTGAACTAATGAATCAATGTAAAGTTCATCAATTTCTACCATCACACAAAATGAGAGACAGAAAATCATTACATACCTCTTGGTAGAACACAGCACTGCTGTAAGTAGTCTTGTCTCATCCCCTCCCCTCAACTTAAATGGTTCTGATTAAGCCTAAATAACTATTAACTCAGAGAAAATATAGAGCACAAACAAGCATATTAAATGACTCCAGGTAGATACAGTGTGCAAAATCCATGCTATGAACAGCCTTACAGCACAAAAGACCATTTTCTTCAACAATAGTAAAAAAGAAACAAGAGGAAACTTACAGTTTAAAATAACCTTAAGAGACAAAATAGTCAACTCAGTTATATAGAGTTTATTGAAACCAATTAAAAGTTTTAAAATAATTATGAGACACTGAGGTAAACTTCCAAACTCATTCTATGAGGCCACCATCACCCTAATACCAAAACCTGACAAAAATGCCACACAAAAAAAGAAAACTACAGGCCAATATCACTGATGAACATAGATGCAAAAATCCTTAACAAAATTCTAGCAAACAGAATCCAGCAACATATTAAAAAGATCATACATCATGACCAATTGGGCTTTATCCCAGGGATGCAAAGATTCTTCAAGATCCACAAATCAATCAATGTAATACACCACATTAACAAATTGAAATATAAAAACATATGATTATCTCAATAGATGCAGAGAAAGCCTTTGACAAAATTCAACATCCATTTATGATAAAAACCCTCCAGAAAGCAGGAATAGAAGGAACATACCTCAACATAATAAAAGCTATATATGACAAACCCACAGCAAACATTATCCTCAATGGTGAAAAATTGAAAGCATTTCCCCTAAAGTCAAAAACAAGACAAGGGTGCCCACTCTCATCACTACTATTCAACATAGTTTTGAAAGTTTTGGCCACAGCAATCAGAGCAGAAAAAGAAATAAAAGGAATCCAGATTGGAAAAGAAGAAGTAAAACTCTCACTGTTTGCAGATGACATGAGCCTCTACATAGAAAACCCTAAAGACTCCACCAGAAAATTACCAGAGCTAATCAATGAATATAGTAAAGTTGCAGGATATAAAATTAACACACAGAAATCCCTTGCATTCCTATACACTAACAATGAGAAAACAGAAAGAGAAATTAAGGAAACAATTCCATTCACCATTGCAACGAAAAGAATAAAATACTTAGGAATATATCTGCAAGCACTAAATGCTGGAGAGGGTGTGGAGAAAAGGGAACCCTCTTACACTGTTGGTGGGAATGCAAACTAGTACAGCCACTATGGAGAACAGTGTGGAGATTCCTTAAAAAACTGGAAATAGAACTGCCATATGACCCAGCAATCCTACTGCTAGGCATACACACCAAGGAAACCAGAATTGAAAGAGACATGTGTACCCCAATGTTCACTGCAGCACTGTTTATAATAGCCAGGACATGGAAGCAACCTAGATGTCCATCAGCAGATGGATAAGA
>NW_011495077.1:1930446-1938007 GCF_000754665.1 Bison bison bison | reverse complement strand
CTGTAGGAGAGGGCGAGGGTGGGATGATTTGGGAGAATGGCATTGAAACATGTATATTATCATATGTGAAACAAATTGCCAGTCCAGGTTTGATGCATGATACAGGATGCTCAGGGCTGGTGCACTGGGATGACCCAGAGGGATGGGATGGGTAGGGAGGTGGGAGGGGGGTTCAGGATGGGGAACACATGTATACCCGTGGCAGATTCATGTCAATACATGGCAAAACCAATACAATATTGTAAAGTAAAAAATGAATAGATAAATAAAACTGAAAAAAAATACTTATGAGACACTGAGGAAACTGAATATTAACTGACTAATGCGATGGCACCCCACTCCAGTACTCTTGCCTGGAAAATCCCACGGATGGGGGCGCCTGGTTGCCTGTGGTCCATGGGGTTGCGAAGAGTCGGACACGACTGAGCGATTTCACTTTGACTTTTCACTTTCATGCATTGGAGAAGGAAATGGCAACCCACTCCAGTGTTCTCGCCTGGAGAATCCCAGGGACGGAGGAGCCTGGTGGGCTGCCGTCTATGGGGTCACATAGAGTCGGAAACGACTGAAGTGACTTAGCAGTAGCAGTAATGGATAATATTAGGGAATTATTTTATCATGACATGGTTATATTTAAGAAAAGAGTACCTATCTTTTAGAGACAGGCTCTGAAATATTTACAAATTAAAATGATATGATATCTGACTGGCTTCAAAATAATCTAGATGGGGTGGCAGGAGATGGGATTGTCCAGAAAAAGGAAGATTGGCCATGAGCTAGGAATTGGTGAAGCAGGGTGATGGATATAAGGAATAGGAAATACTAAGAGGGATAGTATGAACTCTTGTACTTTTGTAGCTCTTCACCATATTGTACAAGAGACATTCAGAAGTATGAATCAATAACTAAAACAAAAGGTGATATGAAAAACAGAAGAAGCATGTATAAAGTATAGAAATAATAATTAAGAGGTGACTTTAGTGTGGAAGTCAAGTCTTCCAGGCACAGAGATACAAAACTGTTATACACTACATGGTGTATAAAAGAACTAAACCTACCCTATAGGTTAGGTAATAAATAACCTACATAAGAACTTATGTGGTACATAAAATGTGAAGTGGTAGCTGTGGATGACATTGGAGAGAGAAGATCTGGAGGAACCCCATCTTAAGGGAACTAGGTGTCACTCTGAAGGGTCGGAAGGAAACAGGTGATAGGACATCAAAGGGTTTTGAAAAGGCAGTTAAATGTTCAGATTTGTAACTGTTAGAGTAATTATGATGCTCAAAGAGATTTTTTTTTCTAAATGCTTCTGTATCAAAAGCAGGGGACTTCCCTGGTGGTCAAGTGGTTAAGACTCCATGCTTCCACTTCAAGGGGCATGAGTTCCATCCCTGGTTGATGAACTAAGATTCCACATGCTGTGCAGTGCAGTCAGAAAGTTAAGTTTTGGTTTGAACAAAACAATAGTATTTGCTCTGTAATCAAAGCAATATTATCTCTTACATTGGGGCCTAAGTTCCTCAACCTGCTCAGTAGTGACAAAGAACTCAACTATACTGTTTCAGAAGTCTTATATGGTGACAGATAAACTCTTTCTTTTCAGGTAAAATAATCTTTGACTAAACAAAACCTTTCTTCAAAGGCATCATTGATTATCTCAGTTGTTCAATGTTTAAATTCAAGTGAAGGATGGGAAACTGGTCTGGTCTATTGATGAGATCGGGTCTTGACTTGATTTTATTCAAATGATTTGTATGGTAGTTATTTATGTACATTAGCAAAACATATGACTTCAAAGTCAGGCAACTATCGATCAGATCTTTTTTGTATAGTTCTTCTGTGTATTGTTGCCACCTCTTTTTAACATCTGTTTCTGTTAGGTCCATACCATTTCTGTCCTTTATTGTGCCCATCTTTGCATGAAATGTTCCCTTGGTATCTCTAGTTTTCTTGAAGAGATCTCTAGTCTTTCCTGTTCTATTGTTTTTCTCTATTTCTTTGCACTGATCACTGAGGAAGGCTTTCTTACCTTTCCTTGCTATTCTTTGGAACTGTGCATTCAAATAAGTATATCTTTCCTTTTCTCCTTTGCCTTTTGCTAGAATATGGTCCTGCCCATTTGTTTACAGACTGCCTATGGCTGCTTCTATGCTATAACAGCAGAGTTGAGTAGCTGCAACAGAGACTGCATGGCTTGCAAAGCCTAAATATTTACTGACCTTTCAAGAAACATTTGTCTATCCCAACACTAAACTAATAAAAGTCTTTTTCTGTATTTTCATTTATGCCTCTTGCTCTGAATTTGTCTTTCTTTGTGAATTTACATCTTTCCCTCTTCTCTCAGTATCTTCTCTCTCTTTATTTCCTATTTTACTGATACCCCATCTTATCTGTTCTGCCTATTTGAATTTACTTAATGGATATTTATTTTATTTCTTTTTTAAAAATAATTTTTGTTTGACTGTGCTCAGTCTTCCTTGTTGCACGGGCTTTTCTCTAGTTGCAAAGAGCAGACTTCAGTAGTTGAGGCTCAGTAGTTGTGGTTCCCAGGCTCTAGAATAAAGGCTCAATGGTTGCGGCGCACGGGCTTAGCTGCTCCTCAGCGTGTGGGATCTTCGTGGACCAGGGATTGAACCCAAGTCTCCTTCATTGGCAGGCAGATTCTTTACCACTGAGCCACCAGGGAAGCCCTATTATATTTCTTAATTTTAAAGTGGAAAGGGCCCAACAAAATGGAAGAAAATGTTTGCAAATCATGTATCTGGATAAGGACTTGTACCTAGAATATATAAAGAACCCTTACAACTAATAATAAAAAGATAATCTTTTAAAAAAATGGGCAAGGGCAAAGTATCTGAACAGACATCACTTTAAAGATGACAAATAAATAGCCCATAAGTACACAAGAAGATGCTCAACATCAGTTCAGTCAGTCAGTTCAGTTGCTCAGTCGTGTCCAACTCTTTGCGACCCCATGAATTGCAGAACGCCAGGCCTCCCTGTCCATCACCAACTCCCGGAATTCACCTAAACTCATGTGCATTGAGTCGGTGATGCAATCCAGCCATCTCATCCTCTGTCGTCCCCTTCTCCTCCTGCCCCCAATCCCTCCCAGCATCAGGGTCTTTTCCAATGAGTCAACTCTTTGCATGAGGTGGCCAAAGTATTGGAGTTTCAGCCTCAGCATCAGTCCTTCCAATGAACACTCAGGACTGGTCTCCTTTAGGATGGACTGGTTGGATCTCCTTGCAGTCCAAGGGACTCTCAAGAGTCTTCTCCAGCACCACAGTTCAAAAGCATCAATTCTAAATGTAAATCAAAACCACACCATGATACAAGTTCATACCATTAGGATGATTATAATAAAAAAAGATAAAACAAATGTTGATTAGAATTTGGAGAAATCAAAATCCTTACACACTGCTGGTAAAAATGTAAAATAGGCAAGCACTTGGGAAAACAGTCTGGCAGTTTCAAAAGTTAAACACAGAACTACCATCTGACCCAGTGATTTAATTCCTATGTATACATCCAAGAGATATGAATATATATATCCACACAGAAACTTGTATACATGTGTTCATAGTGGCATTATTCATAATAATCAAAAGGTGGAAACAAATTAAATGTCCCTCAACTGACGAATGAATACATGAAATGTATATCCATCTATAGTATTACTTGGTCATGGAAAGGAATGAAATACTAATGAAGTTCTAATATTTTTACATGAATGAACCTTGAACACATTATGCTACGAGAAAGCAGAGCAGAATTCAGACAATAACAAATATATTATAAAATGTTAGAGATAAGATTTCCAATGAAAAATAAAGCAGGATAAGTAAACTTGGGGCTGCTATTTGAGATAAGTCAGTAAAAGTCTGACTGAGGAAAGAAAATGTGAGCAAAAGACAATCTAGACATTACTTGGATCAGTTATTCAACTTCACAGATTAGGAAAACACATTTTCAGACCTTGCTGACTTTACCAAACTGGCACTTCACTAAAGTGATGATTAACTGACCCTTTCCATGTATTTTATCTTGATTACTTGACCATGTGTAATTGGTCCCATGATTAGGTAGGTTAGAACTCAGACTACATATAATTTCTCTACTGATCATTAACTAATCCTTGGTTTAGTTATTAACCAAAGCTCTGCTCTTTCTCTTGTCCATGTGACCTTGTTTACATTTCTGCTTGAGTCTCAGCTGGATTTTATCTCCTCATAATGTTAAATAGTATCTCAAATATGATGGTTCACCCAAGCAGCTAAAAACAGGATGCCGTGAAAGCCCTTATTTCCCTTCCTCCATCTCCAGAGTCAGGACTGATGACATCAAAGGGGAGACATCAAAGAAAAATGAAATCTACTCTCTTCAGCCAAACATGACAAAGGACCATCTTCATGTTTAATAAAAGAATAACTCTCAAAATAATGAGAAGAATAGAGAAGAAAAACAGTGATAAAATCTCAAGAAACATGCCCAGATAAGAATCCCATGAGGCCATGAAATGATCTTGGTGGAGAACTAAAGAATGAAAGTGAAAAACCGAAATTTTTACAATTTGGGAACTCTCTCAAATCTGTCCTGTCTCCTCTTCACCTCCTTGCACAACTCGATTGCTCCTGACTGAGTCAATAGCATGACAACATATCATGCATCAGGAAAAGAAAAATATCTTCTAAAGTTCAGACAACTAATTATAAATACTAAATTAAGAATTAAATATATAAACATTACTAAGAAAGGTTATTGAAAAATAAGAATAGAGAACAAGAAATCCCTTCTTGAACTTAGGTCTATAAGCAAAACTTTGAAAGCCAGGCTGCTAAGTCCTCTACAGGGTCAGACCTATATATTCAAAGAAATTTTTAGAAGATTTACTAAATCTGCACAGAAGGATAATGAAGCTGCCTAGAGGCATCTTTACCCTCAAAAATAACTTAATAGAACTAGGAACTACAAGATTCAGCTACATAGTGTTTTTTACAGCCTATCACAGAT
This sequence comes from Bison bison bison, assembly GCF_000754665.1. Classification (NCBI taxonomy): domain Eukaryota; kingdom Metazoa; phylum Chordata; class Mammalia; order Artiodactyla; family Bovidae; genus Bison; species Bison bison. The sequence continues at coordinate 1,932,991 of NW_011495077.1, read as the reverse complement.
TCTGGGTCAGTAAAAAGTTAATTGTTGAGATTTGTATTATCAGGGAAGAAAGCAAATAGGGCAGCCAATTTCTCCCCACTGTATACAAATGTATGAATGCAGTTTAAAGAGAACCTTTGGAAAAGAAATAAGATGCAATTATAACTTGCCTGGAAAATCAGAATGTCTTCACTGTTATTTCTCATACCTGAGAGATGTGACTAAAGTACTGCAAAGCTGTCTCCACAGGGTTTCTGAAGTACATCTTCTCCTGAGGTTTCAGCTATCAAGAGAATAAGACACATCACAATGGAATGAAATAAAATACTGGCAAATATGGTTAAAGATGTACCACCCTTTCTAAAGCACCAGATAGAATTTCACTGTGCTAGGTAAGAGTGTGATCACTACTGAACCAGGAGATGTAGACTGTATGTCTTAATCCTCCTTACCTCACACTTCTGTGGCAGTAGCCACAAATCCACAAATAATTCTTCTATCTCTTGTTTACCTCCTTTTCCACCTCAATTGTTATCTATGCATTTTGTTTCTTTTTTGGGGGCTGCATGGTGTAGCTTGGTGATCTTAGTTTCCTGACCAAGGATTGAACCCAGGTCTGCAGTGAAAGAACTGAGTCCTAACCACTGAACCGACAGGAAATTCCCCCCAACTTTCAGTTCATAGTCACTGTATTCTTTGTATACTTCCTATACACCAGGAAACAGGATAAGATTGTGACAGAGAAGGAAAAACTTACATTATCAGAAAGAGCCAGATACTTGCAGGCAGTTCCACAAACAGCACATTTTTCTAGGGAGGAAAGGGAAAAAAATGTTTGGTTCTCACGGGCATGAAGTAAGATTCTCCCAAAGTATGTGGCAACAGTCAAGCTGGCTAGCTAAAGAAAAGAGGTTCTTACTGAATTCAGAATGTCATTGTGCTAAAAAAGGACCTCAACTTGAGCACCATGCCAGAAATCAGCGTTTCCAAACTTGTATGTTGATAAGAAGTAAGGCTTTCACTCTGTACCTCTACCCATTCCTTTTAAATAAATTCCCAATTTTCTTCTACAAATAAGGGACAGTTGCCTCCCAGCAGTCATTGAGGGGTGTACATTTACTGTACTCTTGCCTGGAAAATCGCATGGATGGAGGAGCCTGGTAGGTTGCAGTCCATGGGGTCACGAAGAGTGGAACACGACTGAACGACTTCACTTTCCCTTTTCACTTTCATGCATTGGAGAAGGAAATGGCGATCCACTCTAGTGTTCTTGCCTGGAGAATCCCAGGGACTACGGGGCCTGGTGGGCTGCCGTCTATAGGGTCGCACAGAGTCGGACACGACTGAAGTGACTTAGCAGCAGCAGAAAGAGTACCAATGATCTCAACTTTAAGTTATTATTTTTTTATTCCATCTCCCTGACAGTAGGCACACACTGGGTACCTGAAGAAATTCTCCAATTATTCCTGCCCTGTTTGCACTTTGCTAGTATTCCTGGATATCATTTTGGAGCTCTCCTACCCTCATTGTCTAATTGACTCAACATGAAAGATTTGAGAATTAAAATTCCTAATTTTCCTTTGAAGTTGAATTTTTAGTAGTGGTGCTGGTTGTTGATTAAGATAAATGCCATGTCAGGAGAAAACATCATATGACATGTGCTTCACTGAGACAAACTGCTCCAAAGTGAGCTGCTGTTAGCATAGTAATAGCTTTGTCACATTAGCAGAGAACTTAAAAGGGTCATGAGATTCACACCTCAAAAAAGCTTCTCCAGAGGTGAGCTAACCTGACTCTTTTTCCTTGGGGATAAAGTTTTCCGGGTCTTCCTCCTGTATTATTGCCAAAATCAGCTAGCACATCCAAACCTTTCTTCTATTTAAGAAAAAGACAAAACAAAGAAACTGCCACAGGTCTCCATCACCTGCAGGATAAAGTTCAGGTTCTTTAGCCTGGTAGATAGAGCCTTCCATCATCTGGCCACTGCCTACCTCTCTAGCCTCATCTCTCACATTTCTCATCTTATTCTTTTATGTTCTACCAATCCCAACCATGTGTACTTCCCTGTACTAAGTTTTATGATGCTATATTCCTTTATACATGATGTTCTTTTAAACTAGAATTATCTTCCCTGCCTAATTCGCTTGGCAGACTCCAATTTATTACTCAAAACTCTACCAAAGTGGCACTTCTTCCATGAAATTTTCCCTGATCAAAGCATCCTAAGTCCCTCTTCTGGACCTACATACCCAGAATACATACATACCTTGTAAGTATTTTAGCACTTAAAAAAAAAAGACATATCTTAAAGTCCCACTTCTAAGATTTAACAGTTACAAGAACTTGGTCAAATCACCTCTTTGAATCAGCTCCCTACCTGTAAAGTGGGTCTATTAATAATTACCTCCTGGGGTTGTGTTAAGGATATATAAAATTAGTTCAGTTCAGTTCAGTCACTCAGTCGTGTCCGACTCTTTGCTACCCCATGAACTGCAGCACGCCAGGCCTCCCTGCCATCACCAACTCCCGGAGTTCACCCAAACTCACGTCCATCGAGTCGGTGATG
>NW_011495077.1:1909357-1930346 GCF_000754665.1 Bison bison bison | reverse complement strand
GTCCAAGGGACTCTCAAGAGTCTTCTCCAACACCACAGTTCAAAAGCATCAGTTCTTCGGCGCTCAGCCTTCTTCACAGTCCAACTCTCATCCATACATGACCACTGGAAAAACCATAGCCTTGACTAGATGGACCTTTGTTGGCAAAGTAATGTCTCTGCTTTTGAATATGCTGTCTAGGTTGGTCATAACTTTCCTTCTAACAAAATCAGGACACGTGAAAACCACAAAGGTATTACTCACCACTATCATCATCGTCAATATTTCTAAATAAATTAACTTGACAGACTATACCACTTTCCATTAGAAATGGCTCTTGTTATCAACCAATTTCCCAATTTCTAGTCATCATTTTTGTTTTTCTCTCTTTTCTCTAGTCAGTCTGATAATTTTGTGGCTTTCCCTGCTACAGGCTTCAGAACATGGACAAGCACCTTTTGATGTTCAAATAATAGATATTCCATTTGCTAAATCATTCTTTGTTAATGGATTCCTCCAATTTTCATAATCAACAGTTTCCTATTATACTCACAGCACATTTGACCTCCTAAGTGATATTTATTCCAAGTTACACAGAGAAATGGCTAATCATTATTTCTAAGTTTAAAACATTTTTGCCTGAATCTGCAAACAGTTAAGTCACTCACCCAGAATCACACATTTTTTACAGAAAATATGGCCACAGTTGGTGACAAAGAAATGGGCCCCATCTTTTCGGAAACATCGGTTGCAGTGAAACCAATCCATTCTGCAGCAAAGAGAGAGAACAACTCTGGGCATAACATAATTATATTTACTATAACATAATTATAGCTGTTCCAAAATCTACTTAATGCTTGCTCAGCTTCTGCTAACTTATTGGAATATGGGCATATTTTTGTGGAGTATTTCAACTGGTTGTAAGATATATCTCTAAAGTGTAAAAAAGCAGACTGCAGAGTATGCAACGCCATTTTCTAAAAAGTATACATATTCAGAAAAGTAACAGGACAGTGATGATTTTTTTTTTGAATGGTGAGATTATGGATATTTGTTGTATGTATATGCTGTCTTTACACCGTTTTGTTTTCTAAGTTTTCTGTATTAATTCAGGTATTAATCTGTAATTAGAAAAAACAATCTTTAAAAAAAAGAACCATCTTCTTATTTCCTAATAGTTTCCTGTGATACAGCAAGATGGAGCAAGGAGGAGGTAGTGGACAAAATATAGAAGATCACATATTAACCACTTGGGACACATTTTATCTATGAGAAAGATGGTTTTTGAATGACGTCTCAGATTGTTCACATTTTCTTCTACTCCACAGAACCTCAGAATCATAGATCTAAAAGTGATCTTAAAAATCACTTAACATTTTGTCCAATCCCATCCTTTTTTAAAAGATGCATTTGAAAAAATAAAAATAAAAGATGCATTTGATATTCATTGAACAGCAAGATTTGAAATGAAGAAACTGACATTAAAAATACAGAACTGATACAGATCTGTCATTAGTTCATATATTTAATGAATTTATGTTTAATTTCATGAATATTCTACAAGAATGAAACAGGTTTGATTTTAATTTAAAATTAAATTGGGGGAAAAAAACAAAACAGAGGGTAAATTTTCTTCCCCACTTATGTTTTTTCTTTAAAAACGTTATAAAGTCGTTTATGGAGACATTTGCTCAAAGGATGTTGGCTAGTTTGCGCCACACTTTAACATTTTTGTCACACAAGGGCAAGATTCAGGACAAAAACACTGAATAAATATTTCAATAGGGCTTCCCAGATGGCGCTAGTGGTAAAGAACCCGACTGCCAATGCAGGATCTGTAAAGAGACACCGGTTCGATCCCTGGGTGGGGGAGATCCTCTGGAGAAGGGCACGACAAACAACTCCAGTACGCTTGCCTGGAGAATCCCTTGGACAGAGAAGCCTGGCGAGCTACAGTCCATCCGGTCAGAGTCAGACACGACTGGAGCGACTAAGCATGCAAACGTTTCAACGCAAAGACATTACACAGAGGCACGCTCTTCAGATTTCTATTTGTTGCTCACAGAAACACTAACTTCTCCCAGAAGTGAATCTAAAGAACCACTGGAAAGGTCCCAGTTACAACGCTCCCAGTTAGGCGGAGCAAGAATTTTAATCAAATGGGTTGACCAAATGAACTCTTTCAAAGAAGAGCCGTTAACAGGGTTTGTGAGGGTAAGACTCGCCCTATTTCTAAGGGCGATGGAGATTAGGCAAAGGCTCAAATTTACCAATAGCTCTTTTTAAACTACATTCCCTACCTGTTTGACCGCAGTGATCCCGGAGGGCCTCGGATCTCACCGAAATCAACCAGCTCTCAAGAAGAGCTGGAAATGGCGGGAAAAAATAGAAAGTCTGGCACCAGCGAGAGACAAACAGCTGGGCGTGTCCCTCGACGGTGTGTGAGCGGCGTGGGCGGGGCCCGGGAGTGGGCGGGGCCCGAGAGACGAAAGTATAGTCCGGGAAAATCTACCTCTTTTAAAATTGGAAAAAGATAAGAAATATGGTCGAATCCCAAACGTGCTACTGTGCAAACAAAAAGGTGAAAACAAACCTAATAATATTCAAGTAGACGTAATACACTAGAAAAATGTGGTCACAAAGCTGATGAAAACTTTAACGTAATTTTTTTCTTCTCTCTTTTTCCACTTTATTTTCAAGTGAAATAAAGAAAATAATAAATGCTTTTAAAGAACAGTGTAAACCAGAAATAGAAAAGCTAAAAAGTGATTTGTATAGAATGAGAACTAACCAGTATCAAGGAAATTAAAAAAAATTTTTTTCAGAAATAATGCTGAAAGGAGGACGGTTTTCCTAAAAAGAAAAATAAAAACTTTCAAGAGAAAGAGATATAGAGAACAAGCAAAGAGATTTTACACACACGGTTATTCCCGCAAGGAAAACCAGAGCAATGTATCAGAACAAATATTTAAAACAAAATTTTGAGAAATTTTTCCTGAAATAAGAACTAAGTCTACATATTTATTGCAAAGGAGAAAACTGACCCAGAACAGTCAAAACCAAAACATTTTCTAGTAAAGCTATTAAATTAGTCTTTAAAGATAAGGGGAAAAAAGATAAGGAAAACCCCTTTGAGCATCCAGACAACAAATACTAGCCATTTATAAGGAAAAGAAAAGTAGATTGGCATAAGACTTCCTTACAGAATCATTTTATGCTAGAAACAATGAAGATGCATTTCAAGGTTTTCAAAAAGAAAATATGATCCAAGAATTTTATGGCTCTGTTCAATTATAAAAGTAGCTGACCAAAAAAAAATGTGAACATGAAATTTTCTTGAGGAAGTCAACAAATGCTGATTTGCAAACTTCTTGGTCTCAGAACTCTTTTAACTTTTAAGAAGTATTGAAAGGAATTCCCCAGTGGTCCAGTGGTGAGGACTCTGCGCTTCCACTGCTGGGGCACAGTTTGATCCCTGGTTGGGGAAGGAAGATCCTCTATCCCAGGCATGCTGTGGCAAAATATATATATATATATATATAGAAGACTCCCTCCCTACAAAGTTTTGGTTTCTGTGGATTGTATCTATCAATATTCACCATATTAGCAATTAAAACTGAAAAGTTAAAAATATTTATTAATTTATTTGAAAACAACAATAATAAACCCATTAAGTGGTAACATAACCTGTGAAATATAACTATATGTTCCAAAACAAATATAATTTAGTGAGAAGAGTGGCATCACTTTTATTTTACCATTTTATAATCTCTTACTATCTGACCAGGCATCTGATGATGTCAGGGAGGCCTGGCGTGCTGCAGTCCATGGGATGGCAAAGAGTCAGTCAGGATCCAGCGACTGAACAACACCGGCTACCTGGGCTTCCCAGGTAGCTAGCTCAGTGGTAAAGCATCCGCAGGAGATGCAGGAGATGTGGGTTCAATCCCATGGTCAGAAAGATCCCCTGGAGAAGGAAATGGCAACCCACTCCAGTATTTCTTGTCTGGAAAAGTCCATGGAGAGAGGAGCCCAGTGGGCTATATACCCCACGGGGGTTGCAAAGCCTTGGACACAACTGAGCATGCGTGTGTGTGTGTGTGCGCGCGCGCGCGTGCACACACACAATCTGACCTAATAGAAAGCAGCTGGATTCACACATGTACTTCTGCAATTACTCTGTTACAGTATACTGTTTTGGTTGAAGCGTGTAAAGATCTGGACTCACTCAAGTATGTAGCTGGAAAAGAGAGTAGTATTTCCCTAGAGCCTATTGTTCAGTCGCTAAGTGCTGTCCAACTCTGCGAGCCGGTGGGTCTCAGCAAGCAAAGTCTCCCTGTCCTCCGCTATCTCCTGGAATTTGCCCAAGTTCATAGCCATTGAGTTAGTGATGCTATCCAGCCATCTCATTCTCTGCTGCCCTTTTCACCTTTTGCCTTCAATCTTTCCCAACTTCAGGATCTTTTCCAGTGAGTCCACTATTCACCTATTTAGATTTTGTTAATATTTTTCTTTGACACTACATCAACATTTAAGAAGTGGGAGTTTGTTAAAAGCTAGCTGCACTGTATCAATGAACTTGTCACGTTTTACATTTAGACCAAATTGGTCATTTGGAAAATACTAGTTCACTGAGTTATACACATTGACACATTTCATGAAACAATATGAAATATTGACACACTCATTTTATAATATTTTAAAATCACCTTTGTTACTATCATTACCAATCTCACCAGAAAAATCTTTGAGTATTGGGAAGTAGTCAGGCACACAGTTACAGATACAAGTTTCTCAAAATTTTTATTTTCATCTGAAAGTTTGAGTTTTATCGTTGGCAATAAGTATTACACTAAGTCACCTGTTTTCCTTGAAATGACAAACTCAGTTTGTATATTTTTGAGAAAATGTCTATCAAATACCCAAATCTGAATAAGCATAGTTTGTTAGTTGTTCTTTCAGGTTAAAAAGATGTTCCACTAAAAAGTGATTAGTTCAGCCCATAACTCAAACCATTGCATAGTTTTCCTAAATATAATCTTAATTCTACTTACACATTCTGGGTCATAGAAAAAGGATAACACTTTTAAAAACATTTTATGAAATGAACTTAGTAAACAAATGATAAAGATTGCACACATATACACAAGAAAACCATATAACAATCTCACCTGTGAATATTGATTCAAAAATCTTAAATAAGATAGAAAATAGAGTACATTTTTTAAAGTATGACCAGGTGATGCTCATTAAAAAAAAAGATAATTCACTATTAAGAAATCTATTAATGTAACTTATTATAGTAATATTTCTAAGAAGAAATGTCATATGCTTCTCTCCAGTTGCCAACAAAGCGTTTGTCATAATTCATATCCATTTCTGATTTAAAATTTCAGTGAAGTAAGAGTCAGTGGATATTTCCTTAACGTGATTAAAAGATGTGTGTGTGTGCATGTAAAGAACTCTTGCTATGATCCAAGTCTAGAAGCAATAAAAGAAAAGATTGATAAACTTGGCAACATAAAAATAAAAGAACACCCTTTGGAGAAAGAGTCCAAATTTTTCTCTCTCACACATATACACAGAGAAAGCCCACTATAGATGAAGTGAAAACCTAAGTGACAAATTGTGACAACTTAAATCACAAAGGGTTAATAACTTTACTATACAAAGAACTTCTAAAAAGAGAAAACCAATGACAACAGAAAGTTGAGCAAAAGGCATAAACAGTTCATAGAAAAAAATTTAATGGCCCTTGAACATATGAAAAGATATTCAACCTCACTTTTAGTGGGATAAGCAAACTCCATCAAACTACCACTTTTCATCGATCAGACTGGCAGACCCAAGTATTTCGTAACATATTCACTTGTCAAGGTTAGGGGGCAACAGACACTCATATGTTGCTGGTGAGGATGCCAAACACAGCAACCACTCTGTAGTGAACATGACATTATCTAGGAAAGTTACACATATATTTATCTTTAACCCAGCAATTCCATTTCTAAGAATCTGTCTCAAAGATGCACTGGCAAAAATATGAGATCACTTATGAACAAGGTTATTTTCTTGCACTAGTATTTATAATAGCAAATGTTTATCAGTGACAAATCACAGTTGAGTATTATGCACATATAAAAAGAAATGAGAGGGACTTCGCTGGTGATCCAGTAGTTAAGACTCTGGGCTCCCAATGCAGGGGGCCTGGGTTTGATCCTTGGTCAGGGAACTAGATCCCATATGCTGCAGATAAGACCCAGCATAGCCAAATAAGTAAATAAATATTTTTTTAAATAGAAAGAAAGGAGAGATGTCCCTGGTGGCGCAGTGGATAAGAATCCACCTGCCAGTGCAGGGGACACGGGTTCCATCCCTGGTCTGGGAAGATTCCACATGCCATGGAGCAACTGAGCCCATGCACCACAACTACTACTGAGCCTGCGTTCCAGAGCCTACAAGGCACAACTACCGAGCCCACGTGCTGCAGCTACTGGATCCTGTGCACCTAGAGCCTGTGCCCTGAGACAACAGGAGCCACTGCAATGAGAAGCCCGTGCACAACAACTAGAGAGTAGTCTCCACTCGCAGCAACTAGAGAAAGCCCAAGCAAAGCAACAAAGACTAAGGCAGCCGTAAATAAATAAAAGAATTTTTTAAAAGAAGAATATTCAGCAATTTCCAGAATTTATTGTTAAATGAAAACAAAAGGTATAGGTTACATAATGTGCAATTCTTTGTTTTGGGAAGGGGACTGACCTAGCAGTCCAGAGGTTAAACTCTGAGCTTCTACTGCAGAGAGCACCAGTTCAATCCCTGGGGGCAGAACTAGGATCCCACATGTTGTGGCCAAAACATGGCCAAAAAATGGGGGAGTATAAATGCATATAAAAAAGCAACTCTAGATGATAAAACAGAAATTGCAAAAAGAAAAAGTTACCTCTGGAGATAGGAAGGGAACATTGTAGAAGTGAAAATATGAAAGGAATGTTTCCCTGAATTTAACTGGTTATATAATTTTGTCTATAGAAATGCAATTATTTTACATATTCAGAAACAGAATTAAAAAGCAACTCCTAAAATTTGAAGACTAAAACAAATGAACCTAACTATACATCAGATTGGTAGCTTTTAAAAAAGTTTATTGATACAGAATTGACATGTGAAGTGAAGTGAAAGTTGCTCAGTTGTGTCCAACTCTTTGCAACCCCATGGACTATAGAGTTGTGGAATTCTCCAGGCCAGAATACTGGACTGGCTAGCCTTTTCCTTCTCCAGGGCATCTTCCCAACCCAGATATTGAACCCAGGTCTCCCACATTGCAGGCAGATTCTTTACCAGCTGAGCCACAAGGGAAGCCCAAGAATACTGGAGTGGGTAGCCTATCCCTTCTATCCCTTCTATCTTTCAGACCCACTGTATATATTTAAAATGCATAATTTGATAAGTTTTGACATATTATAAAGCCTTGAAGGCATCACTGCATTAAAGATAGTGAAGATATCCATTATGCCCCAAAGTTTCTTCATGCTTCTTTGTTAACAATCTCTCCCAACCCTCCCCTACATTTCTTTCTCCAGGTAACATAGGTACTTTATAGCACTACAGATTAGTTTGCATTTTCAGGAGTTTTACATATAGAAATCATATATATATACTTTTTGTTGAGCTTCTTTCATTCAACATAAGGATTTTGAGATCCATCCATGTTCTTGCATGTGTCAATAATTCTTTCATTTTTGTTGCTGAATAGTATTTTATCATATGTAGCAGTGGTGGTTTTAGTTGCTCAGTCGTGTCCAACTCTTGCAACCCCATGGACTGTAGCCCACCCGGCTTCTCTGTCCATAGGATTTCCCAGGCAAGAATACTGGAGTGGGTTGTTATTTCTTTCTGCAGGGGATCTTCCTGACTCAGTGATTGAACCCGTGTCTCCTACATTGCAGGCAGATTCTTTAAGGATGAGTCAACCAGGGAAGCACTAATATGTAAATACCACAATTTGTGCATTCATCTGTTCATGAAACAATTTGAATTGTTTCCAGTTTGGGGCTATAACAAAGCTGCTATAAATGTTCATATTCAAGTCTTTGTTTGGACATATGTCTTCTTTTCCCTGGCTAGATCATATAGTAACTATGTCGGGTACATGTTTGACTTTTGAAGAAGTCGCCAAACTTTTCCAAAGTGATTGTGTTGTACCATTTTCCATTCCCACAAGCAATGTATAAGAGTTTCAGGTTCTTCACGTTACTGCCAGCACAGAATGTTCAGTCTTTTTATTATTAATTCTAATAGGTATGTACTAGTATCTCATTGTGCTTTAATTGCTGTTTCCCTAATGACTAATGATGAACATATATTTGTGTGCTTATATAGAAACGAATGTGTGTGAGTGTTAGTTGCTCAGTTGTGTCCAACTCTTTGCAACCCCATAAACTGTAGCCTGCCAGGCTCCTCTATTCATGGATTTTTCCAGTCAAGAATACTGGAGTGGGTTGCCATTCCCTTCTCCAGGGGATCTTCCCAACCCAGGAATTGAATCCAGGTCACCCGCATTGCAGGCAGATTCTTTACTGAGCCACCAGGAAGCCCAAATATGTGTGAAGTGTCATTAAAATCTTTGTTTAACCATGCTTAACTAGGTTGGGTTTTTTTTTCATATTTTGAACTTTGAGAGTTTTTCATATATTCTGAAGAAATTTCTCTATTAAATAATACATGTCCAATCTGTGGCTTGTGTCTTCAATCTTTTAATAGTAGTCTTTAAAGAGTAAGGGTGAGGCAGGACAGGGACTGTTTTTTTCTGGTTTTTTTTTTTTTGGCCATGCCATGCAGTCACGGCCGTGAAAGCACCGAGTCCTAGCCACTGGTTCACCAGGCAATTCCCCTTGAAGAGCAAATTTTTACTTTTGGTGAAGTCCCATTTATCAGTTGGTCCTTTAATGGAGCATACTTTTGGTGTCATATCTAAGAAGTCTTTGCCTAACTGAAGGTCACAAGGATTTCCTCCTACATTTTCTTCTAAAATTCTAGAAATCTAGACTTACAGTTTTGTATTCATGTTTAGGAATATGATTCATTTTGAGTTAATTTTTCTACATGATTTGAGGTATGCATGAAAGTCCTGTGTCTTTTGTTTTTGGTTTCCACATGTGGATATCCAGTAGTTCCAGCAGCACTTGTTGAAAAGATCTTTTCTCAACTATATTGCCTTTGTCAAAAATAAGTTATCCATAAGAAAACAATTCCATTTACAGAAGCACCAAAAGGAAAAGAATACTTAAAATAAATTTAACCAAGGAGATGCAAGATTATGTATGGAAAACTACTAAATATTGTTGATAATATTACCCAAAGTGATATACAGATCAGTGCAATTCCTATGAAAATTCCAACGGTGCTTTTTGCAGAAACTGAAAATCCATTCAAAAATTCATATGGAATTTCAAAGGATCCAGAATAGCCAAAACAATCTTGAAAAAGAAGAATAAAATTGGAGGACTCACAATTTCCAAATTTTAGTTCAGTCGCTCAGTTGTATCTGACTATTTGAGACCCCATGGATTATAGCATGCCAGGCTTCCCCATCCATCACCAACTGCCAGAGCTTGCTCAAACTCATGTCCATTGAGTCAGTGATACCATCCAACCATCTCATCCTCTGTTGTCCCCTTCTCCTCCTGCCTTCAATCTTTCCTAGCATCATGGTCTCTTCCAATGAGTCAGCCCTTCACATCAGGTAGCCAAAGTATTGGAGTTTCAGCTTCAGCCTAATTTCTTCCAATGAATATTCAGGACTGATTTCCTTTAGGATTGACTGGTTTGATCTCCTTGCTGTCCAAGGGACTATCAAGAGTCTTCTCCAACACCACAGTTCAAAAGCATCAGTTCCTCAGCACTCAGCTTTCCTTGTAGTCCAACTCTCACATCCAAACGTGACTACTGGAAAAACCATATCTTTAACTAGATGGACCTTTGTTGGCAAAGTAATGTCTCTGCTTTTTAATATGCTGTCTAGGTTGGTCATGGCTTTTCTTCCAAGGAGTAAGCATCTTTTAAGTTCATGGCTGCAGTCACCATCTGCAGTGATTTTGGAACCCAAAAAATAAAGTCAAGCATTGTTTCCACTGCTTCCCCATCTATTTACCATGAAGTGATGGGACTGGATCCATGATCTTAGTTTGCTGAATCTTGAGTTTTAAGCCAGCATTTTCACAATCCTCTTTCACTTTCATCAAGAGGCTCTTTAGTTCCTCTTCACTTTCTGCCGTAAGGGTGGTGTCATCTGCATATCTGAGGTTATTGATATTTCTCCTGGCAATCTTGATTCCAGCTTGTGCTTCATCCAGCCCAGCATTTTGCATGATGTACTCTGCATATAAGTCAAATAAGCATGGTGACAATATACAGCAATGACATACTCTTTTCCCGATTTGGAACCAGTCTGTTGTTCCATATCTGGTTCTAACTGTTGCTTCTTGCATACAGATTTCTCAGGAGGCAGGTCAGGTGGTCTGGTATTCTCATCTCTTTCAGAATTTTCCACAGTTTGTTGTGATCTACAGTCAAAGGCTTTGGCATAATCAATAAAGCAGAAGTAGATGTTTTTCTGGAATTCTCTTCCTTTTTCTACCATCCAATGGATGTTGGCAATTTGATCTCTGGTCCCTCTGCCTTTTCTAAATCCAGCTTGAACATCTGGAAGTTCATGGTTCACGTACTGCTGAAGCCTGGCTTGGAGGATTTTGAACATTACTTGCTAGTATGTGAGATGAGTGCAATTGTGCAGTAGTTGAATATTTCTTGGCATTGCCCTTCTCAGGGATTGATATGAAAACTGACCTTTTCCAGTCCTGTGGCCACTGCTGAGTTTTCCAAATTTGCTGGCATATTGAGTTCAGCACTTTCACAGCATCATCTTTTAGAATTTGAAATAGCTCAACTGGAATTCCATCAACTCTACTAGCTTTGTCCACAGTGATGCTTCCTAAGGCCCACTTGACTTTGCATTCCAGAGTGTCTGGCTCTGGGTAAGTGATCACACCATCGTGGTTATCTGGGTCATGAAGATCTTTTTTGTATAGTTCTTCTGTGTATTCTTGCCATCTCTTCTTAATATCTTTTGTTTCTGTTAGGCCCATACCATTTCTGTCCTTTATTGAGCCCATCTTTGCATGAAATGCTCCCTTGGTATCTCTAATTTTCTTGAAGAGATCTCTAGTCTTTCCCATTCTATTGTTTTCCTCTATTTCTTTGCACTGATCACTGAGGAAGGCTTTCTTATCTCTCCTTGCTATTCTTTGGAACTCTGCATTCAAATGGGTATATCTTTCCTTTTCTTCTTTGCCGTTAGCTTCTCTTTTTCCAAATTTAAAACATACTATATAAAGTTACTGGTGATTCAGTGTTTAAGAATCTGCCTGACAGTGCAGGGGACACAGGTTCGATCCCTGGTCTGGAAACTAGAATCCCACTTGCAGCAGGACAATTAAGCCCTTGAGCCACAGCTACTGAGCCCATGCTTCACAACAAGAGAAGCTATCACAATGAGAACCCTGTGCACCACAACTACAGAATAGTCCCTGCTGGCTGCAGCTAGAGAAAGCCTGCACGCAACAAAGGCCCAGTTCTAACTAATTATTTTTTTAAAAAAAGCAAAGTTACCATCATCAAAACAATGTGGTGCTAGCATAAGGGTACTCCAATGGATTAGAATTGAGAATCCAGAAATAAACTCTCATATCTATGGTCAACTGATGTTCAACAAGGATGTCAAGACCATTCCATTGGGGAAGAATAATCTCTTCAACAAACTGCAAGGAAAACTGTATATCCACATGAAAAAGAATAATGCTGGACCCTTACTTATACTATATACAAAAATTAACTAAAAATGGATCAAAGACCTAAATGTAAGAGCAAAAAGCATAAAATTCTTAGAAGAAGCAATAGGGCCAAATCTTAATGACCTTGAATTTGACAATGGCTCCTAACTATGACAAGATTAGACATAATACAGTGTGTATTTCCCATAAACAAGGACATTCTCTCCCATAAACTCAATACCATTATCAAAATCAAAGAATTAACATTGATATGGTACTATTATCTAATCTAGAAACCTTAGTCAAATTTCACCCACTGTCCCACAAATGTCCTTTATAGAAAAAGAAAATGTTTTGTTTTCTATTCAGGCTCACATGTTGCCTACAATTTTTAAAAAATGAAAACACAGGTTTAGACATTAGGAAGTGAAAGCCCATCACCCCGACCCTATTCCCCAAAGACAAACATGGTTGACAGGTCTTATATAAATCCTTTCAGAAATCTTTTCAATGCATATACCAACACACAATACACATATGTTAGACACATTTAAATGAAAATGTGACATTACATACATAATATCTACAGTTTGTTTTTTTATTTAATTTTACTTATTTATTTTTGGCTGTTGTAGGTCTTTCTTGCTGCAGGGGCTTTTCTCTAGCTATGGCAAGTGGGGATACTCTAGTTGTGGTGCATGGGTTTCTCATTGTGGTCGCTTCTCTTGTTTCAGAGAACAGGTTCTAAGGAACGTGGGCTTCAGTAGGTGCAGCACATAGGCTCAACAGTTGTGACTTGTGGGCTCAGGCTCAATAGTTGTGGCGCACAGGATTAAGTGCTCCACACCATGTGGGATCTTCCTGGACCAGGGATCAAACCCACGTGTCCTGCATTGGCAGGCGGATTCTTTACCACTGAGCCACCAGGGAAGCCCTACAATTTGTTTTTAGTTAATATTTTTACCTTTATACATCATTCTTTTTAAAGTTTGCATGCTTTGATAAGTTATATCCTAATTTAATTAATCTCATGTTAATGGACACATAACATTTCCAATTTTTAACTGTTGCAGAAATACGATATAATAAACATCTTTATTGACCTTTAAGCACCCATGCCATTATTTCTAAAACTAATTTTCTAGACGTAAGTGATCGTCAAGTATGTATTTTATAAATATGCTTGGAATCCATCATCTTTCTATTTTCATTAATCTTGCTTTCTTTCTCCTTATTCTTTATTTTGATTACCCTAATCACCTCCTAACTGCTCTCTGCCTATAGATTTGCCCAATCCATTCCATCCTACTAAGCTGCCAGATCCAATCACTGTTCTGTTTAAAACTGCCGGATACTTTCAAGACAATTCACTGAGTATGGCACTAAAGCTCTTCGTGATTTACATTTCTTTTTGCACCTCTCAATGTTTGGTCAAGAGCGCAGTGCATTTCAGTCACACTGAATTTAAATCACACTCTCCCACCGGTGTGCCTTTTAAGCTATTTCCTTTGCTTGGCATATTCTCCAGATTAACTTCTATTCGTCCTTTCAGACTCAGCTCAGAAATCACTTTCTCCAGATGCCAGTCTGGCCTGCCCACTGTGGGGCGCTCCCAGAGTAACTTTTCCATGTCACTGTCATGGCCCTGTCTCACTGTGTTCACCTCTCCCTCTAACCAGACTGGGACTACACTTTGCAATTTGGGCTTACCAGTCCTCCCACAGTGTCTGATATGTAGCAGGTGCTGGGTAGATATTTGATAAACAATGGAATAAGAAAGGAAATTATCAGGGAGAATCTTACCTTGCTTCAAGTCACACTTTAGTACATTCAAACAGGAACTATATCTCATTGGAGAAGAGAAATCTAGGAATAAAATGAAGAATATTAGTGGTAGTGAAGAAGGAATTCATAGGGCCTGGACTCCATCTTAGGCCTGTTCATGCTGACCATGCTCGGCCACCTTTCCAATGGACTCTGAACTCTGTGTTTAGTGCCTATGAAAAGCAACAACAGAAGGATAAGACCCCCTTCAGACAGGGGAACCTTGAAGATCATATCTAGGTTACTCATTGCCTAAGAGAAAACATACGCTAATCACCCCTTCCTCCAGACAGGCCATAAATTTTTCTGTATCTATCGGAGTGTAACCTCGGGCTTATTGATTATTGGCTAATTGTTTGACTGTTTGAGCACATGAGCACATAGCACGTGAATGATGGGGTTATTGGGATTGTATTTTCCTTGATTTATGTAAGTCTCAAGGAATTTGGGGTGGTGGGTTCAGACACGTGCACATGGGGTATAAGATTTTCACAAATGCTGGTGGGGGTCCTTGGCTAAGAGGGGACTCTGCCTTGGGCCCGCCGGTATAATAAACTGCACTCCACTATCTGCATTGTCCTTCTGAGTGAGTTTGTTTCCCGGAACGCGTGGCTATAACAGTAGCACTAGGAACTACAGGAGAAGGAGCCACTGATAATTATAATCAATCATCCAACAAGCATTTCCTAAGCAAATGCCAGGGGCCAAGCACTACTCTAGTCCCTGGGGACATGACAAGAGAGAATACAAAGTTATGGCTCTTTTGGAATCTATATTCTCCTAGGATACTGTGCTGTGCTATGCTTAGTAGCTCAGTCGTGTCCAACTCTTTGTGACCCCATGGACAGTAGCTCGCCAGGCGCCTCTGTCCGTGAGATTTTCCAGGCAAGAATACTGGAGTAGGTTGCCATGCACTCCTCCAGGAGACCTTCCCAACCCAGGGATCGAACCCAGGTCTCCCACATTTCCGGCAGATTCTTTACCATCTTAGCCACCAGGCACAGATCAAGGTGAGGATAGGGATATAGTACAAAGATAAATTTTATCTTTCCCTTCAAAAAGCCTGTGACCTAGTAAGGGAATATATAGAGATATAATTGCACACACAACAAAACAGAATATGTGATCATTCCAAAAACATTAATTTCCTTCCCAGTCGACAAATGTTATGGAACATCTATATTAGGTACCATCAGTACATGGTAACAGATATGACTGTTGCCTTCAAGGCACTTCCAGTATGGTAGGAGACAAAGATGTTTTCTTAAACCTCATAAATAAATGTATTACTATTATGTACTTTGAGTACTGTCATATAAATCAAAACACCAATAACTATGAGAATATAGTTTAGGAAGGCTTCCCTGAGGAAGTAGAGAATGCTATGAGAACAAAAAGAGAGAAAGAGAGATCAGGACAATTTGGACAGTTTTCCTAGAGGAACGGGTATTTGAATGAGCTTTAATAGGGAAGTTTTATTCTGCAGAGATGGAAAAGAGGGGACTTCCAGGCAGAGAGGAACGTCAGTAAACACATTAGTATGGGGAAGCACAGGCTGGTCTTGTGTGTCTAAAGGGAAGAGTGAATGGGACACCAAAAGAGAATGATGAGGAAAAGACAATATTATGGGGAAAAGCTAGAGAGATGATTGATTCCTCTATCCAAGAGTTTAGACTTTGTTAAGTTAGTGGTTCCCCCAACCAATAGTCATATCCATCTGAATTAAAAGCTCAGAGGGAATTTTGTGGGTGAGCTTCCATTGCAGGAAGTTGCCACCAGAAGATTCCATAGGAGAAGGCCTACCTTCCCTATGGCCAGTGTTTTTTAATTTTAGAAGTTCCTGGGGTGATTGTGATGCTCACTTGGCCAACTTTAGGGACCACAACTATATATAATAGAGAACCACCAGAGGCTTTCAGCAGGATAGAAACATGATCAATCCCACGTTTTATGAAACATAACTCTGGGGACAGAATGATGGACGATCACAGACGGGGGATTAATTGGCAGGCTATTGCAATGGGACTGCAGAGAGAGGAATAGTTCTGGAATAGGCCAACAACTGTGGGTAATAAGACAGATGTGAAAGAATTTTCAGAGGCGGAACAACAGGACTTGGTAACTAATTGGCTACGGGGTTAAAAAGGGGGAGAGAAGGAAAAAGATTAAGGTGTTAGGCTTGGGTGATTGAGAGCACAATGCTATGATAATATTGCAGAGAAGAACATAATGGCCTGCCTCAAAGGATCCTGCCCCTCTGGGAATTGTTGAACTAAAGTATCTTTGTTCAGCCCATGAAGAGATAATCTGACCCTGCCCACCTGTGAATGGCTACCGAAAAAGAAGAGATTAACACACCCCTTTCCAAAGGCTGGCCCTTTCTGGAGATGTTTTGCAAGACTTAAGACCCTTCTTCCTTTACTTCCTCACTGCCTCTCCCTCGATTCTGCCTTCAGACTTTCGTCCTCATTGCTTCTCTCCCTCAGGCTCTATTAAAAAAAAAATGGCATCCAGGCCCCTACCAGATGATTATTTTGAGACATTAATCTGCAATCTTCTCAGTCAGCTGGCTTTCTGAATAAAGCCCTATTGGTTGCCTCAACACCTTATTTCTCAGATTTATTGGCCTCTCACGTGGTGAACAGAGTGAGCTTGAACTCAGTAACAAAAACATGATACTGTGGCCATGATGAAATGGGGAACATAGGAGTTTGGCTTTCTCTGTGGAATGGAGAAGAGTTTGGTTTTGAACCCAGTGACTGTTATGACCTAATGGGCCTATTACCTGGCCTCAGAACGGGGTCCTGGTAATTATAATTTGGGGGAAGTTTTCCTCTGTTCCTTGCATCACCTGTGTTTATTATTGTCTATGGCTTTCATGCTGGAGCTTTCCTCAAATGTCCAGTGATCCTTTGTTGGGGGAGTCATGATGTTACAGGAAAATGGGGCAAGAGAGGCTGGTCAGGTCCCACGTCTCAGATGAGTCTCTGGAATGCACAGGCAAGTGAGGGTCCTGGCTTTACCCAGCAAAGAATTCAAGAGCAAGCCATTGTAAAGTGAAAGCAGATTTCTTTAAGAGAGGGATACACACTCCAAGGGCTTCCCTGTTGGCTCAGCTGTAAAGAATTCATCTGCAATGCAGGATACTCAAGTTAAGTCCCTGGCTTGGGAAGATCCCCTGGAGGAGGACATGGCAACCCACTCCAGTATTCTTGCCAGAATTCCAGGCAACCCCCCTGGTGGGCTACAGTCCATGGGGTCACAAAGAGCCGGACACAATTGAGTGACCCACACTTTCACGTTCAATGTATTACCAAAAGCGTACACTGAACCTCAATGTCTACTGAAATTGAATCTTCCACTATCTTCGACTTAGTAGGTTCTAACCATTTTTTGTTATCTTCAAGGGTTTTGTCATTCTTTTAAAGGTTGTGCCTTGCCCTCTTCCCTCCTGTTTCACAGGCAACCTAGCTGTACCTCACTTTAGGAGAATAGAGAAAGATATAAAGTATTGGCATCTAAAGTCCTTGTATTAGTCAAGGTTTCCCAAAGAAACAGAACCAGCAGAAGATATATATATATATGTATATTAGATGGAGGTGGGAAGAGAGATTTAGTTATAACAAATTAGCTTACTCAATACACAGGCTGGGAAGTCCCATGAACCTCTGTCTATAGGCTGGAGACTCAGGAAGCTGGTGGTGTAAGTCAGTCCATGTCCAAAAGTCAGGGAACCAGGGGAGCCAATGTTTTAAATCCCAATCCAAGGGGTAGAGAAGATGAGATGACATGTCCCAACTCCAGCAGGCCAAATAGGAAGCAGAAAGGAGTGAATTCCTTCTTCCTTCCTTTGCTTTTTTTTTGTAATCAGGTCCTCAACAGATTGGGTGATGCTCATTCACATGGGGAAGGGCAATTTACTTTAGAGTAAATTTACTTTAGGGTACTTTAGAGTTCATCGATTCAAATGCTACTCTCATTCAGAAACACTCTTACACAAACCCAGAAATAATGCTTAATCTGGGCATGCCAGTCAAATGGCCAGTCAAGTTGACACCTTAAATTAATCATCACAGTCCCTGAGGTCCTTGAAGGCAGATGGTCTCTTTTTTTAAGCATTTTTATTTTTATTTTTAACTTGGTTTCTCCGCAGGCGTTCTCTAGCTGCAGTGAGTGGGGGATACTCTCTAGTTGCAGTGCACAGGCTTCTCATTGCAGTGGCTTCTCTTGTTGCTGAGCATGGGCTCTAGAGCACAGGCTCAACAGTTGTGGCACATGGGCTTAGTTGCTCCAAAGCCTGTGGGATCTTCCGGGACCAGGGATTGAACCCCTGTCTCCTGAATTGGCAAGCAGAATCCTCACCACTGAGTCACCAGGGAAGCCCCAGCAGATGGTCTTTGTTCCCAGTATCCAGCACAGTAAACAGCTGATAAATATGGGCTGACTATACAAGTGATGTTAATTGAGCACACCCCCATATGTGTAATCCAACTTCTATTACAATTTATTTCTATATTAATCTGATTAATTGTGAAGTATTGAAAATTTCCCTAACAATCACATTCTCTTCCTATGGGCAGTATATTGCACATCAGTGATCTCTACACTGTAGCCTTTTAGACTTTTGTATTTCCTTTCCAGATTTGCTACACAATTGTAGTAGTAGTATAGGAAATGATAGTTAATTATCATGATTTGGTAAAAAAGAGGTAAGAAATTAAACCACATGTATATTTTTAATTTTTTATTTATTTATTGGCCATGCTGCATGGCATGTGGGATCTTAGTTCCCTGATCAGGAATCAAACCTGTACCCCCAACATGGAAAGCTTAGAGTCTTAAGCTGGATAACCAGGGAAGCCCCCAAGCTGGATTTTTAAAAATTGCTCTTAAGTTTAGTTTTTGGTATTCCCACAATTAAACATTTTCAAATGCAAAACCTGGAAGGGGATACTCTTTATAAAATCTCCTTTGGAACTTAAAATTTAGATGTCAACAATTAGTAGTAAATGGTTAATATTTATCTTGAAAATATACCTTCACTCTCCTAACTGATTCAAAATGCAATCAGTATTAAATAAATATGAATTTTTATAGATCAATACAAGCCTTTATTATTATATGTAATAAAGAACATATTCTACAGTTTATATACATATAATTAACATTTGTTTAATTGGGATCAGATGAAACATTTTAAAACTTAAAAATGTGTTGGAGAATGTTCTCTCTTCTTTTTGTAAATTTATTTTTAATTGGAGGATAATTGCTTTACAATACTATGTTGGTTTTTGCTGTATAACAAATATGTATTTATTGAATTCCTTCTATATGCCTAGTACTACTCTGGGCATTAGGGAGATAATGATAATCTACCAAAGGTTGTGTTTGCTTCTTATTATGGAAAAATGTAAATATATACAAAGCTAGAGAATATAGTGGGCTTCCCTGGCGTCTCAGTGGTAAAGAATCCACCTGTCAATTCATGGGACATGAGTTCTAACCCTAGGTCGGCAAGATCCCCTAGAGAAGGAAATGGCAACCCACTCCAGTATTCTTGCCTGGGAAATCTCAGGAGCCTGGCAGGCTACAGCCCATGAGGTCGCAAAAGAGTCAGACACAACTTAGCAACTGAACAACAACCAGAGAAGATATTATAAAGGACTCCTATCTACCCATCACCCAGCTTAAACAATATCAACTCATGGCCTTCTTTCATTGACAGACTACCTCTCCATTCCCTCTCATATTTCTTTGAAGCAAACCCAAGACATCAAATTGTTTCATCCATATTGGTATACAACTCTAAATAGCCATGATATACAATTATATATTCATTATAACCATAATATCATTTTCCCACCTAAAAATTTAAAAATCCAATAATCTGTAGCTTACATTTTAACAGGGGAAACAAGGAAAAAATAAGTAAAAAATATTAGGTAATAATGACAACAAATAATGCCCAGGTGATGGGATAAAGATTGATTTTTCTATTGGGTGATCAGAGAAATCCTGCAAGGTGACATTTGATGATGGATGAGCATAACAGGAGCGGGCAAAGCACAGGACTGTCTAGAGGAGGAGTCTTCCTCACTGAAGTTCCAGCCAATGTAAAGATCTGAGGCGGAGCTCAGTGTTCAAAGAACAGGAAAGAGGCCTAGGAGTTCGGGAGGACTAAGTGGAAGGAAGAGTACAAGGATATGATTTTGGAATGCTCACCTGAGGCCACAAGAAAGGACTTCAGACCTGACTCTAACCAGGTGGGATGGGCAGCCTTTGGAGGATTCTGAGCAGGGGAGAGATATGACTTGACTTATTGTTGGGGGCCAGAGTGAGGTACTCCGCCCGTGACAAAGGTCATGAGGAAGGAGGCTCAACATACGCAAAGGCGGGATCGAGCCTCAGGAGTCCCCCTGGAAATCCTTGAGCGTCTACCTCCATAACCAGAGCCTGCCTACTTTACTACTTTGTGCTCTTACCTACACCTCTGACTTTACGGGGGGCTGTCCCCCACCACCTCTTTCGGAGAAGGAGTTAACCTAGAGCTCCAGTCAATAAAAACTCTTGGGTGTGACAAGAGTGTTTTAACCTACAAACTCCTCTGAAGGTTCTCTAGCCTGCCTGACAGGCTCGTCGGGCCACATGTGAGCTCACAGCTTCCCAACCGTGAGAGGCACGAGATGCTTTAAACCCTCTAAAAACAGGTTCTTTAGAGAAGTTAGAAAACTATAAGTATAGTGGGCTAATTAGAAATTGTGTTGGTGAAGGGTTTTTCATTTGTTGAGCCAATGTTTGTTGCTAAGTCTCCATATCCCCTGCCCTTACACACATTAATGAATATATAGAAGGAATAAGTATTAACCTTTGATATTAATCAACGTTAGACCTTAGGCTAAGTAAATTCTTTCCTTAACTAAAACCCACTACACCCTCACCCTGTAGGAATGTAACTTTATTTGGGTGTAACTTTATTTATCTGTTTTGAGAATAATCAGCCCTGGAGAAATAAGTGTCCTGATTGACTGACCGCTGTCACAAGGAGAGGGTCGTAAATTGTCAGCAGTCCCCCCTGGCCAGAAGATGATGTAACACCCGTAAGACCTCTGTATACATTTGTCTGAAGCACCTGACTTTAATAAAAGTCAGGACTACTGTCCCCACGTGACTTTTGTATAACATCTCAGTGTATAAAAACAGACTCTGGAAAATAAAGAATTGGGATCAGTTTCTCGAAATACTGGTCTCCCCATGTCGCTCTCTCTCTCTGGTTGAGTCTCCATCTGGAGCGCAGAACCCACCATGCTTACTAATTATGCCTGGGCTTCTAAGATCCGACCGGGGAGGCCTCAGTGTCTCCT
>NW_011495077.1:1896345-1909257 GCF_000754665.1 Bison bison bison | reverse complement strand
TAAGTGGTGCAAACTTCTTGTCTTGAAGTTTTATTGGTCTCCCGCGTAAACCAAGCTACTCAGCCTCTTTTCTCCACTGAATTTTCCTACTGAGCTATCCTCATCCTATTACTCTTTATATCTTTGATAAAATATTTAAATAAATAGGTCGCCGACGCCGTCCCCGCTTCGAATACCCTGGATCAGCCGGGGCAGGACCCCGGCAACTTATGATTATACAGGAGCATTCTGGTTGCTCTGTTAAGAAGGCTGTATAGCAGGACATTTTAGGAGAACAAGTGTCTGAAACAGGGAGCCCAACTAGGAAATGATTGAAACAGTCCAGGTGAGAGCTGGTGAGAAGGTCATAAAGGTCATAATGAATTAGGGTAGTAGCAGTGAAGATGGTAAGAAATAAGTAATTTCTCAGTAAGTTTAAATTGACAGCTAATAGAATTGGTTGATAAACCAGAGTAAAAGATAAGAGACAAGGTAAGTCAAGGTTAACTCCAAAATGTTTGGCCTGACCAAGGAGTGCCATTTACTAAAGTGAGGAATACTGGAGGAAGCGCAGGTTTGAAGTAATTGAGCATGTTAAGTTTGAGATGCCTATTACACACACATCCAAGAAAGACATCAAGTTGATAGATAGCTAATTCCAGAGTTTCTGGGAGAGATGAGGGCTGGATCTATAAATTTGGGAAATATCAGTGTGTAGATGCTACTGAAAGTCATGGGACTGAACGAGAATACCCAGGTAGTGAGGGAAGATGGAGAAGAGGAGAGATTGGGAAGAAAAAAGGATCCGGCTGAGGAGCCTAAGAGGCCAATGAGGTAGAGGAAAGCCAGAAGAGAGGATGCCAGGAGCCAGAGCTGCTGTGAGACCAGTAGGCTGGAGACTGAGAAATCCCTATTAGATTGGACCCTGTGGTGGCTACCTGTGACCTTGGCAGATGGCTTCATCGTGTGGATAAAGACAAAAGCTTAAGGGTAGTGGACTAGAGCATGAATGGAGGTGAACAAGTGAAAACAGGGTGCAGAGAAGTGGGGTGGCAGCTGAAGAGGGAAGTAAAGTCAAGGGAGGTTCTGTTAGTTTTGTATTTTTTAAACTGAAGTTATTACAGCATGTTTGCATGCTGATAGGAATGATCCAGGAGAGAGTAAAATACATGATTCTGGAAAGAGAGGAGTAATTGCAGGAGCAAAATTCCTGAGTGGGTAAGAAAGGACAGAGAAGCTAGTACACAAGTCAGGGAGATACCCAGGAACACACCACATCCATTTCTACAGGAGAGAAGGTCGAGTATGCAGGGAAAGATACAGGCACTTGGACAGATTTAGTGGTTGGAGGACATGGCCATTCTCTTCTACTGTTTCACCATGAAACAATAGGCAAGGATGTCAACTGAAAGTGAGGATTTGGGAGATGGTTTTGGTTTGCAGCAAGCAGATAAATGCAAGAGGCAATGACTACGGGACTGCAGTAGGGCAGTGTGGAAGGCCTGCTTGAGATGTGTGCTCTGTGAGAAATGATCTTTAAGTCAAACTTGGATGGTGTTGTTCCCCTCTTTCCACAATCCAGTACCTCTCCCAGCACTGAGGACTATATCTTACTACAATTAGTCAGCACAACGGTTCATTGGTTATTATATAATTTATTATTCATTAATGCACATCATCATTCCTTCACTGAATCATATTTATTGAGTGCCAGGCACCACTTAAGGTAGTAGGGCTACATCAGTTGAACAAAACAAACCTCTGACCTCAGAGAACTTCTGTTCCATATCTTAAAAGACAAGAGCCCTCATCTTTGGTAAATATAACTCCTCAGTGAAAACCAGTGAGGAGGTGGAAGTTTCATATTTAAGTACTCAAAACTAAAGTCACCTAAATCCTAAAAAGAATACCAAGGTGCCATGATAGATGTGGCCAGTAAAGGGGTGAAGGACATGCAGTCTGCCTCGGGGAGTGCATCTTTCTTTCTTTCCCACTGGTGCTGGGCTAGTTCCATGGAAAGCAGCCAAGTGCAGCAGACAGAAGAGTAATATGCTGGAATTTTTATCTCTAGTGTCAGAGCAAGGATCCATCATTATCTCCAGAAAAGCATGAATTAATGGACCATCATAACAAAACAGGGTCTGCTCCATCCAAATTCTCAGGACGACATAAACCCCGGGAGATACAAGTTCCTTTCAATTTAGGAATATGTCTGAAAGGCAAACAGAGCATACCCTTGAAAGGGCTTAACTGAGGGCATCTCCTCACTCCACCTTCCTTTTTTCTTACCCGTTTTGGCCTTTTCTTCCTTCCTCCTTCTTCTTTACTAATTTTCATCTGCTTTCCATTTTTAATGAAACAAAGGCTCTTAGAACCACTAGCTCAGGAAGCCACTGTTTCACTATAGGCTGGTCGCTGGGATTCTAGGAAGAAAGCTGGCTTTAATTGAAATCATGGCTCCCTTCTGACTTTGGGCAGGAAGGTGCGAGAAGAGTGGATTGGGAGCATGGACTGTGAGTTCCCTCCAGAAAGAGATTTGGATCCTCTTTTAGCGACCTCAGACTTCACAGCTCTGGTACAAGGAACAAGAATAAAATGCTTGTCCAGAAAAAGAAGTCAAGGGAATTCCCTGGTGGTCCAGTGGTCCAGTGGCTTTCACTGCCAGGGCCTAGGTTTGAACCCTGGCCGCGGAACTGAAATCATGAAAGCCATGAAACAAGGCAAAAAAAAAAAAGTCAGAAATGGAGTGAATGTGCTTTGTGCTTTACTCCTCTGCACTAACAGTTACTTCTTATCTGTTGTTTTGAAAGCGGAATACTGAAACATGACAGTGTTTTTGTTCCACTATTACACAAGTAGCGTGCCCCATGCTATACCCCTCTTTGTACAGTAGATGTCAGCCTCACACAGCCTTTCTCTTTCTGACTACAGATTCCTAAGAAAACTACCCTTTTACCCACCCTTTCCCTGGGTAAAAAGATTAATTTCTTCTCATCTCAAGCATGAAATACAATAGTAAACAGTGACCCAGTAAACAGTGATTCTGGAAACAGAGTTGTATTAAAGTACCTGGAAAGGACTGTGGGACTATGGGAAAAGGGTACAAGTAGAGGGGTAGCTGCTGCTGCTGCTAAGTCGCTTCAGTCGTGTCCAACTCTGTGCGACCCCAGACATGGCAGCCCACCAGGCTCCCCCTGTCCCTGGGCTCTCCAGGCAAGAACACTGGAGTGGGTTGCCATTTCCTTCTCCAATGCATGAAAGTGAAAAGTGAAAGGGAAGTCACTCAGTCATGTCCGACTCTTAGCGACCCCATGGACTGCAGCCCACCAGGCTCCTCCATCCATGGGATTCTCCAGGCAAGAGTACTGGAGTCGGGTGCCATTGCCTTCTCCAGTAGAGGGGTAGGGGACAGGTTAAAACCTGTGGGTCTCACTGAACAAATATCAGGTGTGATATCAAGGTGGGGCTCTAGCACATTTATGATTTCAACTCAAGAAGATTTGGACATGGCCCTGATCAAAGGTCTTCGTCTCCCTCAGGTGAAAGAAGCTGAGGAATCAGCAAGTAGCTGCAGTGTCCTGGGAAAAGATCTCTGTGTAAACCATTGATACCCTGTCTGTCCAAAGGTCCCTATCTTTGTCCTCAGATAAGACATTTCTCCGAGCCTCAGCTTCCTAACCTTTAAAAGAGGAAAAAATAATAGTCTTGTCTACCCATAGTATTTAATGAGAAAAAAATCAAGATATTGTGCAGAAAACAGTTTGTAGATAATATATTATTTAAATATGGATAGTAGATTTAAAGTTATAAAGGCAAATGTACATTAGTTATTAATAAAGAAGAATTCAGTGCTCAAAATTGAACCTTCAGTTAATTATTCTTACAGATTTTTCTCAACATATCACAGGAAGAATCTTTCTTGCCTGACTTCCACGTTAGCCATGTGGAATTTTGACACACTTAGAATTTATTTCACAAAAAGATCCCAACCTGGAGGGAGCCATATAATATGCATGAATGGTCTTGTGGAGGGAGAAGGGGTAGAGATTCCTTTTCTAGCTTTTACATTATACCATTAGTAGACAATCATAAGCCACTTATAAACTTCAAGTGCAAAAGAAATAGAAATATTAATCTTCAGCAACGCTTTCTTTCCAATTGGGTGTGCTTAACTGCATTCCACGCTTGTATTTGATCCCATTCCTCTCTTAGCTTCTTAGTTCATAAATTGAGATGGCTAAAGCTTACCATATTGTGGTCAGTTAGCACCAGTTTAGGCAAGAGACCTTGAATTAATCACATTCTTATTTTATCTCATACTAAATCTACACATTTTGAATGGAAACATTACTGAAAGAATTCATATTTGAGAGCAGAAAGACTGTTTTATACCTTGATGCTGAAATTTGAGCAGAAGTTTCCAAATGAAATTACTGATGCTCTCTGATGTCATGAGGAAAGGCCAAAAGCAATTCAAATTTTTTTTATTTCTCATGACTCATCCCCTCCTGTGGAGTTTTGGGCTATATATTCCCTGCCTTGTCTGTTCGTCTGCTCCTTTTGTTAAGAAAAAAATCCTTTTTGCATCACCACCCCCCCACCTTTTTTTTTTTTTTTTTTTTGCTGAGGCTTTCAATTTATTGTATCATGAACTGCAGAAGGAGAAGCAGTTGAACTCTCAACCTTTGAAACCTCTTAATACTTGCTGAGTGGTCAAGGGGAGTAGAAAAGATTGTTGATTGGACTTTACCCCATTTGGAAAAGACCTTCCTACAACAGCTCAACCATCCCCACTTTAAGGAATTAAGTATTTACTTTTCTTAAAATCCAAAATCTTTTGGAACATTCTGCAGAAAGTAAGGCCAAATTTCCACACTTAGTGACAACTTGGGAACTTTCTTTTTTAGACCCACTTTAAACTCAAGTGCTTTTGCATAATGTATGTAACACATATTCAAAATAATTTCATTTTAGATTTATACTTTTGTCTGCTATATTGCTTTCTGCTGTTTTTTCAGAGTACTTTGCAATTATAAATAGACATCATTGCTCTCACCTCAGGCAGGAGTTTCTGGGTAGAATTCTTCACAGAAGACTAGATACAATATCAATATGGAAGTAAGTCATCGCTTAACATCAACAATCTGCTTCATGATCAGAGAGGTGCTGATAACTCCCCACCTCCTCTCTGGTCTGCCTTTCTAATAATTTCATTATGCAAAAATATAATATTAGAAGCTATAAAAGGCCCCATTCCACCGGATTTTGTGTCATTTGTTTCCTGGGACCAGGGTTGAGGGTTTGTTTTTTTTTTTTCTGTTTCATCTAACACTAAATATTAGTAAGAGATACTTCTGTTTCCACTGTACTCTTCAAGGCTGCTCACAATTATACTAAATGAACTTCTTTTCCATTAGTCTTAATTCTTTCCACTCCCCTTTCCCACCCCCGATTTCCTCCTATTTTCAGATACTTGAAGATAACGTCCCTACTGCCTTCTCTCCTTCAAACCTTCCAGACATAAATATTTTAATACATTCGCCAGTGTATTTCTGATAGCATTGAAGTGTGTGCACAACGGGTCCCTTATTTATAAAGCCCACGTCTGCTGAATGACTTGTAATGCTATACCAGCTCCTGGACTCTCCCGAACAGTCGACCTGGGAGGATTTTACTTCCACTACTTACAAAGAGAAAGATGGAGACAAGGGAGAAGATCGACTAAAGCGAAATCTTTTCATCCATCTTGTCGGTGATCTTTGGGGACTGTGTGCTGCTATTTACATTGAACAGGAGGGAGGAGACGGAGGATGGAGAGCAACGCTGGAGGTGGGAGGCGGAGCTATCCCAGCACTTAAAACCCCTCGCTAAAAGGGAAGCACGTTCGTTTGTGCTAGAGGCACTCTTCTGGAACCACGAGGGATAGTGCGGTCTGTGCCCTGAGGATTGACGGAGATCCGAAGAAGGAAAACAAGGACAAGAAAACAAGCGAGACAGAAGAGGACCTCTGGAGAAAGCGGAAGGCAGGAGACGGGAGGGGGAAGGAACCCACGCCAGGTGGAAACAGGACCCGGAGCAAACCGGTCGGGTCCACTGAAAGAGAAGAAAGTAGCGGAGGATCGCCTTTTTTCCTTTCAGTTAATGAAAACGACTTTTATCCTCATAAAAGGCTAAGGGGAGGTAAAGACAATCTCTGTTTTCTTAGGGGTATAGCTGAGGGAAATCCAGACTACCTCTTTGAAGGTCTGAAATAAGCCACTGCCTGGTACACAGTGCAAAACGGTCCTGCTTTCTGAAGGCTACATCCCTTTCAGGAGAATTCCAGCCAGAGTAGCTGGTGCAGTTCTATTTTTACATTTAAATGTCTGTGTCTCCCCCCTCCCCCGCCCCCATTTTAACAACACTTTCCTTGTTTGTAAGCACGAGTGACAAGAAAGTGTCAAGACGGAATAGGTATATTTGGATCGTTCGCTTTTATCTGCCTGGGTCTTTTATTTTTTTTAAAGAGGGTAGGAGTGGTCCTTATCACGGAAAAGGACGTTTCCAATTGAAAGGCTCTCTCTCTAAATATATTTACACCCATATGCATTTAGAAAGAGAGATCCCTTTCGGAGGTTGAAATCCTGTTGAGAAACATGGAAAAAGGAACCAGGCACCGGAACAACACTGAAAAGAACCACCCAGGTGGGAGCGAGTCGCAGGAGGCTGATTCTGGAGGGGGCGGAGTGGCCCTGAAGAAAGAGATTGGATTGGTCAGTGGTTGTGCTATCATCGTAGGTGAGTCCAATTCCTTTTCCCACCGACCATTCCTCCCTGTCTGGTGGTCCTTTTGTAGAACCTTAATCCCTCAGTCCCCCAGCCCCGCAAAGCACTGTTTCTGTGTCCTGCTCCCTTAGAAAAGGGTTGTCTTTGACCTGTGCTTTCGCCTGCACAAACGGATTAAGTTTGAGACGTATAGGAAGAGTTGTATATCACACATCTCTTCCCCCAAACCAGTCAGTTCTGTCCAGTGTTTGGGGAATGGAGCACTTAAGGGACACACTCCTGGCTGATGGTCAGTGTTGCCTGCAAGCTTGTTGAAAATATAGGTCTCTGGACTCTACACTGGAAGGTTGATTCCAGTGATTTAAGGTAGGACTGGGGAACCTAGATTTTTAACAGGTTTTTCTGCAGCCATCTCCTTAACAGGCTGTGGATTGGCTTTTGAGACATATTTAGGAGCTATTTGGTTTTACTTTATATGAGACTGTGGGTCTAGGGGGTGTGTAATAAAAATAGCCACAACAGCAGTATAAGGATGCCTTGCCTTTCTCTAGCTTTCCCATCTTATCCAGCACTTTCTCTTGTGAAGTGGATGTGACAGGGCTGTTATTCCCATTTCATGGTGAGGAAATAAATTATGGAAGAAAAGAAGTGACAGATTGTACCTTTCTGTAATTGTGTAGTTGGCAGCTTCTCTCATTGCTTAGTGGAGTTGTGTAATATCCATGTCTCTTACCTCATGGAAGACCCTATGAGGTTCTGAAGGGAAACGGGAGTAATTAGAATGGGGAGTCCGGCTGAAGGCTTTGAAACTGGGGAGCATCAGTGTCCCCGAGAGAGCCAGTGCAGGCCACTCCAACCCTGTAACTGCACTCTACCAGGCAGGGGTCCTAAATATGGCCCTGTCTCTAGACAACACAGTCCTCTTTCCAGACAGCCACTGTAGATGGATGTGCAATGCTTCATTACTGCCTTTACTCCAGAAGGTGAGAGTTTCTTCTGCTGTCTTTGGGAGAGGGCCTTACCTTTTCCCCAGAGAAAGGGGTACCGGACAGTTAGGCCAGATCGGTTTCTGTGCAGACTTCCTATTGAAGGCTTGTAGAAATGGCAACCCACTCCCAGTGTTAATGCCTGGAGAATCCCAGGGATGGGGAAGCCTGGTGGGCTGCCGTCTGTGGGGGTCGCACAGAGTCGGACACAACTGAAGTGACTTAGCAGCAGCAGTGCCCTCATGCCCACAGACCAGTTTCTCTGGATAACCCCATGGTCCTCATGGTAGCACAGAAGCATTTTGGCAACTAAGCAATGCTGACATTGGAGAACACCCTTGAAATCAAATAATATCAGTACAGTATTCAGATAATCCTCTTCACCTCTGCACCCAGGCTTCAGTGTTATCTCCACTCAGCTTTCAAAGTGGAATGCTGCTGTATCTAATTGACTCTGGTAGGTTTCCAGGCATCTACAGTTACAAGTAAGGTAATGTTATTTTAAAATATTATAGTCAGGATTTTAATCTCTCATTACCTTTTCTCTATCTCACCTTTATTGCAACTGCTCTAAAAAATGAGATCAGCAAAGTACTCAATATGTACAGCACATGCCAATTTAAGGTCTATAAATAGCCCAGAGCTATTACCTCTTTCACAGTTTGAGAGGATTAAGTATTTTCCTTCCTTTGGGAAGATTCTGATTCATACACAGATGTTTACACCGACACACACTCGAGCACAATCAGACCTCCTTCCTGCCTTCAAAACCAACCTCCTTCAAAGGTTGAGGATATTTTCCTATATAATGAGCTTTTTTTTGTTTCTTTCTTTAGCATTTTTCTAAGACTGTGAAGAAATGGGAGTGTCCAGGTGTAAGAGCTATGGCTTTTAGTTGGGTAAATGCTACTAATGATTTGTCCACAACCTCATGGATAGCACTTCAGTGTAAGAGTAGTCCCAGTGCTCCTATTGGTATTGTAGCAAGAAGAGTAATAACTCTGGTATTCTATGGTGAAAAGAGGCCCCAAATATGTGATTTCAGAGAAATCAGGATATTATTCCAAAGTGCAAGAATCCTTGTAGAGTTAATAGTCATGATTGTATCTCCAATTAAGCTGAGACACACATTTCCCCTTTAGGGTGTTGTGGGGGCAAAATCCTTTCCACTTCCCCTGCTGTGTGGCTGTTGATTTACAAATGTGCTGAGTAGCTGCCCTGTCCTCTAGAGGGGTTTCCGAGTAGATGACAGTGATTCAGGTTTTTTCAAGACCAAATGCAAAAATAGAAACGGCATTCTGCACATGAAATTCAGTGATCTAGTGTTCAGTATCAACACTGTGGAAGAAAGAATTCGAAGGTATAGAGAGAAAGGAAATTTCCTAAGTGAATTAGATCACGAGGTATGGAAAAATAGCAACTGCCCCAAATTGATCTCATATCTAGTTAACTTAGGGATAAGTTAAACTATGTTTCATAAAAGGTTGTAAAAGTTTCATTCACAATCAGCATCGATGATTTAAAATAGGAATATCATAAGGACTTCCCTGGTGGTCCAGCGGTTAAGAATCCGGCTGCCAATGTGGGGGTTACGGGTTCGATCCCTGGTCTGAGAAGATTCCATATACCTCAGGGCAGCTAAGCCCGTGAGCCACAACTACTGAAGCCTGAGCACTGCAACAAGAGAGACCACAGGAATGAGAAGCCCGCGCATCACGTGGAAGAGTGGCTTCCACTCACCACAGCTAGAGCATGCCCATTCATAGCAACAAAGACCCAGTCCAGCCATAAAGAAATAAATAACAGTTTTAAAATAGGAATAACAAGATGGTCGGTGTTACAGAAATATAAAATGAACCAATAGAAGATGCTTGCTCTAGAATTATTTATAATCTGATTGGAGAGATAAGTTTTATATGCATTAGACAAAGAACGTTGGAAATTTATGATACAGTTGAGTTACTTAAGGAGGAAAAAGTTAGGTGAATGGTGAGAAGCACAAAGAAAGAGAAGTTCTTGCTGAGAACTAGATTAAGAAGCCTCTTGAAGGACATGGAGAAAGATGGAATAGAGAAGATAATTCTGGGAGATTTGGTAGGTAGAAGGACAACAACTAAACTGTTATTTCCTTGAGCAAAAAAATGTGTCGTATATATCTCTGAATCTTTAGTGCTTAGCAGAGTCCCTGACTTGAAATAGTTACTCAAATGATTGTTGAATTTAATTGACCCTTTGACAAAAATGTGAAGACAATAGTAATAAAGTGTTTTTTTGAATGGCTGTTGGGAACCTAACTTGAAAATCTTTTAAGCTAGGAATAGTTTCATCAACTTGGAAATGAGGTTGTCCAGTTTTAATTTTTAAACTTCACCTTTGCCCTAATTTAACCAGGCTATTGCTCGCCACATATTTGGCCAAAGAAACCTGTTGGTAATAGGTGAACTTAGATTTCTCCTTGAATTTGGACCCCCCCTCAAAATCTAAAGAAAGTATGAAGGAGCCACAAAATTCATTAATTAATGCTATCAAAGCTACTGTTATTATTAAAAATTTATTATATGCCAGACACTTGTCCAATTGTCAAACATATATTCTTTTTTTTTTTTTGAGTATGTATTTATCTGGATGCACCAGGTCTTAGTTGCAGCATGTGGAATCTGGTTCCCTGGACAGGAATCGAACCTGCACCCCTGCATTGGGAGCATGAAGTTTTAGCCACTGGACCACCAGGGAAGTCCCACATTGTCTTATTTATCCTTCACAATAATCCCATATGGTAGGCACTTCTTAGCCTTTCCTCCACATAAGGAAATAGAGGCTCAGAGAGACAAGAAACTTGGTGAGGGTCACACAGCTGAAAAGTATTAAAGATTCAGACCTACAGCTTGTCTAAATCCTAAATCAAACTCACAAGCATTATTCTCTACTCTCAATTGTCATGTCCTAAAAGAGGTGTTTGCCTTCAGATCCTGTGCAGAGGTCCTTATTTGTTTTTATAGACGAAGCACTCAGTGTTGTGTTCCCTGCAAGGAAGTGTCCCAATGTAAACAAGATCTGAGCAATCAGTTGAGAGTAGAAGAAGTACCAGTACAGCTGCAGGAAGACTTGGTGGGGGGGTTGGAGCCTGAGGTGTGCTGGCTCCATTACTGCAGGATGTGGTCAGCACAGACCGCGCTTCCATCGACTCTCCCACAAGCTCACTCTTCCTCTCTGGACCGGCATTCTCTACTGGAAAAACCAGAGCTTTACATAAACTCTTTATATGTATTCCCTTATTTAATCCTGACCACAATTATGTGGAAATAGATATTATAACTCTGTTTTAAACATGGGGAAATGGAGTCACAGATCCTGGAGGACTGACTGCCGAGATCTTCTGACTCCAGAGTCAAAGCTCAGCCATTCCCTGTTTCCAGTCGGTAACCAAGGGAGGAGGGAGGAAGGCTGGTGTGTCTTGTGTGGTGGGGGAGTGGGCCATGCAGGACCATAGTCCTGACACTGCAGTTGGGAAAGGACATGGGTATCTGATACTGGAAAAGTTGGGGGAAAGCTTTTTTTAAAGGCTGTTTATCAACAAAGAAGCATACTATAGGTATAACCATGCTGAAATGGCACTGGGCTGATTTGGAAATATTTCAGGTCCAAAAGATTTTCAGACCCATGTATTTTTACACCATTTTAGAAGATGTTACATTTTAGTCTCTGATTTAATGTATTAGCTTTCTAATCCCCCAGATGTCTATTGGATATTAACCAGAGGGCTGGAGTGTGAAAATTCTTCTCAAATTTGTACTTCAGGTTTTTTTTTTCAACATGAGAGGGATTAGGATTTGGTTCATTCAGGAGGAAAACATGTTTGAAACTCTCATTGTTCTCAAAGAAAACTTTGAGACAGAAGCCAAGTAGGATACTTTTCAAAACAAACACATCTTGGTAAACAGAGAGAGGTTATACTTAGTGGTGTAATAATAATAAGTAGCTACCATTTACTGAGCACGACCACATACCAGATCAGTGCTTTATGAATATTCTCATCTAAGTCCATGAAATAAGTACTGTTAAGGAAAGGGTAGAATTGAATGAATGAATAACTGGCAGTGGCAGAGCCGGGATTCTCACTCAAGTCATTGAACTCTGAAGCCGCTGGGCTTAATCAAAATGTCCCACAGGGTGGCTGGAACCAGGGATCCTGTTGCTTCCTACCTCCAGGAACCAGGGAGCTCAAGGAATAATCTAGTTGAGGCAGGGCTGCTGGCAGGGCTACAATATGCTCTCTCAAAGAGTAGAGTTATGCAGAATAAATGACTAGCAGGAGACACTTAGGGTACGGGAAAGAAAATAGAAACCCAGCAGGTAAAAAAGATGTCCAAAGAAACAGAATCAAACAACCCATTCTATTTAGAAAAGCAACAACAACAAAAACACCCTGTACCCAGATCAGATGACCTTCTCAGAGAGGCCAGCACCACATATACACACCACTTTTTCTGAATTAAATTGGCTTATTGAAGTGGCATGGCGGTATGGGCATCCTGGGTGAGACTTTCAAGTTGCCCAGATACCAGGGTTTTCTGCTCTCCTCTGCTGGTTAATCCAGCAGCAGAGCTGCCTACCGAGAAGGCCTTAGGAATGTCTGTTGTTGCTCTTGTTGTTTGTTATTTTTTCTTTGTTTATTTGTTTATTTTTGGCTGCACTAGGTCTTCATTGCTGCCTGCTGACTTTCTCCAGTTGCAGTGAGTGAGAGCTTCCCATTGCAGTGGTTTCTCTTGTTGCAGAACATGGGCTCTAGAACATGAGGGTTTCAGTAGCTGTGGTGTATGCACTTAGTTGCATGTGGAATCTTCCCAGGCCAGGGATTGAACCTGTGTCTCCTGCTTTAGCAGGCGGATTCTTAAACGCTGGGCCACCAGGGAAGTCCTTGTTTGGTTATTATTGTTTGGAGATGCTGCTGCTGCTAAGTCGCTTCAGTCGTGTCCGACTCTGTGCGACCCCATAGACAACAGCCCACCAGGCTCCCCTGTCCCTGGGAGGTATCACCCCTCCAGGTGAGAGGGTATCAAAAAAACAGGAATGAGCAAATAACCCCAAGAATATATCCTGAACTATCCAAAACAACCAAAAGGAGTTCATCCCTTCTAATTTTTAACTCCCAGCTGAGAGAGTGCAGAGCAAGAAAGACCAT
>NW_011495077.1:1866046-1896245 GCF_000754665.1 Bison bison bison | reverse complement strand
TGTTCCCCTCCCAGAACATGTCTGCAAAGGAGGCCCCCTGGGCTCTTCTCCCTGGAAATCTGTAAATGACAAAGTGCAGGCTGCTCCCTGGCACAGGTGTGGAGGCTACTGGTCACAGGATTCTGATCATCCTATATTTGAACATTTAACAAATACTCATTCAGCATTATATGCTAGGCTTTGTGCTAAGCACTGGTGAATTTTATTTCTAAGAAGCCAAATTGTGCCTCAAGTCTATTTTAAGTTGTTATATTTATAGAATGAATGAAGTCTGAGCTGAAAAACTTAATCAGTCACATCTCATCCCTCATCCATTGTCACGGTCTCAACTCTTCACATTGGTTTCCTCCCTGCGGTTATATCTTCAGCATTACCAGTGACGTCACTCCTGGGGAGAGGGTTTCATAATGCGCCTTGAGATGTTCTGGGCAACCTCACACTGAGCAGCATATTGTGAAGGCCGATTACCCAGGGGGTGCTGCAGAATTGTTAGTGTACTTTTCTCACTATGTATAGACTTTCAAGGTGCCTGTACGTCTGTGAGATTCATAAATGCTTTAGCAGCCTCTTTAGAGTACAATTCTGCATAGCGTGTTTAATCAGCAGCTGATAACAGGCAGGTCAGGTTGTCTAGGGATAAGGAGACATTTGCAAGTGGGTCCTGATGCTGGGAGTAGAAAGCATATGATGAATTTTCCCATGATTTGTATCATGTTGTGGACAGGGAGGAACCACTGTTGATATCAGAAAAGGAAGGGCTTTGGAGATAGTCTTGGGTTTGTAAACTGCTTTCCTATTTACAAGCTTTGTAACCTGGAACAAGTTCATTGGCAATAAAATAGAAATTTCTTGTGAAATATTAAACTGGCCGGTATCCAGCAGTTTATATTCAATAAATATTAGTTTCTTTCTCTCCTAAGCTCATCCTCTACCACCCCCACTTCCTTTATCCCCCCACCCCCACCCCCACACTCATTCATTTTGGTTCAAAAACAGATTAGATTGATCGGGTGATGGGAAGAACTGGCCAATTCAGCCCAAGTCTGACCTGTTTATCAAGTAGACAGTGTTTTTCCTTTTCTCTGTTGACTCGAGTCTGCTTACTCATCAGCTTCTTGTGCTTCCCTCTTCTAGGAAGCTTTTACTGAGCAGCCCCACAAGTGATGTTGTCCATCCCTAATATCTTGTCATGTATTGCGATTGCTTTCATGCAACTTCTCTCCCTGGTGGTGTCAGTTCTGAGTCCACATGCATCATGTCATCACTTCTCCCCACAATTTGCTGACGACAGGCACTGAGTCTTTCTCATTTTCATATCCTCATGTATTCAGCCTGGCCTGGGTAAGTGCATAGAAAGTATTTTTTGAATAATAGCAGCCAGTCTAAGCCAAACCGTCCATTAGAGATCTGTCTCCCAACAATGTGAATCTGCTTTCTCTTAGCCGCCTGTGGGATCTTAGCTCTCCAGCTAGGGATTGAACTTGTGCCCTCTGCAGTGGAAACACAGAGTCTTAACCACTGGACCACCCTGAATATGCTTAACAAACTGAACTTACTGAACTGTACACTTAAAAATGGTTAAGGTGGTAAATTTAGTGTTGCATTTGAAAAAGAAGCCTTAGCTTAAAAATGAGTTATTCCCATAAACAATAAATTTTTACATTTAGCAAAAAACAAGCAAAACACAAAACATGCTAAATCTCCTCTAAGTTCAAATTTGAAAAAGACTTTAGAAATTAACATTGAGGCTTACCTCAGCCTCAGCACTATTACATTTTGGGCTAGATATTTTGTTTTTTTGGGGGGCTGTCCCATGCAGTATCACTGGCCTCTATCCACTAGATTCCAGTAGCACCCCCTCACCAGCTGTGACAACCAACAATGTCTCCAGACACTGTCAGTTGTCCCTTGAAGGTGGGGAGATGGTGCAAAATTGTCCCTGGATGAGAACCACTGAGGTAGACAAAGCCTCTCACTGTTGGTGCCTGGTTTCCCAATCAGACAGGGAGACGCTGGACACCTGCTGTGAATCCTTAATGGGCACTTTTGAGGGTTCAGCAGACTTAGCCCCTCAGGCCAGGATGCCTGTCTTTCAGTGACTGGTGGGTGGTGGTTGGCTCCATCTATTATATTAAAAATCCATGTGTGAACTAGTGCTTCCCAATTACGTTTTAGAGCAAGAATGTACAGAGTGGGTGCTCAATAAATACTTTTTGAGATGCAATTACCTGTTGGCCGCCCACCTGAAGCATCTAAAAATTATACCTAGACAAGTAAACAGATACTCAGAGAATGTTCTTCATGGGCCTGGCCCTGCAGTGCTATTTCAGAGCTAAACTTCCAAGACGAGACCATTATTGGTGTCTTCTAGAGACTGTCTCTACCCCTACTATTGCAAATCCTAGCAACTCCTTATATTTGTGATCATTAAGCAGATTATAAAGTGCTTCCACACATGTATGTTTACCTTTGATCCCCACCACAACCTTGTGAGGTAGGCAAGGCAGAAGCAAGTATTCAGCAGGTGTAGGGATGCTAAGAAAAATTCAGGCCACTCAGCTTGTGAGTGGCAAAGCAAGGACTCAGTGGCTCCTTTGACTCTTAAGTCTAGCACCCATTTCATTCTTCAGCAAGGAATCTAAACCAGCAGAGTCCTTAAAGCTCCTTCCACATCTCTGTTCCACAAGAGACGGCAACCCCACAGGGCGTGTTTTGGAGCCCTGACCTGCCATCACCCTGAGGTGGCTATTTGTATAGTCCTGATGGAAAGTGGAGACAGGACGAGAGGCATGGTGAGCTTTCAGGCTTGCTGTGAGGATCAAAGCCTGGCCTCAATGTGCCGACCCCACTTCCATGCTGTTCTCGCAGTGCTGAAAATCCTGAGACCCTTCCAACCATTTTGTGTGAGAAGTACAAAGAAGGTTCACCCTGGCTTTATCTGGACATCATGGAAATGGACAGAACCTCCAAGGTCCAGGAGAAGCCCTGGCTAGATTCCAAGACCAGCATGAGTCAGTAGGGAAGGCCAAAGCCTTTCAGATCTGAGGATCTGTTGAGCAGTAGAAATCTGTAATTCCATGCCCTAGGACATTCTGTAATGGCTGCAGCATTCTAGCGTGGACAGGCCTGGAAGTGAGTAAGGCCTTAATAGGAATCACATGGGTATTGGCCCACAGGTGGAAGTCAGCAATTGTTCATGGCCAATGTGGATTTTCTCAATTCCAGCAGTTTTTCTAGTGATGACTTGCCCACTGATACAACTTGGCCCCTTCTTAATGGAGTGGTTCACTTGGCTTTTCTTTGACAGGATAAGCCAAGCTGGACTTCATTGTCCAGGCATCCTAGGGCCCATTTTTTACTAGAGAAGATCTATGTGATAAGATGGTTATTTCCCTAATTGGGGTCGATGAAAGAGAGGATTGAAAACCCAACCAACCTCCAGTACCTTGGCTCTACCAGACGGTTGGGCATCTTATTCTCGAGTGGTTTTGTAGATGATGAGTCTAAGAGTAAAACAATGGAGAAAAAAAATTCCTGCTGTAATCAACTTTCTTCCAACTTCTCATCAAGAAATGTTCATAGTCAAAGGCAGAAAAGCCCTTCCCCAGTTCTCCTTTTTCAAAGCCATTCCAGAAAAGCCTCTCTTGGACAGTGTAAAAGCCCTGCTCTTGGACAGTGTAAAAGTTAAGGTATGTGTTGTGTAATTTCTCGAGGAGAGGCAGCTCAGAGTAGGAGGAACCTCTGGGCCAGGAGTCCAAGAACATTGCCTCTCATCC
This sequence comes from Bison bison bison, assembly GCF_000754665.1. Classification (NCBI taxonomy): domain Eukaryota; kingdom Metazoa; phylum Chordata; class Mammalia; order Artiodactyla; family Bovidae; genus Bison; species Bison bison. The sequence continues at coordinate 1,892,469 of NW_011495077.1, read as the reverse complement.
GGGCCTTGCTACCTAATGCAGTATATGACTTTGATCACGGCTCTTCGCCTCTCTGAGCCTCAGTCTTCACAAAGGTAAATAGGGATGAGAGTGCCTGACCTGTGCACCCAAGAAAGTAGTTGTGAGAATCAAGTAAGGTAATAGGCATGAATCTTTTGTAACTCATCGCTGAAGGTGGTATTGCAATAGGAGGAAAGAATCAGATCTGTGTTCCAGTTCTTTAACAAACAACTTCTGTGAACCTTTCTCATTGTCTATAGGGTGGAGCATGTAAAACTGACAATTTTCAGGGAAAACCTTGAGGCTATGATGGTGACTGCTAATTTACCCTGTGATTTAGGCAAATAACCACCTCTCTGCATCTCAGGTTCTTCATCTGTAAAATGGGGAAAATAATACCTCCTTCATTTTCTCCATTTGGAAAAATGAGAGTAATGGTTGCCCTAGTTTCTTTCCCTATAAAGTAGAGATGGTAATACTAGCCAGTCTACTCTCAGCAGTGGAATAAGTGGGTTGCTTTACTTATTTGCCTACAATACACACTTGACATATTTCACAGGTTTTTGAGGTTCCAGATAAACAGGTGTATTAAACTGCTCCGTGGAGGTAAGTTGTAGATTGACATCAAACATTATTTATTCGATAAATACTTATAGAGTGTTTATTAGTACTTTGTGACATTTCACAGGTAAACAACACAGTTTCTGCTCTCGTGGAGCTTACAGTCTATTGAGGGAGATATATACTAATCAAATAATCACACTAAAGATTGTATATAAAAGGCATGGCTTTTAAGTAAATGTAGTGTCGGTATTCTTTCGGCTCCAGTACATAGCTGTGCTCTAAGTGACATTCCTCTTCCTGTAGTCATTCCAGAGGCTGCTAAGGAAGAGGAGACATCTGATTCTGATTTGCTAGGTAGTGGCTTCCTAGAATCAGAGCGAGACATTCCTGTCCTTCCCATCCCCCAGTTCTCAGTTTTGGTTAACATAATTCAATTTTTTTTCCCCACTTATTATTTATTTTTTAAAATTTTACTTTTCACTGTGCTGGGTCTTCGTTGCTGCATGGGCTTTTCTCTAGTGAGGCATGGGCTCTAGGGCACGTGGGCTTCAATAGTTTCAGCATGTGGACTCAGTAGTTGTGGCTCCTGGGCTCTGGAGCACAGGCTTGATAATTGTGGTGCACGGGCTTAGAGGCATGTGGGATCTTCCTGGATCAGAGATCGAACCCGTGTCTCCATTGGCAAGTGTATTCTTTTACCACTGGGCCACTAGGGAAGCCCCCCAAATTTTTTGGCCATACTGTGAGACATTTGGCATTTTAGTTCCCCAACCAGGGATCACGGAGAAGGCACTGGCGGCTCACTCCAGTACTCTTGCCTGGGAAATCTGATGGACGGAGGAGCCTGGTAGGCTGCAGTCCATGGGGTCTCGAAGAGTCAGATACGACTGAATGGCTTCACTTTCACTATTCACTTTCACGCACTGGAGAAGGAAATGGCAACCTACTCCGGTATTCTTGCCTGGAGAATCCCAGGGACGGGAGCCTGGTGGGCTGCTGTCTATGGGGTCGCACAGAGTCGGACACAACTGACGCGACTTAGCAGCAGCAACCAGGGATCAAACCCATACCCCCTGCTGTGGAAGCATGGAGTCTTAACCACTGGACAGCCAAGAAAGTCTTTATTTTTTTTTTCTCCCACTTTTATCTTTGTCATTTTAATTTGGTCAAAATCAAGATGGTTGACGGGGAGAACTCTTGTCCCAGTGCCAAGCCTCACCATCTGCTATAGCAGCTCCATGGAAGGACACATTATCCAAGAATCAGTGGAGACAGGAAGTGGTCAGACACCCAGAAAGGGCTGTTGGTCTTGGCCCGCCCACCCTCCACCTGGGATGACAGGGTGGGGCACGTGCTCTGGAAATGTCAGAGCAAAACAGGAGAACCAAATGTTCACTCATCTCCACTGGGGTGTTTTCTAACACCCCTGAAGTAGAACTTGAACATTCTTCATTACTGAGAAAATGAGATCTTTTCAGTAACATCCACAGTCTTTTCCTGGTGCTAAGAAATTCCTGACTATCGCCCCACGACCCCTTTCGGCATCTTAAAAACCAGAGTCAAACCCTGTTTTTGTCCCATACTGATTACTTTTTCAAGTCTTTGAGCTAGTTTTATAACCTTCTATTGCTCTCTTCTTGGCTGGCTTTAAAACGCCCTACAGATGACTGTTCTGATAAATTCCTGCCAGGCAAGGAGTTTAGTGTTACTTTTAGCACTATCAGCAACCCCATCTCACGTTCACTGTGGCAGGTGAAGGGTCGTTTGACGATGACTGTCCTAGGATGCTACCAGGAGGCCCTTTAGTCTCTGCTGACCCAGCATTCATGCACAGCACACATGGGAGATGAGTTGAGAAGGGGGTTGAGAGGTAGCTTCTCATTCCAAGCCTCGAACTTAAAAAAAAAAAAATACCAAAAAAGGAAAAGCCTTTAAGAACTGGGGGCACCCAGGAATTCCGTTTTTCTGTATCTCTTTGCCTGATGTTTAGATCACAAATTTAAACATGAGGGATTGTTTCTTCTTTTAGCTTCACTTCTCTGTGTAGCCCTGTTCTGTTGGAATGGCTTAACACTAGGAGAAAAAAGGCCTGTTTGAGTCATAAATGTGCCATCTTTGCGTTTCAATCTAGCTGTGTCCCTAGGCTCTCCAGTTTGGTATTTCAGTCTCCCTGCTTGTAGCTGCTCCTAGGCTCCTCCTGGCCCCTCCCCTGTCTCGTTACTCATCAAAGGAGCAGTTCTTTAGTCTGAAAAGGGGCAGCATATTCTACATCCCAAAAGAATGAAATATTACTGCTTTCAGGATGAGAATATTCTCTTCCCCTTTGACTAAAATAACCTGGATGCACAGTCTGGAATTAAAAATTGAATCTTGGTTTAGAAGTGAAAGTTTTCAGGACTGGATTGAGGCTGAGCTGTGATTGAGATCTAAAAGTCAGTTTTTTAATTTGAGCATAAAATCCCATAGTCTGCATCTCGATCTGTCCAGAACTGGTTCCAGACCACTAAAGAGAGATGGTAGAAATTCAGAACAGTCAAATCCAACTGGCCTCCAGTACTCCAGCTCTGCATTTTGACTTGAATCCATTTAGTGTCTGCTTCTTCCCTCAGGCTGTCATTGGTACAGTGGGGTGGGGCATGAAGAGGAAGAGGGAGCTTTCAAAGCACCTGACCCTTGTACCCTGACCCCTGGAATCGTAAGATATGGACAATGGAGAGCTTGGGAAGAAACGTCCCAGGAGCTGCCCCCACACTCCTGTTCCTCCCTTGTGCACACACACATCCCAGCAGCCAACATTCAGTCCCTGGGGCCAGCCTCACCTGTCGCAAGCAGACTAACCCCTTATACACAGAACCGATGTGGATTAGTGGAAAGAACCCTTGGATTAAGCATCAGGAGACTGACTTCTAGATCCAATTTTACCCATCAGTAGCTGTGGAATTTGGAGAAAGCCACTTAACCCCTCTGTGTCTTAGTCTCTTGGTTTGTGAAATAGGAACACCTGCCCTTTCTCCTCCTGAATTCTGTGAAGTTGTTGTGAGAGGCACATGAAACAGTGGAGGGGAATGACCTTTGGAAGAATATAGAGCTTTGCACATATTGCATCCCGACAAACAACTCCTAAACTACAAGAGCTGTTTTTTTTAGGGTTATTTCATGCTCCTCACCAAGGGTGGGGCTATTGTGTCTGGGGTAGAGGCCAGCCTCCAGGAGTGCTGTCCATACTTGTGGGTCTTGGAAACCCCCAGACACGGGGTATGACCACAGTCTGTCCAAAGGTATTACCCTTCAGCTCATTTTTAAAGCTTTCTAACTGCCCATTTTACAGCTTTTCCTTTTCCAGCCAGCCTTAAGTAAGGCATTTGTCACCAGTCTGGTTAGACTACATTTGGCCCAGTCGGAGCGCCCTGGAAGTTAAATTTGCACTACCATTTACTACTGTGTAGACTTAGGCAATTCACTTTCCTCTGTAAAATGAGAGAAATAGCCAGCCTTAAGTAAGGCATTTGTCACCAGTCTGGTTAGACTACATTTGGCCCAGTCGGAGCGCCCTGGAAGTTAAATTTGCACTACCATTTACTACTGTGTAGACTTAGGCAATTCACTTTCCTCTGTAAAATGAGAGAAATAGCCAGCCTTAAGTAAGGCATTTGTCACCAGTCTGGTTAGACTACATTTGGCCCAGTCGGAGCGCCCTGGAAGTTAAATTTGCACTACCATTTACTACTGTGTAGACTTAGGCAATTCACTTTCCTCTGTAAAATGAGAGAAATAGCCAGCCTTAAGTAAGGCATTTGTCACCAGTCTGGTTAGACTACATTTGGCCCAGTCGGAGCGCCCTGGAAGTTAAATTTGCACTACCATTTACTACTGTGTAGACTTAGGCAATTCACTTTCCTCTGTAAAATGAGAGAAATGATGTCTGACTCCATCGGCTTGTCCTGATGCTTACGTGACGCATATAAAATACCCGACCAGTTCCTGACCTCCATGTCCATTGTCTGCTGGTCTTTCCCCTGCTAAGGAGAATTATTGCTAGATATACCTGCCCGGAGGGGATCTGTGCATCCCAAAGGCATTTGCCTAAGATCAAAGGTGAGACCGCCTCCACCGTGCCGGGGTCTGCCAACTGTACTGACTCCCTCGTCTCCCCACTACTCTCGATGCCTTTCACAGGGAACATCATCGGCTCTGGAATCTTCGTCTCGCCCAAAGGTGTGCTAGAGAATGCCGGCTCTGTGGGCCTGGCTCTCATCATCTGGATCGTGACAGGCCTTATCACAGTTGTGGGAGCCCTGTGCTATGCTGAGCTCGGGGTCACCATCCCCAAATCTGGAGGTGACTACTCCTATGTCAAGGACATCTTTGGAGGCCTGGCCGGGTAAGAGAATAGTGGGGGGACTAAGTGGTCTGGGAAGCCAAGGCCAGGGCTGTCCAGTGTGCTGAGGAGGGTGCGAGCTTGGGGTTCCTCCACGTCATGGTTGCCAGTTCAGCCTGTGTCCCCTTGATCCCCCTCAGAGTGGCAGAGGAACCAGGCTGTAGTTTTAACCTCTGTTTAGGGTTTTTGTTTGTTCTGTTTTACTGCACCTTGTGGCTTGTTGGATCTCAGTTCCCAGACCAGGGATCGAACCTGGGCCCTTGGCAGTGAAAGTGTGGAGTCCTAACCACTGAACCACCAGGGAATTCCCTTAATCTCTGTTGACCTTAGAGAGCAAGATTGTATGAGTGAGAACAAGTAGAACTGAATGACAACTGTGATTAGAGATGCCCAGGGAAAGCACATCACAAAAACAAAGCCCTTTTATCCTGAAAAATAAGTAGGTGGTGTCCCTGATTTTCTCAGCCCCCACAGCCCAGATACTGAAGAGCTCAATTCTAACCAAGGAGCCCAAGGGTATGGAGGACACTTCTTCAAACTCCACTCAGTGCACCCACTTAATACTCATTCAACTGGCCACACCCTTAGCACACCCCGACTGTGAAGATTCTGGGGTTGCAGATTTTCTTTTCCACCAGTGGCTTCTGGGGGCCAGAGTGGTAGAGAAGAGATGATGAAACGATGAAAGGAGCAGGAGGAGAGAAGGAACACTAAGACGCTGGTTGGAACTAGTTAAACCAATTTACTGTCAGTACAGAGAGCTGGGTGTCTCGTTCAGACAGGGGCTGGGCTCCTCAGCATCCCAGAAAACAACAAGGAAAAGCATCCCTTTAGCCCACCTGCCTCTCTTAACACTGCTCGATGACTTGCCCAGACTTCCCCTGATGGCTTCTGAATCCCTGCCATGCCTGGCGGTGGGGCCGGGGGTCTTAATTCCTATCTTGGCTCAAGTTCCATCTGGTTCCCCCGCAGGTTCCTGAGGCTGTGGATCGCGGTGCTGGTAATCTACCCCACCAACCAGGCTGTCATCGCCCTCACCTTTTCCAACTACGTGCTGCAGCCGCTCTTCCCCACCTGCTTCCCCCCAGAGTCTGGCCTTCGCCTCCTCGCTGCCCTCTGCTTATGTAAGTACCATCTGGGCCTCGCTGAGGACAGTGTCTTCCTCATGATCTGGTTCTCCATTCTCTCCCTCTTTCTTTCCTCTCCTTTTAGTTATTTTTTTCCTCTTCTCCTTTTATTTATATATTTCTTTATTTTCCTCTGCTCCTTTTGTTTTTATGCCTTGTTACTTTTCAATTTCTAATATGCCTGCTGTGGACAAATGGATTCCACATATAATTGTGTTATGCTAAGTTGCTTCAGTCGTGTCTGACTTTTTACGAGTCCCACCAGGCTCCTCTGTCCATGGCATTTCTCAGGCAAGAATACTGGAGTGAGTGGCCATGCCCTCCTCCAGGGGATCTTCCCAACCCAGGGGTCAAACCCGTGTTTCTTATGTCTCCTGCATTGGCAGGCGGGTTCTTTACCACTGGCACCACCTGGGAAGCCCTCCACATATGATTATTTGTTTTTTTAAAAAAGAAGAAAATTAGCTGTTCAGAAGAACTATAATTTTCACTGGCAGGGTTTACTTATATATGAAGCACGTTCATATGTGTTATCTGATCCAAGCCTCACAACAAATCCATAAGGTAAGCTGGGCTAGTGTTACATTTTCCTTGAGCAGAAAAGGAAGTGGAGCCAGGCAAGTGAATTAGCCAAGATTGTTCCTTCTCTTTCCAGCACACGCACCATGCTGGAGGCTCACTGCCGCTCTTGGGAAGACTTTTCTGGCCTCTCCACCTCTGCCTCCACCTGCCAGCTCACATCTTAAACCTCTCTGTGAGGAGAGTGTACAGGTGTGAGTTGGGAGAAAACAAATGCCACATCCATGCTCTCCACCTGTCATGAATTTTCTAACTAGGTAGAAAAGTCATAGGCAGATTCCATGATTGGAATTCAATTGCAGCAAAAAATCTGAGAAGGGGAAAAGGTCGCTATGAGCTGCAGTAGGTTAGAGAGGCTTTTTTTTTCTGGTTGTGCTACGCAGTATGCAGAACTTTCCCAACCAGGGATTGAACCCATGACCCCTCCATTGGAAGTGCAGAGTCTTAACCACTGGACCACCAGGGAAGTTTCTTAGAGAGGTTTTATAGAGAAGCTTGGCAATCTGTATTTCTAGAAGTCTCAACACTTAATCTCTGATCATCAGGGATCTCAATGGATTGGGATATGTTATATCTTTTAACCAAAAATACCTAATTTCTAAAGTAAATATTTGGACTATTTCAGAGGTTCCTCTTCCAGAGTCCGCTTTGTCCCTGCCTTCCCATACCTTCCAACACACATCACTCAGCTCAGGGCATTGACCATCCTGGTCATACTCTTTCCCAGGTCTTGACACTTCCTTCTGTCCTGCTGGTGGGAAGGGGAAGGAGGGGTCACTCACCCACCCTGGGGCTGGGGTGGGACCTGAGTGGTGATCTTCTTGGCAGGTGTGCCCACTTTGGCAGTGGTGTTCAGCCCTGGAATAGACTCCACATCTAGGCGAGTGTTATTGTGAGGTCAGCGTACTTGTTTGGAGCATATTCATTGTGCTCGTTAATTTGGAGGCAGAGGAATGTGGGATCCAAAACCATGCTGCCTGAGCCTGCATCTCCACACCACTTTCTAACTGCAGCCAGCGCTTGACCAGGTCACCAGCTGCCTCCTGTGAGATGGGGGTGCAAGCGCACATGTGCTGTAGGTTGCTGTGACAAGGACTGCCTGAGACAAGAGTGTTCGTACCACAGTGTGGGGCAACTCGTGGTCCTATTTAGTCACTGAGGGTAGTCACAAGCATAGTCATTTGGTCCTTGCTTGCTGGCTGGATCTGGAACTGCGGGAGGTAAGAGGAGGGGGAAGAGGGTGTGGGAATGTGGGAACAGTGGCTGTTTCTGCCATCAGACAGGTTAGTGGGGGTGGGAAGGGGGACCACAGAGTGCTGGCCACTGCTGTATCAGCGTCTGTACACACAGACATGGCTTCCTTTTTTCTGCTGATACTGCTTAAGTGTCTCAGACTAAAGGCCACCCTTACCCTTCATCTAGAAGTCAAGAACCCTGAGACTGTTCAGCCTGTTCCCTCGGAGAGAAAGAGCAGAGTTCCTCAGGCAGCCAGACCCCACTGCTTTCTTTGCATTCCCCAAACTCACTAAGGCTAGGTGGGTGACTCCTTGCACAAAGACACTCTAGAGTTTTGGAAAAGATCGGGTGAGAAATGATGGAAGGAATGACCAGAGCTGGAAAGGTGGAAAGAATTTGCTGTAACTGGCTTGCCTGCTCAGAGCCTGGAGGGAGTGATGGGGGGAGGAGAGGGAGAGAGAAGAAACTGCAGATTTGGCTCAAGCTTATGCAACTGCAACTGCCACTTTGAGTTACTCTATTATTTAGGTCAAAGCTGATTATTCACTGCTAAATCAGCAGAATATCCCTAGCCACCAGGCAGTAAAAAAAGAAAATCTTTTATATTTTAATTAAATGAAAAGCCTTTCTCCCTTCTCCAGAGCAAGCATATCAGTGGGAGGAGGGAGTTAGGAGAATGGGAGGGATTAAAACTTGGTTTTGGTACCTTCCTTTTGTGATTTCCTTGGTTATTTTTCTCTCTTGCCTTCCTTCCTTCCCTCTTTTCTTCATTTCTTATTTTATAAGTAAATGACCATATTCTCAAAGTAAAAGACTCAGTATATAAAGAGAGTTGACCAGGAAAGACTCCTCTTGTCATTACCCCTCTCCTCTGCCCAAAAGCCCTGGTAACAGTGGACAGGTATCCTTATAATTCTAAGTAAAATGCATCTCTCAACGCTCACATGTGAGTGTACAGACGTACATTTTGACAGGTTACTTCTGCAGGTTGTGTTTTTCTTTGTTTAGCCACATTCGGTGGCTACTACCTGAGTCCCTAGTTATAAACAAAGTGGTCCCAGTGACAGAGAAGGAATGTGTTCTAAGGTACCTCATTTGTACATCCTCCTCCCTAACTGTGGTTTTTCCTTCAGGATTTGTTTGTCCCCTCTCTCTTGGGGACTGGGCCACCTTTTACTCAGGCAGCTCCAGATCTCCTTCCTCTCTTTTGGGGCTGGGGTTACATGCCGCATCTGAATTGGAATCTTTTCTTCTCATTCAAGTCCCCCTCTTCCTGAATGCCTTGTACAAAAGAAGCTCCTTCTCCTTTTTCCCCCCGAGGAGAAAAGTGTAACTTGCATGCATTTCACAAGCAAAAGAAACAAAAAAACTTCTTATCTTGTTTTCTGTCTGTCTGTTGTGATTCCTGAGAAGCTAGTTTTCCAGAGCTTCAGATTTCTCATCCTTCTTTCTTGAGTGATTTGAAAGGTTAAGGGCTTTTCACTGTTGGTATTACTTTTAACCCTCAGTTGCTTTGCGATTCCTCTTCAGAAAGTTTCCAGATGCTTTGATAGATACTTGCGTGTGTTGTTTTGAAAATCTCTTGCAAATTATTCCCTTGACATGAGAAGATTCAGCAGTCCTTCCTAACTTCTAAATCCCTTATTCTCAGTTCGTTTTCCTTTGAGGTTTCATATTCTCCAGCCCTAAACGTCTTATCCCCATGCACTATACACATTACCTCTGTTAACTGGACAGGGTTGCCTTCTTGCCCTTCTCTGGTCCCCAAAGCTTATGAGTGTCTCATCAGCCTTGGGAGTGTTGGAAAGGAAGAAAATTTCCTCTACCGATCCAGGTTCTTCGGGCTAGTCTAAGAATTAAATTGACATGCGTGCTGCATGCTAATTCGCTTCAGTCCTGTCCGACTCTTTGCGATTCCAAGGACTGTAGCCCTCTAGGCTCCTCTGTCCATGGGATTCTCCAAGCAAGAATACTGGAGTGGATTGCCATGCCCTCCTCCAGGGGATCTTCCTGAGCCAGGGACCAAACCCATGTCTCTTACATCTCCTGCATTAGCAGGCGGGTTCTTTACCACCAGTGTCACTTGGGAAGCCCAAATTGACATGAGACAGATTAAAAAGAAAAAAATCAAACAAAAGTTTACTAACATGTATACTTAGAAGAAATCCAGAAAAAGTGAGTATATGCCCAAATGGCCAAAACCCTCACTTTAGCTGAAGATGGTATTTACCTGATGGTAATACCTGAAGATGGTACAAAAGAGAATGTTGGTATAAAAGTTTAGGACTTCAAAGGGAGGAAGGTAATTGACATGAAAATGAAAAGTAAATGTTTGCTGGGGGTGGTGGAGACAATGGAACAGAAAGTGGACTCTAATCTCTAATCTCCCCCTCACCCAGCCTATATTTTACAGGATCTCTGGTGATGGTGATGATGTGATGATGTTCCAGGAACAGTCCTCTATCTAAATTATTTTTAAGCAGTTGTGGGGAAGGGCAGAATTTCTTCCTGGGTCTTGTGGGCCTTGATCATTTTGCAGCTTGAACTAATCTGCATGCCAGAGACATTTTAGGGTGGCACATCTTGGTCCCCTACAGTCTTGCCTTTGAAACTTTCTCTAGAAATTTCACAGTCCAGAGTTGATAGACTGCTTTATATCTCATTGAACCAACCTCTTAATCCTAACAGTAGGTCAGTTCAGTTACTAATGTCAGGAGGCAGCGATATAGGTGGGCACTGAAAGTTAGGCCTACAGAGTATAAGCAACCAGGTATTTAATAAGAGGCATTTCTATGGAGACAAAGAAGAAAAGAGATTGATGGCTGGAGCAAATTATAAACCCAGTGTCTGAATCCTGAGAGTCACCAGCTGAGACTTCTAGAGGTTAGGCTCTAAGCATCTTTTGCTGGTTGAAATGTCTCTGGTGATGTCATCTGGTATTCAGGTAAACTTCCTGAATGACTTGCAAAGCAACAGGCACAAAGACTATCTAAATGTGAGCTCTCTTAAGTGTATATCAGGCTGTTCAGTTCCAGTTCATAATCTTCAAGAAAACAACAACTTTGGTTCTCAGTGATTTCAAGTCAGAAATGAGAGAAAAATTGAAAACCTTACTTGGGGAGTTATAGCCAAATATTTGAGGAAACTAGAAGAATTCAGGATCTAGTCCAGTTTACAGGTAGAAAAACAAAACCTCAAAAGTGATTAACAGAATTAGATTCTAATGTCCATAAATATGTATTATAGTTTCTATTGAACGTAAGTTTTTTTCTCTCTCTAAAATCACCTTCATCTTTACCAAAGATAGCCAAATTAAGACTAACTTGTTTGTAAAATAAATTTAGTTTTATTAAACTTTGCCTGATTATTTCATAAGTCCAGGCTTTTAAAAGCATGCTTTGCCGGAACTTTTTCATAAGGAATCACCAGATTGAACTTTTAATTGCCTCTCAGGACCAGGAAGCCACACTGAACATGACATTAGATTCACCTGTAATACCTATGAATTTGGGTGAATTTTTGTCTCCTTGAGGTTCCTAAAATTATCCTGAGGTTCTTGCACCTGCCAAGAAGGAATCTTTCTTACTCACCAGGTAAAGCTGATGGGAACCCTGAAGTCATGGTACCAGCTTGTCTTTCCAAAGAGCTTTATGGCTCCATGAAGTCAATCTTAGTTCTTTAAAGCTGTCTGGTCGTATCTAATTCTATGCGTGTCTCTCTCAAATCTGACAATCCAGTCAAAGCCCTGGTAATGTAACCAATGTTTCTAATTGTATCATGTTATAGGGAGAACAGATTCTTATTGAACTTATACAGTTAGCTATATTGCCATGAAAATAAGAATACTCATTGACTTTCCACATACTAGAGACATCAGATAGGGAGAAAAAAAAAGATAACTGTTTCATCTTTGTTAAGCAATTGTAAACTGTTATAACAGTGTTTTGTTCTGTTTACTTTTTTGGACTGGCAAACTCATGAATGCATACCATAATTTCTAAAAACATACATTACCTCATAATATAATGCTTTTTTCCAATGTGGTACAAGACATGTTTTTAATAAACACAAACCTCTTTAGTGTTTCTGTAATAAGACAGAAGATTTAGACTAGTTTAGCAGTTAATGTTTCAGTATTTTATCTTACTTGGAAGTGATAAAGACATTCAATGAAGCCCCATCATTTAACTTAGCAAAACTCCAAAGTTTTAAATTACTAAAAGATTTGGAGAAACTTTTTTTTTTTTTGGTCATCCTAGCACAAGGGCCATGCTAATTTTCTCTGTATTATTCCGGTTTTAGTATATGTGCTGCCAAGGCAAGCACTAGACAAACTGTTTTTAAGTAGGCACACCATAAAACATAAAAAAATTATTGAAGAGTTTATCTAAAAACTCTTGTCCTATTTACATTTATTTAATTTAGTTGTTTCCAACAATTAATGTTTAAATTACTCATAAAAACTTGATGAGACATTAGACAAAGTCAATCATCATCTCAAGTTATTTTTCTTGCTGACCAATTTTGTAACAGAGGTAACATGGTCATCTTTGATCTGTAGTAACTTAGGTACAACGAAAGATTATTCTTAATTTTGATAACTCTAAAGACATGTCTGTATTAATTAAACTGACAAACTTAGACTAGATTTATTTATTTTTTTATTTTTTTAGACTAGCTTTAATACTGAGTATTTTCCCAGGTCACATGAAGCTGAAATTCATTAGGGCTAGTTTCTATTATATTTCTGAGAACTTAAATAAGCACCTGATTTTCTTTAAGTCAGTTAAATAGAGCTCTTTTACAAACTAATTTTGGCAATACCATTTGGAGGTAGAAAATACCACACGTCTATAACATATGTGTATAGACATATGTGCATGCATGTGTGCTAAGTCGCATCAGTCATATCTGATTCTTTGTGACCCTATGGACGACAGCCTGCCAGGTTCCTCTGTTCATGAGGTTCTCCAGGCAAGAATACTGGAGTGGGTTGCCATTTCCTCCTCAAGGGGATCTTCCCAACCCAGGGATCAAACTTGTGTCTTCTGTGGCTCCTGCATTGCAGGTGGGTTCTTTACCACTGGGCCACTGGGGAAGCCCCATATAGACATATACAAATAGATAAACAGACACAGAGACCTCACAGTCCCAATCTAAAATTTCAGCCATGAACTGGGTATAATAATACAAAACCCACCTAACTGGATTTCTGGCAGATGGAACAAATCATGTTCACATGGATTTCCAAGAAAAAAAGAAACTGCAAATCCATCAGTTAATCATCACATTGAGCTCCTATCTTGAGTGACTTTATTTATACAGAATCTTGGAAGATATTAAAGGTTAGCGAAAAGATGGAATTACAAATAGTTACAATATAGTATGATGACAAAAGTGTGTACCACACAGAGAAAGCTGCTTCAGAGTTGGTAGAGGGGCGCCGGGGAAGGCTTCCAGGTTGAGCTAAGTCTAGGAGGATAAACCCACGGCCTCCATCTGGGCATACAATAGAACAGTGAGTAGGCGGAAGAGCATAGTCAAGACTTGGGGTCGAGAAACGAACGAGTCCTTGGAGAAAAGAGAGTTCTTTTGTATGGGTAGAGCCTAGGAGAGAGACAGGAGATAGGGCAGAAGAGGTGCGCATGAGCCAGATTTTCATGTGCATGACCCAGATCTTAAAGGACCTTAGGTATCGTGCAGAGAAGAGCAGTCTACATCCAAGGAACCACTGAAGGATTTTGTGCAGAGGAGTAACGTGATTAGATCCACATTTGAGTGAAGAAAAGAGCATGACACTTGAGGCAGGGAGATAAGTCAGCAGGCTAAGCATTTTTCCAGGCCAAATAGGTGGTGGCCCAAAATAAAAACAAAGTTACAAGGTGACAAAAACAAGGAAGAGGTAGAAGCAGAGTCAGCTGGCCATGTGACTGGCTGACTGCTAAGCCGGAGAAATATAGTTTATCTACAAATCAAAATTAAAAATGTTTCAAATGAAATGTTTCTACTTAACTGTCTCCAGCATTTGTGATGAGCAGTTTACAGTGTGTTCTATTTCTGTCTTCCACATCCTTGCCAAATCCCTGAGATGTTGAATGGGTCTTTGGTTGGAAGTTTTCCTTGGGGGCGTTAATCCACCCAGGATGTTGCTCAAAAGCCTTCTCTGGAACAACAGAAGGGGACTGAGACCTTGGGGCAGCGTTATATAAATGAGAATCACAATCCTTTGTTCCTTTAGCAAATATTTATCAAGGGCCATGATGTGCCCCATACTGTTCTTGGCCCTGAGAATTGAGGTATGAAATAGCTTGAATTTTTCAGGCCTGGGCTGGAAAAGTAATGAGTTTTTAGAACTCATTTATTTATTTTCAGTTTGGCTGCTCTGGGTCTTGGTTGTGGCACACGAACTCTTCATTGTGGCCCAAGGGCTATTCTCTAGCTGTGGTGCACCAGAGCTTCTCATTGCAGTACGCAAACTTCTCTTGTTGCAGAGTACGGGCTGCAGAGCACACAGGCTTCAATATTTGCAGTGTACTTGCTCGAGAGCTCTCAGGCTCAGTAGCCCCACAGTGTGAGACCTTAGTTCCTCGACCAGGAATCGAACCTGTGTCCCTTGCACTGGAGGGCAGATTCTTGTAATGTTGTTGTTATTTAGTCATGGAGGCTGGAGGCCAGGAGGGATGTCTTGTAATGTTGTTGTTATTCAGTTGCTAAGTCATGTCCAGCTCTTTTTGACCACTCGGATTGCAGCACACCAGAATCCCCTGTCCTTCACTATTTCCTGGAGTTTGCTCAAATTCTTGTCCAATGAGTCAGTGATGCTAGATAACTATCTCATCCTCTCCCTCCCCTTTCTCCTTTTGCCTTCAATCTTTTCCGGCATCAAGGTCTTTCCCAAATGAGTCAGCACTTCACATCAGGTGGCCAAAGCTTCAGCTTCAGCATCAGTCCTTCCAATGAATATTCAGGGTTGATTTCCTTTAGGATTGACTGGTTTGATCTTGCAGTCCAAGGGACTTACCGACCAACTGTCACGTTCATATATGACTACTGGAAAAACCATAGCAGCTTTGACTATATGGACCTTTGTCAGCAAAGTGATATTTTTGCTTTTTAATATGCTATCTAAGTTTGTCATAGCTTTCCTTCCAGGGAGCAAGGGTCTTTTAATCTCGTTGCTGCTGTCCCTGTCTGCATTGATTTTGGAGCCCAAAAAAAGAAAATCTGTCACAGCTTCTACTTTTTCCCTTCTAGTTGCCATGAAGTCATGGGACCAGTTGCCATGATCTTTGTTTTTTTAATGTTGAGTTTTAAGCCAGCTTCACTCTCCTTTTTCACCCTCATTAAGAGGCTCTTTTGTTCCTCTTCACTTCTGCCATTAGTGGTATCATCTGCACATCTGAGGTTCTTGATATTTCTCCTGGCAATCTTGATTTCAGCTTGTGATTCATTCAGTCCGGCATTTTGCATGATATACCTGCATATTAGGGCTTGCTCTATGGCTCAGTAGTAAAGAATCCACCTGCAATGCAGAAGCAGCAGGAGACTCAGGTTCGATCCCTGGGTTGGGAAGATCTGGAGGAGGCCATGGCAACCCACTCCAGTATTCTTGCCTAGAGAATCCCGTGAACTGAGGAGCCTGGTGGGCTATATTTCACAGGGTCACAAAGTGTTGGACACAACTGAGGTGACTTAGCACACATGTGTACACACACCTGCATATAAGTTAAATAAGCAGGGTGACAATACACAGCCTTGATGTACTCCTTTCCCAGTTTTGAACCAGTCAGTTCTTCCATGTCTGGTTCTAACTGTTGCCTCTTGACCTACATACAGGTTTCTCAGGAGACAGGTAAGGTGGTCTGGTATTCCTATCCCTTTAAGAATTTTCCACAGTTTGTTGTGATCCACACAATGAAAAGGTTTCATGTAGTCAATGAAGCAGAAGTAGATGTTCCTCTGCCTTTTCTAAACCCAGCATGTACATCTGTAAGTTTTCAGTTCAGGTACTGCTGAAGCCTAGCTTGAAGGATTTTGAGAATTACCTTGCTGGCATGTGAAATCAGCACAATTGTACAGTAGTTTCGACTTTCTCTGGCATTGCCCTTCTTTGGGATTGGAATGAAAACTGACCTTTTCCAATCCTGTGGCCATTGCTGAGTTTTCCAAATTTGCTGACATATTGAGTGCAGCACTTTAACAGCAGCAGCTTTTAGGATTTTAAGTAGCTCAGCTGGAATTCCATCACCTCCACTTAATCTTTGTTCATATAATGCTTCCTAAGGCCTACTTGACTTCACACTCCAGTATGTCTGGCTCTAGTTGAGTGACTGCACCATCGTGGTTATCTGCATCATCGTGGTTATCTGCATCATGAAGACCTTTTTCTCATGGTTCTTCTGTGTATTCTTTAATGGGTAGGACTTAAACGGGGCTCCTCCAGGTAGCATAGCACAGTGTGTTCTGTCTCCCCTGCTTTCCCTGTGTCTTCTGTTTTTCTTTTCTCCCCCACCCCAGTTCAGGAGCCATGTTTAGCTAATGCTGAAGAATTACTCAGCTCTTGTAAACTGCTGAGCTGGGTGTTTGGGTTTCTTGGCTGAACTAAGTACTAGATGGTGATTCAGCAGAAACTTCAGGTCCAACAACTGGCAGGGAGGGATCAGAATAAGAGGGAAGGGTAAGAGGGAGCCAGGAAAGGAAGGGGTGGGGGTGGGGTAGCATGGGCAGGAGCTCAGCTGGAAGTGTCCAGGAAGAGCTGTGTGAATCCGGATGTCCACAAGCTCCAGCATAGGGGTGCACCCCTCCTCCGCTGCTTGTTTGTCCTTGGAGGTGAGAAGCCCTGCCACAGGCTCAGCACATCTGTCCTTAGAGGGGCTTCTGAGATTTCCAAAATGATGCTGGTGCTTCGAGGTGAAAAGGGCTGGAGAAGGGAAGACGTGCTGTAGCGTGGTAGGCAAGATCTATTCCGAAGCCCCACTATGCACCTTCCCAGAGCTGGAATCAAAGCTTTGTTGATAGGAAAGAACTGCATTTGATGTTGTTGTTGTTGCTTCCTTTTCACGGTTTTGTCTTTCACCAGTCCTTCACTCCTGTGATAATACCAACCTTTGTGGTAAGTAGGCAGAGACATGAGATTTTATAATAGCTCCTGAGCCCGTATGAAAAATGTCTTGACTCTGGGTGAGCCCAGGATTTCAGAGAGCTGGCTCTGTGTCTCTGAACTCCTACCTCAATTTCCTCTCTGAGGTCTGTGAGGAGGAAAGACAGGCAGGCCTATGTGGGCTGAGCTGGAATCTTATCCGAGTCTCGAGGTCGGGTGCCTTAGAGCTCAAACGGGGCTGCGGTGTTTTCTTCGCCTGTCAGTGTCTTCCGGCAGCCGGCACTGGTTACCTCCTTGGATCTGGAAACGGCTGAAGTAAGTCAGGCCAAGGGAAGCAGCTTTTCCACAATTAGAAACACGTGCCCAGTCACATCTAAAGAGCTGGGTCCAGCCTGTCACAGACCGCAGCGGAGCCACACCCCCTGCGGCAGGCATTGAAGTCACTGGCTGGGGGCACCACCCTGAGGACCTGTCGGAGGGGCATCACCTTACCCCTTTGGCTCCTGGTCCAGAGGGAGGGAGTAGGGGAGCAGGCCAGTATGGCAGGAGGCTGCATGCCCCAGCAAAATGTGAGGCCAAGAAATCAGTGCTCTGGCAGGCCCATGACCCAGGTGAAATTTACGGCTGCATCAGAGGGCTGGGGAGCTCCATCCCAGAAAGGTGCTTATTTTGAAGCTCTGGAGGGGAACAGGGTGTTCTGATTTCTACCAAGTGGCATCACTAGCTTCCCTTTCTGCAGCTGCCTGCTTTAGTACATTCCATCTTTCTTTTTTCTGTCCTGACCTTCTTTCTGTATTCTGCTCCTCTCAAGCTCGCTGACGCACGCATGGTCTCTCTCTCTCACTAGTAATGATGTGTTTTGTTCCTCCTCCTTCTTCATCCCCGCTGTGTCTCTCATGATCTTTCCCTCTCTCCTTCATCACCTGTCTTTATGGACTTTGGCCATGCTGGGCATTTTTACTGCCTGCTTTCTCTTATCTGAAAAGACAAAGAGAGCCCAGGTTCTGGAAATGCTAAAGGAAAACAAGCCTTGCTAAGCTGCCTCTAGCTCACTCCTGAGTAAAGAATGAGCCAGCAATACCAAGAAATCCAAGTGGAGTTCCCGGAGTTGGAGAGAAATGTATTGTGACATTGATAAGGGACCACAGGAGGGAACACAAGGCAGAAAAGAAAGTCTGCTTGTGGGAAATAATTTTCCAAGCCCTGGGGGACCGGCAAACACAAAACCGCTGGTTTCTGAGGAACAGCCATCCTAGTCTCCCCCTTTTTCACACTGGCATCTTACTTCCTGCTGCCCAGAAAGCAACTTGGCCAGCATCTTCAGGTGACAGACCCAGAGCCCCTAGTGGCCATGGGTACCACTGACAGGAGCAAGGGGGAGAGAATGTGGGCATGGGAGGAGAAGAATGATGTGCATGTGATTTAAGAAAGGCCGGTGTAGTGGCAGAATAAGCAACTGGGAATTGGAGGGACGGGGACCCAAGGGGGTAGTCCTGTCTTTGGCACTAATTAGTTAGAATATTACTTCACTCACATATAAGATGAGGTTCTGGGTCTCTCTGACTGCCCCTGAGGTTGGAACCATGCCTCTGGGTAGTAGGGTACAGACCTCTCCCTTCAGTACCAAGACCTATCTATAAGTGAGCCCCAACTGTGTCACTCTCAGCACTGCTCTTATAACAGTCAACCCAGACCCCTAGCCAAATGGCTTCTTCCTGACTTTCACCCATCAGACCAGAGCAGTGTGGTTCATGGAGCAGAAGCTGGCTTGACTAAAGGAACGAGAGTGGTTTGAGGATCCATGTGAGAAAGTGCTCATTAGCCCTCTGCTAAAGATACGAAATGACCCTTTGCCTGACCAGCTGAGCAAGAAGCCAGAATCCTCTATCCAAAAGCAAGGGAGGTCCTAAAGACAGTCATCCAGTGGTCATGGTGGGGATAACTTGTGCTTTGTGAGCTCTTTGGGGGAAGGAGAAACAGCCGTGTTATGTACCCTCCCCCATCTCTGTCTAGCATCAGCAGTACTTGCCCACCCTGCTTCATGGGGTTGTCCCCTGATATAAAAACCCTGATGTTTACTCTCTAGAGAAGCACAGTGGCCCTGTGCAGCCTCAGTATTTTCTGAATTGATTTGTCCATCTAGCCATCCTCTATTCAGTACTTATTAACACCTACTGTGCATCAGGCCGTTACAGGATCTCAGGATCACCCTAGCCAGCAGTGTTGTTAATGGCTGTGTGTGCACTGTTGGCTGCAGAAGAACAGAGAAGTTTCCTTCTTTTCTGGACCTGATGAGTAGAGCAGCTGCAGCAACATCAGCATTCCTTGCTTTTTGTAGGACACTCCTTCCTGTACAGAATGGGTGGTGCAACCAAGGTACATGGACAAGCTTGAACATCTGGGCTCCTTGTGCAGTGCCTTAACCTTATGTTCACCACTCCTGTAGCCCCCTAATCCACCTTTGTGCCCACTCTTCCAGACAGCTTGGGTTGAAGGACCCCAGAGCAGGTGATTTGTGGGTGAGCATCCTGCTGAGAAAAAGGTTGAGACATGAGAAATTGAGGCAAAGGATCAGGGATAGAGGAGGAAGCAAGAAGGGAGAAGCAATGCAGCTTTGCAGGGTAGGTCCTGATGTGTGATATGGTGGCTCGAGAACCCACCAAACCATCCCCTTTCCCATCTTCTCTGCTTTGCCGCCAACTGTCAGCATTATCCTGAGCAAAGCATGCCCTCTTTTTGAGTTCCATTTTCTTAGCTTATGAACAATAAGGATAACCATGTAACCTTTTGTACAGTCATACACCGGTTATAGAGCATATTCGTGGCATTAAAATGGACCATACTTCTTGCCATTTTACAGATAGGGAAGGGAGGCTCAAAGAGTTTGACTGGCTTGTCCAGAGAGTAAGTGACCATGTTGGGAAGGGCATCATGGCCATTGGGTTCTTCAAGTTCTATGTTGTCTCATTCTTACTTTGCCCAGGCTGCTATGTCCCTCCGAGGGAGCCATCTCTGCCTCTGCTCCTCAGACCTGCTCAACCCCACCCCCACTGCTACCATTTCACTCCTTACACAAGTTGCTCTGAGCTCTATTGGCTTGATCTGTACTTGACAGAGACACCAGAAACCCGTGTGGTCCTCTACCCGCAAGGTGTTGCTGGATAGAGCTGAGGGGAAGAGGGATAAAGTCACAGCCCTGGCTCTGTGATGCTCTTAGGGACTTAAGACCAGCCCCACAATCCCTAATTCATCCTTAGAGGATTTTCTGAAGGAAGATTTATTTATTTACGTTAAAGATTCACTGATGTTCTGTTTCAAAATGGACTAGAGAGATTGATTTTAAATTGCTTCTTTTACCGGTAGTCTATAATGTACTAATTTAAGGTAAAATTGTCTCCCAAATGTTTTCCTATTCTTTCCTTCCAACTTTTATAACCCTTGGATCTTGTGCACCTCGACTCCCTGAGTCAGTTGGGGTGGACTCTGCCTGGGGAAGCTGCAGAGCGGAGGCGTCCGTTACAAGATAGCACACAGTGGGGCCACCCTTTCCCTTCTGCAGGGAAAAATGAACTTAGACTCTCGACTCCTGAGCATCTCTTGGCTCTCCATAGTGACATCTTTTATGGCCTTTGATTGTAGCCTCTGGTCCGTAAAGTTAGGAGACCAACCAAACTCTGGGGACAGAGAACAAAGGACTCGTGTCTGTGAACATCTCAGCACTCCACTGGCCTCGAAAGAGGTTTGTAACTCTTGGGCCTGTGTGTCTGTGCGTCTGGGTTGTGCACATGGGCCTGTTGCTGTGTGGACTATGGAGGAGGCTGGGGGAGAACCCAGGATGGATGAAGGAGTATGAAGAGTCTTTTGCCCTGAATCTATCTGAGAGGAAGTACACAGATAGAGTTACCCTAGGGTGAGCCTGTTTACTCCTGTATTGAGTTACCAAGGGGAGAAAGAGAAGGTGGAAGAGCTGAGATGCTATCATGTGCAGCATGTGATGTGGAAGTTCGCCAACCAGGTTAGCACATTGGTGACCTCACTTTCGCTGCCTGCTCCTGGTGCTCCGCCCCCCACCCCCAACTGGTATCCTGTGAGGCCTGTGACAGGCACTCCTTTGGGGCCCTGGCGTGTGCTGCCTCGTGAAGGCTATTCCCCTGCGTCCTTGTCTTTCTCTGTGGTGTCTGGCCCTGCATTCATTTCCTATTACTGCTGTAACAAATTACCATAAACTTAGTGGCTTAAAACTACACAGATGTGTCGCCTTTCAGTTCTAGAGGTCAGAAGTCCTAAACTCAAGGTGTCCAAGGCTGAGGCCCCACTGAAGGCTCTGGGGAGAACTGTTTCCTCACCTTTCCCAGCTTCTGTATTCTTCGGCTCGTGGCCCCTTTTGCATCTTCAAAGCCAGAAGCATAGCATCTTTAAATCTCTCCTTCTCTCTCTTTTTTTCTTGAAATATATATAGTTAATTTACAGTGTTGTGTTTATGGTATACAGCAAAGTGATTCAGTTACAGATTTTCTTCTTCAGATTCTTTTCCATTATAGTTTATTAAAAGATACTGAATGCAGTTCTTTGGACTATACAATAGGAACTTGTTTATTTTACATATAGTACTGTGTATCTGCTAATCCCAAACTCCAAATTTATCCCTCTCCCCCTTTTCCCTTGTGATAACCATAAATTTGTTTTCTATAAAAATATGGAATGTTTCATGAATTTGCTTGTCATCCTTGCACAGGAGCCATGCTAATCTTCTCTGGTCATTCCAATTTATTAGTGTGTGTGCTACCAAAGTGAGCACTCAAGCCTTTCTCCGTCTCTGACTTCTGTTATCACATCTCTTTTTGTAACTTTGAACTTCCTGCCTGCCTGTTATAAGGAGGCGGGGGCCCCCTCAGATAATCTAGGATCATCTCCCCACCTGAAGATACTTAATCACATTTGTGAAATTCCTTTTGTAAGGCAACATTCACAAGATTAGAATGTTGACACCTTTGAGGTAGTGTGTCTGCCCACCACAGGCCCAATGAGTTCTGGTGTCTTGTCAGAGGGAGAAGTGAAACAGAGGCTTCGTGACTCCCCAGGGATCACAGTGTGAGGATCAGGGCTGGCCTGGGGTGAGGGAATCAGAGTTTGAGGATCAGGACTGGCCTGCGGTGAGGGATACCTTCTCTTAGGGAGCAGGAGCTTACCTACCCTCTTCACGGTGGACGTCCCAGATCGGCACAGGCACTGTCATGGGTCTGACAAGGATTCTGCCTCTCTGCTGGTCCTACAGATTTCCCAGGGCAGAAAGCGCTGAGCCCTGCTTTCCCACCTACATGGCAGTTACCAGGCCCTGGGTTCTGGGCAGGGTGAGAGATTACTGGGTTCTGAGTCCCCTCCTCCTGCCTGCCTCATTTTTTTTGTCTCTCTCCCATTACCTTGACATTAAGGTTTTCAAACGGGGCAGATTAAGTAACCAACCCCTGACTTCAGCATCTTCTTGAAGTCTCATCTTCTTGATAACCTTTCACCGTCCCTTTTTTTTATAAGCCAGGAAACAAAAGAAAAAGAGAGGAGAAGATGCCCAAGAAATACAGAGAAACCTGGGATTCCATGGGGCCCTCTAGAGAAGCAGCAACCCTCATTGTCAGATTACAATGCACAAGAACCCATCTTATGTCTTCCTGTTTATTTTGTCCAGCTAGCCTCACATTATAAAAATTATCTAATGCTAGGATCTTCCTCACCTATAAGAAGCATCTCTGGGGAATTCCTTGGCAGTCCAGTAGTTAGGACTCTGAGTTCTCATTGCCTAGGGTCCGGGTTTGAGTCCTGGTTGGGGGAAACTAAAATCCCACAAGCTGTGGGGCTTGGCGAAAAGAAAAAGGAAGCATCTCTGATTTCCTTGGGCTGACCTAGGGGCTCCGTGTGGATGCCTGCCAAGCTTCTGTGAAGAGCTCTACTGTCATCATGTTGCTTTGTGATCTTTTAGCTCAGCCATCTCCCCTCTTACAGTGTGAACTTCCTAAAGAGAGGAAGGGACTTGTGTCTTATTTATAGCTCCCCCCACCAGGGTATCTAGTAAGGTTCTTTGTAGATGACGGTTGGATGGATGGATGGATGGATGGAGACTCTCACATCTCAAGCTGCAATTGCCCCTCATCCCCATCTACATGTGGCTTCCCTAAGGTCACTGTATCTCTAGCATGCAGAACTCAAGATCTGGCTGGAAAGAGAGCGGGGACATAGCCCTCAGCAACAGAAAGCACTCTGGGTATAGACAGAGACAGAATGCCTGAGGAAGGCAGGGTCTTGGCAGGTGTTGCCTTTCCTCACTGACCTTTCCTCTTGGGATGGAAGCTCAGGTTTCAGCCTGCTGTGAGGGAGGCTAACCTGGGGTACCAGGAGACTGAAAGTACCTTCTCTCCCCTCAGTCACATGCTGTGATTGCCTACAGAGCCAAGGGTCAGACGGGGTGGGGGGGTGGTGCTGCAGCCGTTGTCCAAGGAGATTAGTGTCACAGGCAGTCTATCTCCCCCACCCTATTCTCAAGATTTCTCTATTATGTCTGAATGAGTGAGTGAAGTTGCTCAGTCGTGTCCGACTCTTTGTGATCCCATGGCCTGTAGCCTACAAGGCTCCTCTGTCCATGGAATTTTCCAGGCAAGAGTACTGGAATGGGTTGCCATTTCCTTCTCCAGGGGATCTTCCTGACCCAGGGATCAAACCCTGGTCTCCCACATTGCAGGCAGACGCTTTACCGTCTGAGCCACCAGGGAAGTCCCTATTATGTCTGAAAGATTCCTGAAAAGTCTAAAGGTTAAAGATTAGTTAAGGGCTGGGTTCTTGTGGGGGTAGGCTTAGGAAGGACAGAAGACATGCACAGTAAGTTAACTTGACAAATGGTCCTTTCTTTCAAACTTCTCGATGTCCCCAGGAACACTGTGAAGAAGCCTTTCTGGCTGCCTGGTTAAGCTGGCACATGGGGAGGTGACCTCATTTTGCCCTCTCCTCCCCTTGGCAAGGATGATCTCTGCATGATGACATCATGATCTGGTTCCTCATTCTGTAATCCTTACCTCTCCTGGAGTCACAAGGGTTTTGTTTCCTAATCTTCCTTTCATACATCAGTCTCCTTTATCCTTTAGTCATTGTTTGTATCTGCTTGAATTCCAGGGGCCCAAGGGCCCAGACTTGTACCTAGGGGCCTGGGGAGGAGTTGAGATTACAGACCTAATTACTTGTTACCAGGCATGTGATCCTGAAATCCTTACTGAATTGAGCAAGATAATGTGTATGTATCAGGACATCTCAGCCCATCTGGAACATTTACAAAATGTTCTCCTAATTCGGGCACATGAAATCCTTCCTCTGAAAACATGTTTTGATTCTCATTATATGACACCATCTTGGATAAAAGCTCCTCCACTAGGAATCAAGAGTTCCTGCCCTTGAAGTTATGCTTCCTGCTGCTGTTTTGACGACGTGAAACCAACTGAGAAGGTTCCTGGAGAGCTGGGGAGATTGGTGCCCACTGTAGAAAGTGCAGACTGAGATGAGACTGGAGGATTGATGAATTGCGGCATTTTCTTTATTCAAGTATTAAGTATTTGTTGAGCACCTACTATATGCAGGCACCAATGATATGCCCTGGCTTCCCTGGTGTCTCAGTGGTAAAGAATCCGCCTGTCAACGCAGGAGACTTGGGTTTGATCCCTGGGTTGGGAAGATCCTCTGGAGAAGGAAATGGCCACCCACTCCAGTATTCTTGCCTGGAGAATCCCACAGACAGAGGAGCCTGGCAGGCTACAGTCTATGAGGTCGAAAAAGAGTCGGACACGACTTAACGATTAAACAACAGTGACAAACGATATGCCCTGGGGTTAAAAATATGAAAAAGTCATAGCCCTGCACTTCTACAAGGAGACACAGAAAAAGAAAGAGAAAATTGTAATACAAAGAAATAAGTGCCAGCCTTGTTAACAAAGTGGTCTGGGAGTAGAAAGGAGGAATTAACTTTGTTCCTTGTCTACAAAATGCAGCTGATACCTCTTACCTGGAAGGCACCTTGTTAGGAAAAATAAAATAATAAAGACTCATGGTGTGGGTGACATTTGAGCTGGATCTTGAAAGATGAGGAAGTTCCCAGGTAGAAACAGCACAGGGAGGAAGGTTACAGATGGATAATACTGTCAGGACCTTACCCTGAGGAGATGTTCTCAGAATCAAGTAAGGTTGGAAAATACTTGGAAAGTAAAAGCACAGTTTCAGGAGAAGGTGTTGATAGAACTTGGTCAGCTGTTCAAGGAAAATCTGAGGCCTGATTAGAGGCTTGAGGAGACAGAGTCTCGCTACATGTATGGCTTGTCCCCTGGAAGGTTGAGGGCACATCCTGGTGTCTGTTTCAGGGGAAGAGGAAACAAGGGGATTTTAACTTTTTCCCATATTCTCAAGTACTTCATAACCATCAGGAAGCTGGGTGACTGCAGCCCCTGTGCTCCCCTAAGTTGCTTAGGCAGTGTGGCAGTAAAACCATCCTATCACCTAGCTTTTGAGCTCTTGGCCAGCCCTTGGAGGTTCCATGTTGTTAGTGTTTCTATGGGATCCTTGTGACTCCTAGCCCCCCATGCCACCAAAGAAGATATGGGGATGGTGGCAAATAAACATGAAAACATGCTCAATAGCATTAGTCTCTCAGTTCATTTCAGTTCAGTCGCTCAGTCGTGTCTGACTCTTTGTGACCCCATGAATCACAGCACGCCAGGCCTCCCTGTCCATCACCAACTCCCGGAGTTCGCTCAGACTCACGTCCATTGAGTCAGTAATGCCATCCAGCCATCTCATCCTCTGTTGTCCCCTTCTCCTCCTGCCCCCAATCCCTCCCAGCATCAGAGTCTTTTCCAATGAGTCAACTCTTCGCATGAGGTGGCCAAAGTACTGGAGTTTCAGCTTTAGCATCATTCCTTCCAAAGAAATCCCAGGGCTGATCTTCAGAACAACAGACTGGTTCCAGATAGGAGAAGGAGTACGTCAAGGCTGTATATTGTCACCCTGCTTATTTAACTTCTATGCAGAGTACATCCAGAGTCTTTTCCACTGAGTCAATTCTTCGCATGAGGTGGCCAAAGTAATGGAGTTTCAGCTTTAGCATTATTCCTTCCAAAGAAATCCCAGGGCTGATCTCCTTTCAGAACAACAGACTGGTTCCAGATAGGAAAAGGAGTACGTCAAGGCTGTATATTGTCACCCTGCTTATTTAACTTCTATGCAGAGTACATCATGAGAAACGCTGGGCTGGAAGAAGTACAAGCTGGAATCAAGATTGCCGGGAGAAATATCAATAACCTCAGATATGCAAATGACACCACCCTTACGGCAGAAAGTGAAGAGGAACTAAAAAGCCTCTTGATGAAAGTGAAAGTGGAGAGTGAAAAAGTTGGCTTAAAGCTCAACATTC
>NW_011495077.1:1836999-1865946 GCF_000754665.1 Bison bison bison | reverse complement strand
CAGAAAAAAAAGATCATGGCATCTGGTCCCATCACTTCATGGGAAATAGATGGGGAAACAGGGAAACAGTGTCAGACTTTATTTTGGGGGGCTCCAAAATCACTGCAGATGGTGACTGCAGCCATGAAATCAAAAGACGCTTACTCCTTGGAAAAAAAGTTATGACCAACCTAGATAGCATACTCAAAAGCAGAGACATTACTTTGCCAACAAAGGTCCATCTAGTCAAGGCTGTGGTTTTTCCAGTGGTCATGTATCGATGTGAAAGTTGGACTGTGAAGAAGGCTGAGTGCCGTAGAATTGATGCTTTTGAACTGTGGTGTTGGAGAAGACTCTTGAGAGTCCCTTGGACTTCAAGGAGGTCCAACCAGTCCATTCTGAAGGAGATCAGCCCTGATCAAAACCTCAATGAAATGTCACTACATACTCTTTTGAAATGGTCGGACTTTTGAAGCTGACGATACCAAATGCTGCCAAGGATACAGAGCAACAGGAGTATGCATTCCTGGTGGGAATTCAAAATGATATAACCACTTTGGAAAACAGTTTGGTTATTTCATATACAGTCAAACTACATTCACCATATGACCCAAAATCCCATCCCTGGAAATTTACTTAAAAGAAATGAAAACTCCCCTCAAAGACCTCTATGATCCACTCAAAAACTTCTGTGTAGGTGCTTATAGCAGCTTTATTTATAATAGCCCCAAACTGGGAGCCACCCAAATGTCCATTGCCTATTGAATAGAAAACTAATACATTCATATAGTGGAATGTTCCTCGACAATAGAAAGGGAGTATTAATGTATACAGCAACATGAATGGATCTCAGAACCACCATTTTAAGTGAAATAAGCCAGACACAAAAGGCTGCATACTGTATGATTCCATTTATGTGACATTCTGGAAAAGGCAAAACTTTTGGGACAGAAGTTAAATTGGTGACTTCCAGAGGTAAGGGAAAGGGGCTGACCTCAAAGGAGCACAATATAAAAAAGGACTTTTCGGGGTGTTGGAAATGTTCTATACAGAGGATGTTGAAGTGACTAAACAACTGAATACATTTGTCAAATCTCATCAAACTGTACACTTACAAAAATGAACTTTACTAAATGTAAATTAGAACTTGAAAAAGCTGAGTAACAAAAGATTCCCTTAAACCTTGTTACCCTAAAATCAGGTTCAGGAAGACGACATCCAGGATTCTACCAGCTGCTTAGGGCTCCTCTTGAGCACACAATATCTTGAGCCCACATTCATGCCCTGATGAGAGGCTGATTTTTCCCCAAAGTCAGTGCCCACACTTCCATGCTTACTTCTGACTTCTAAGCCTGAGCAGGGCATGTTCTGAGCAAGCAATCCGCATTTGGAACCCCACCTACTAACCCCTCCAAAGTTTCAGATGCTGGTGATGAGCCTGCGGCATTTTTGGCTCGCCTGTTACAGTCTCATCATCAGGACCGAGGAGTGTTGCTGCTTCTGTCCAGAGGGATCCAGTAGTCTCCTTATGGCCCTGAGGATGTGTTTGGGGGTCTGTCATTGCAGTGCTCCTCACATGGATCAACTGCTCCAGTGTGCGGTGGGCCACCCGGGTTCAAGACGTCTTCACAGCTGGCAAGCTCCTGGCCCTGGGCCTGATCATCATCATGGGAGTTGTACAGATCTGCAAAGGTGGGTATCATCAGAACACGCCAACCCTTGCGTGTATACACACCCTCGCACTGTCTGTGGATGTGTGCACAGCCTGAGATGTCCCAATTCTATCCTTTTCTTACGTATTATTACTATTTATTCATTTGGCTGTGCCAGGTCTTAGTTGTGGCATGCGGGATTTAGTTTTCCCAGAGCAGGGATTGAACTGGGCCCCACTGCATTGGGAGCCTTAACTCCCAGTGCAACTAGGGGAGTCCTTGAATGACTTTTCGTATTCACTTGCTTGACAAAGGGGACAAGAAACCAATTTCCCCAGGATGGTTGGGAGCTGAGCACCCCCTGGGGTGCCAAATTCTCTCCTCCCTTGCTGACCTCATGGTTCCAAAACAGGTAAATGAAGATTCCATATTTCTAAACATTGCTGTTTGTCCCAGCTCCAGGAAAGCTCTTTGTATCTTATATTTTATCTTGTCTGTATCTTAAATGGGAGACAGAGGAGATTTTTACACATTTCAGAAATTACTCAGCTCCACAAGAGAGAGCTCTACATTCCTGGGGCCCCTGCCAACATTCCCCATTGGATTGGCCCTTTCCAAGCCTGAGTCTATTTGGTTTCCATGGTTCCCATGGCAGCACCAGACTTTGCCTAGTGTCACTACCTCCTAGAGAAAGTCAGATGACAAACAGGGGGACCTCCCACCTGCCCACAGGCCCTGGAGGTGGTACGGTGTGTCTGGATTTCGATTCCAGGAAACAGAGTTAAGGTTCAGCTCTATAATGGGCCTAATAATTTTCATCCTTTGGATTCATTTCTTTAGCAGGTGGTATTATTTTCAAGAGTTGAGACTTAAAGAAATCGCTGGGCTATCTTTTCAAAGATATGAGGCTCTCCTAATCTGGTCTCAAAGCCTTCTCCCGATCACTCTCATCTCATTATTTCCTGTCTAAATGCTCGATTATGGGTGAAGATATAACATATGGTCAGCTACTCTGTATCTCATTACAGTCTTAGCAGCCTTTCCTGAGGACCCCATGTGTACAGGATACTGTGCTGAGGGCTGAGAAGGCAATTGGAAAGCTGTCCACTGAAGTTTCCCCATCTTCAGGAGATGTATTCCATGAAAAGATAGAGCAAACACACACCCTAGGAAGAGACAGGAGGATATTGACAAAGAAAGCACAGCAAGCTTGAGCTAATGGCATCACAGAAGCTTATGTTTGAGCGTCTGTTGTTCTTGCTGCTTTCTCCATGAAAATGTACAAACTTGAATATGAGGGAGGGTGGTCAGAAGACTGCCAGTGACTCCACTCCTGCATCTCTGAGTCCTAGTGAGCCAGCTCCATTTACCCTGCCCTGCCCAGTAACCTCTCCCAGTCTTTCCTTCCAAGGAACTCTGCCTTTTGAAAAAGGAACATTCAGAGCTGTGCTTTGGACCTGAGCCCCCACTTGAACTCATCATTATCATGTTCTGGGGGGTCCTGAACTTCTTGGCCCATTTTGGCCCCACTTCACCAATATGTGTGGTTCACTGGAGACCAGGGACCTGGGGCTGCCAGGCTCTGACATGTGTCTCTCTGAGCAGCCTCTTGTCTGTGTGTCCACAGGACAGTACTTCTGGCTGGAGCCAAAGAATGCATTTGATAATTTCCAGGAACCCGACATCGGCCTCATCGCATTGGCTTTCCTTCAAGGCTCCTTTGCCTATGGAGGCTGGAACTTTCTAAATTACGTGACTGAGGAGCTTGTCGATCCCCACAAGTGAGTTACAACAGCTCTCCCCCTCCCCCTTTCAATATCCAAGGCACCTGCCACTGGAAAGAGGGAGCCAGGTGCCCACCGCCCACTTCTCCCGATAGCCCCCTTCTGACCATGACCTGGAGAAATGGTTCATTTTGAACCATTCAAAATGGTTCAGCCTGAAGAAATGGTTCATTTTCCAGGAACTTAGACCATTTGTCACTCACCCTGCAGGAGAAAAACAATCCAGTGACTACCCTGGAGCAGATTACAAGCTGAAAGTGGTACTGAGATAACTCCACTGCCTTAGAGAATGAAAAGTGCCCTGAGAGAATTCCAGGCATCTTACTCACCTGTCTTGCAACAGACAGGTCTTTGTCTTGAGATGTAGGAATTATGAGGGGTGGGGGGAGCGCATTGTGGAGACTCTGGTCAGGAAGAGATAAACAGGTGTGGAGTGTACTTCTAGCCTAAGCTGTCTTATTTCCTTTCAACTGTCCTGCCCGTATGGAGACAAAATCCACCCCCCAAGTAGAGGGAACATCACAGAAGGCTGCAAGGTCAGCTTCCTGCAGAGAGACAGAAGGCACTCCCCAGACCCCCTGACTAGGCAGGTGGTCCCAGGTGCCAGACCTGCCCCCTCTCACCTCCTCTCCCTCTACAGGAACCTTCCCAGAGCCATCTTCATCTCCATCCCACTGGTCACATTTGTGTATGTCTTTGCCAATGTGGCTTACGTCACTGCAATGTCCCCCCAGGAGCTGCTGGCATCAAATGCAGTCGCTGTGGTAAGAAATTAAACCTGAGGAGGGATAAATTAGGAATAGGGCCTAACAGAGATGCACTACTATATATAAAATAGATAAAGAATAAGGACCTACTGTATAGCACAGGGAAATATATTCAATATCATGTCCTAACCTATAATGGAAAAGAATCTGAAAAGGAAGATATATATATATATAAATATATCACTGAGTTGCTTTGCCTGAAACAGTAAGTCAACTATAGTTCAACTTAAAAAAAAGATAGAAATCAAACTTACATGCGCTCAAAACTAAGACCACATTGTAAATCAACTATACTCCAATAAATATTTAAAAGCAAAAACTCTCATACGCCCTCAAACCAGGAACAGTGACATAGCCTCACTGGTTTAGTCCCACTCACTTTCCCCCGATCCATGACTTTGTGGGTTTGGAAGTCTTCTCAAGTCCTCAGGGCAGAAGCCACACCTTCAGGTGTCCAGGAGCAATCAAAATATTTACTATCTGACCCTTGACAGAAAAGTTTGCCAACTCCTGATCTGTGGTGGTAGTTTAGTCACCAGGTCCTGTCTGACACTTTCAGTCCTATGGACAGCAGCCCACCAGGCTCCTCTGTCCACGGGACTTCCTAGATAAGAATACAGGAGTGGGTTGCCATTTCCTTCTCTAGGGGATCTTCTCAACCCAGGGATTGAACCAGCATCTCCTGAGTCTCCTTCTTGGCAAGCCGACTCTTTACCACTGAGCCACCTGAGAAGAGCTAACTCCTGACCGAGGGCACTTTAAACTGTATATGTGATGATTGTATAAAGGAGATGGGTTCCTCCTCAGAAAGTCACTGTCTTGCACAAGACATGCCATTTCCCTCTGCCTCTATGACCACGCCTGGACAACCTGACTCCTTCCCGCATCAGGGAAAAGCGTGTGCAGTTTGTGTTCTTTGGGGAAAGAGATCTTGCAGGTCCAAGGCCTTCTGGTCCTTGTTACCTGGGAAAGACCTGGGAACCACGTAGTTCCCTCATGCGGCTTCACCCGGACCACAGCCCCACCCCACCACTGTTACCACACGTCTCATCTCTGAAGACCATCAAGAAAGAGGCCCTGCACTGTCCGTTCACAGACATCAACCCTCCCCAGCAAGACAGCTCTTCTGAACAACCCCTCCCCCAAATGTGCTATGGGTTATGCATAAAGACAAGTGCCGTAACTCAAGTATGTCCCTGGCTCAGAGAATGTGGAAAAAGCTGCTCCCCAACATTTTATATCCTTTCAATACATGAAGACTAGTGTATAGCTTCACCACCTTTTCTTTAGCCTACGTAGTGGTTTTTTCTTATCATACCAACCACCCCCCCAATATCTTCTGTTTCTATGAATCAAGATTTATTTCTATTTTACAGATGGAAAAGCTGAGGCTCAAAAATTAAGAACTTTGCTCAAGATCTCATAGCTCCTAAATGCTAGGCTATGATTTGAACCCCAGCCCTCCTGACTCATTAGTGTATCTTATACTTGAGGCCTGGAATCACACTGCTGGCTTCCGGTCCTCACCCTCCACTTTCTGGGTGTGTGATCTTAGGCAAACTACTTAATTGCTTTGTGCCTCAGTTTCCTTATCCATACAGCAAGGATAAAAAATGTTTATTATTATTATCACCACCACACACAGCCTTGTTCATTATTCAGTCCCAAACATTACTGACTCCCCACTGTGTAGTCATCATCAAGGGACCTGGGGGTGCACGAGCGGCCAGGACATGGACTCCATTGTCCCTCCTTCCCTGGACTTTAACCCGAGACTCAGCAGGGGTGGGTTTGGGAGGGAGCCTTCTCAGCAGTGACATGCATGTGGAAGGCTGTGAGCTCGCTTTCTCTACTCACCCTCTTGTTTTCCCTCTCAGACTTTTGGAGAGAAACTCTTGGGGGTCATGGCCTGGATCATGCCCATTTCTGTCGCCCTGTCTACATTTGGAGGAGTCAATGGGTCCCTCTTCACCTCCTCCCGGTGAGTGCCATCCAGGCCCTTCCAGGGCCAGGGACCCCTCTGCTGTGCATATTGCTCTGTATATGTGGGGGGGGCTTGTCTCCATCAACGGGGCTTTGTGTGGGCGCCTGGCGGAGGAGCCTGTGCTGCTCATGTGGTGACGCACGACGTGTGTGGCTTTACATGTGGTGGCAAGAAGCACCAGCCTTCCCACCTCATGTCCAGAGGAGCAGAGGGCTGAGGAGGCCCGAGCCGTGTGCTTGGCAGCAGGACAGCATCTTGCCTGCAGCCTCGGAGTCCCTTTTCCACTTGCCTAGAAACAGGCCATGCTGGCTGGAAAGGAAACCCACTCTGAAAGAGACCAGGAGGGACCCATGCCCGGGGCCTCTGGGCTGACCTCCCGTGAAAGTCCTGGGTCCAGACTGCAGGTGGAACCGGTTCATCTCTGAGTGCCCTGAGGGTGCAGGCTCCTCCCTGTTGAACAGACAAGCAATTGTGGAAGGCCCTTGTGTGGCCACCATGAGACTCGGGTAGGGGTGTGAAGTGAGAACTGGGGAAGAACGAAAGGGAAACATTTGTCCAAAGCCATATCTCACCCCAAACTCTCAGGGAAGCCCAAGGTGTGAGTGGACCCAGGAGTCCCCAGCCCCCACCTCCGCACACCCGGACATCTGGCCCCCTCTTTGATGTCCCATCTCTTGTCTCCAGAATGGGCGGTTGAGCCCAGCAGATAATGGATGATTTCCATTGCTGTGGCTCAGAGGGTTCCTCCCAGGGTTCTTAGGAAGCCCCCCTCCCCCAAGGACACAGTCCTACTCACAAGCTGTGAGCCCCTGAGTTCAACTGCTTCCCAAGCCACCAGTCATATCAGGGAGGAGTTCCCATGAAATGACAAACGAGTGTCATGTTTTCAGGACAGGGAAGGGAAGAGGGCAGGGCAGGGAAGAGGGAGTGTGGGCGTTCCCTTCACCCCAGGACCCTCCGGCACTCACCCACGGCAACCTCGTATGCGTGTTACACAGGAGCAGTGGCCGCCTGGAGGCCCCAGCCAAGGGCGAGCGGTGGAAGATCAGTGACCCCTGAGGCTCTCTGGGATCTTTTGGAGGAGAGTGACTGGCTCCAGTCGCTTTAGAGTGGGGTTTGTCCCTCGGGCAGGCTGAGCAGCAGTCTGCGTGCATGTAGTCCGGCTGTGTGTGCATGCGGAGGCGGGGGCCCGGTGCGCTCAGCCTTGGAGTCAGAGGCACAGCTCACCCAGCAGGCCTCCTCAACTCATCCTTCCAGTTCCTTCCTCCCTTCCCTCCTCTCTCTTACTCCTTTGTGTTTGGGGGAAGGGAGAGGATGATTCTTCCTGAGGAGTAGGCGTGTGTATGCGTGTGTCACGCTTAATGTCCTGTCTGCTCCGTGGTTGGCTCGCCGGGCAACGATTGTCTCTTGTGAACTTGACTTGCCAGTGCTGTTGGACCTGTTAACTGCCTTGGTCCTGGCTGCATGTGGAGGAGAGAGATGAACATGGGACCCTGGTTATGTGCATGGTGAGGCCCACAGAGCACCTGGGGCCCCCTGGGTGCATGAGGCTGCCCTGCAGAGGCGATGCCGTGCAGCTGCATGAAACTATGAAATGGGCGAGGTTGCTGATGGTGGCAACGATGGTGTGCATATGGGTACTTGGGGCCATAATCAACCCTCACACTCCTCAGGAGCTGCTGCTGATAGCCCCACTCTCCCCCATACCCAAATGACAAAGTGACAGTTCTCTCCAGACCACCCAGCGTACTGACTCTCTGCCATTCTGTCCCCCCATCACATCCCCTTCCTCTCACCCCTTAGCTGATCCTTTCCCTCCAAAATCATAGAAAAAAGAAAAAGTGGTCTAATTTCTACTAATATGTAAATGACTCCTAACAGCTTACAGTATTCTTTTTTCTTGGGAGAGGAAAGAGGAAGAAGGGCTGCTCTTTATGTTAAAATTTCTCTCTCTCTCTCTCTTTTTTTTTATCCTGGCTACACTGGGTCTTGCTGCATCAAACAGGCTTCTCTAGTTGTGTGTGGGCTTGGTTGCCGCACAGTATGTGGGCTCTTGGTTCCCCAACCAGGGATCAAACCTGTGTTCCCTGCATTGGAAGGCAGATTCTTAACCACTGGACCACCAAGGAATTCCCTAAAATCTCTCTTTTTAAAAATAATTTGTAAACATCAATATCCAAGTCATGATACTGTAGTATAGTTTTGCAGTATATTACCAATGGGAGAGTTTTGGGTGAAGTCTATGTAAGGTCACATTATTTCCTCCAACTGCATGTGAGTCTACAAGTATCTCAGACAGAAAAATTATCATTATTTTAAACTTAAAAAATATGTTTGGGGGAATTTCCTGGAAGTTAAATGGTTAGGACTCCATGCTTTCATTGCCAAGGGCCCAAGGTTCAATCTCGGTCAAGGAACTAAGAGCCTATAAGCTATGGCACAGTGCAGGAAAAAAAAAAGTTTGAGTTTCTTGTCTATTTTTTTTCAATCTTTTTTCTCTTACAATATCTTTGTATGTACTCCTTTTACTAACTGTATACATTTCTTTAGGATGGTTTTTTGGGATTAGAATAAGTAGTTTAAGGATATAAATTTTCAGGTACATACCACAAAATACCCAGATCATAAATGTTCAGATTGATGAATTTTAACGATTGTAGACAACCATGTAACTACCACCCAAAACACGATGATATAGAACATTTCCACATATCCCCCCCCGCCAAGTTCTCATGTGTCCCTTCCTCATCCACATCCATTCCCTACCCACAACAAGAGCAACTACTTCTTTACCAGGATATATATTTTCATGTACAGTTTATTCCTCATGCCCCAAAGAACCTATATTCTCTGAGGGGGGAGGTACATTTTTTAAGGGATTAAGGCATTAAGCAAAGGAGAGAAAGGCTACTCCTACAGCTCTCCAAGCTTTGTGAGAGACAGAGTAACAGCACGTCATCAGGAACCCCAGACCACACACAAGGCCTCCACATCCCTGAATCCATCCACGTATCCACTGACTGCCTCTGGTTTGCCTGCACCTGCATTTGTGAACGTGGGTCCTTTGACTAGTGGGCTGGAAGGTGTGCACGAGGAGTACTTGGCTGGAGTGGAGATGCTCCCTTGTGGGCAGAGGTGGACACGGATGAGGGAGCTGGGCTAGGGAGGGAGGCTTGGCTGGTCCATGGGGCATCCCAGGCTGACCTGCTTTTCTCTCTGCCAGGCTGTTCTTTGCCGGAGCCAGGGAGGGCCACCTTCCCAGCGTGTTGGCCATGATCCACGTGAAGCGCTGCACCCCCATCCCAGCCTTGCTCTTCACAGTAAGGGTCCCTCCTTCTGCCAGCCCTACACATACCCTCCCTCTTTGTGCTATTTTGAACTGGGAGTTCATACTTCCCACACGTGCCACTGTTACCCTTGTGCTCCTAGGTTTCTTGGGGCCTCTGATAATCTAGCAAATGGTATACATGGGCCTGATTAATATCAAGAGATATAGCAAGGAAGAAGCCTAAGTCCTGAAATGCCTTAAGTCTCCCAGGCCGGCTCATTTCATTCTTCCATCGTTTTGAGTCAGACTGAAGTAGCTGCTTCCAGATTATACAAGCTCACAAAGAAGCTTTTTTCCTTGGCTCTTCCTGCCCCTGTTACCCGCAGGGTTGCAGCTTTGGGCCTCTGCTCCTGGCTGATCACAGCACACTCCCACCCTTCCCCATCAACCCTCTTGCCCGAGGAGGCTCTGCCAGTCCTGGGGAAACACCATTGAAATAAATCTGGTGTTCACCAAATCTGGTGTCACACCAAATAAGAAAAATCAGAAGGGAAGACTGGTAAACTGAAAGTGGAAAAAAGGAAACAAGGGGGTTGTCTGGTAAATGGAGGCAGAATTACACAAGAGTAGAATCATTTATATAGGGCATACAGAAAGAGAAAGACTTATCCCCAGTGAGTCTTTGGTTTTTTGTTTTTCCTTCTGGATCCCAACTAAAATATCAAAAATGACTTTGGTCTAACAGAGAAGCAGTTAGACCAGAGAACAGAGCTCTCAAGAGTCAAGGGCATTCACTGTACATTAGAAGAAATTTCAGAACGTTCCGATACAGGAAGAGGGTCATCTTGATTGGTCAGTAGTGAAAGGCAGCTGGAGAAGGCTCAGTGCTCCCAGTGAGCCACAAGCTTTTTTCCAGTTTGCGCCATTGGTGCAGGCTTATGATGGCAACCCACTCCAGTATTCTTGCCTGGAAAATTCCACGGACAGAGGAACCTGGTAGGCTACAGTCCATGGAGTCGCAGAGTCGGACACGACTGAGCGACTTCACTTTCTTTCTTTTCTTTATGACTACAAGGCAACTACAGTAAGAATCTGGCTTTTTCATCCCTTAAATTCTTCTTATTTTCACCATCAGATCTTACAGGAGAACTGAGCCTTCTATTGGCCTTAACAACTTAGCAGAGGGAAAGAATATGCTTCTGAGAGATCCACTGAGATGATTTTGAAGTTGGGAAGTGAACTCTGTCAAGAAAACTTCAGAAGGATGTTATGAGGATTACATGAGTTAATATTTGTAAAATGCTAAAAATAGAGCCTGACACTTAGGAAGTGCTATATAACTGTTTATGACATTTAAAAAAAAAAAAAGGAAAGAAGAAAAATAAATTAGATGACTCAACCAGGGAAAGAGGATGAGGGCAAGAATAAACCTTAATCTACAGTTAACAGTCTTCCCTAAGGGATAAAAGACAAAATTAGCTTGAGCTTCAACTAGGGAAGAAATATAAATGAGACCAGAGTGTCATAGAGCTGGGTGCCACCAGCATTGCCTGTCCAGGTGTATACAGCCAGCATCTGTTCTGAGTGGTTAGTGCCCATGTTGTACCCATGGTTAAATGTTTTGATTATCACTCCTGCAGTAAGAAGGAACTTCCTGGTGATGAAGCTGTTAGCAATGACCTGGGTTTCTAGGAGAAGCTATAAAGTCTCCATTTTGAGAGATCCACTGTGGAATGGCATTGTCTGCCTAGAGGCAGGCGAGCAGCCTGCCACCAGTAAACAGCTTATCCGGTCTCCCAGGGCCTTTCTGATCACTGAGCTTCTTCCATGCCCCCCAGTGCATCTCCACCCTGCTGATGCTTGTCACCGGCGACATATACACGCTCATCAACTACGTGGGCTTCATCAACTACCTCTTCTATGGCGTCACGGTTGCCGGACAGATAGTTCTTCGCTGGAAGAAGCCGGACATCAACCGCCCCATTAAGGTGCTAGAACCTTCCTGTGGGGCCCCCTCCCCCTCCTCCGCTGCTTCTAGCTGAGCTCAGATTTTTTAAAATCACCTTGTTCTCACTGTTGACCAAGCCTCATCATCTCCACGATGGTGGGAGACCCTTTGGGAAGCAAAGGGCCATGTGTGAAGGGGGCAGCCATTTCCATTCTCCATGGGACCAGAGCAAACTGCAGCTGGAGGAATAGGTTCCATGACCTGATAACTTCCATCATGTCATTATTTCCATCATGTCATTTCTTTGTTTCCTGTGGCTCTAAGGCTTTAAGAAGTCAGCTGACTTTTCCTGGACCTTCTAATCTGACTAGTCTCCTCCTTGTCCCTCCACGTAAACTGGCTTTACTCATTCAGTCTCTCCATCTCATCCCAGAATGAATTTCCTTCTCCCATCTGCCTCTCCAAATTTTAACCATTTTCCATACTCAAGAACCTTTCTTGAAGTTTCCCAGTCCACTTCAGCACTCCATGATCCTCCCTTTTTAAACTACTGTAGCCTTGCACATAGTAGGATGCCTGGTAAATCTCTTGATTGTACAAGAAATAATTTTGTGATAGGAATAAATGGGATTGCTCAGAACAACGTATGCTAGAGTGCTACAGGTTCTCCTGCAAATTTGAAGAAGAGGATATATCCCTGAGCTATTTGAACAATCCTATTCTGGAAATGAGCTTCCCTGGTGGCTCAGGCGGTAAAAAATCTGCCCACAATGCGGGAGATCTGGGTTCAATCCCTGGGTCAAGAGGATTCCTTGGAGGAGTGCACATCAACGCACTCCAGTATTCTTGCCTGGAGAATCCCATAGACCGAGGAGCCTGGCGGGCTACATTAGTCCATGGGGTCACAAACAGTCAGACACAACTGAGCAACTAACACACGTTCTGGAGACACAGGGAGACTAGATGCTCTTCACATCTCTGTTTTCCATTGCCACTCTCCTGCCACGCTTAGAAAGTGTGCTAGAGGGAAGAGGAAGCAGAATAACGCCATCTCCCTACCACTTTCTTACCCTCCGAGAGGAGAGGACAAGAGGAGAAAGGCAGTGAGTCTAGAACCTTGAGGAAGACTATGGGGGACTTCCCACCTGTGGTCAACAAGAGGATGTTGGGCCTGTAGAGTCTGCTCCTTCTTGAAGTAAACAAGGCCCTGGGCTGCCTCATACCACACTAGCTTTCCTGATTTCTTGGGTCTTAGGTTTATCCTCTCAAATGGCTTAAAAGAAATTGGAGCTGACTCTGGTGAGAGGAGGGACACTTTCCTTACCCTGCCAGCTGGGAGAGAGTAGGGGTCTGGTTGACAGGAAGTTTCCTTCTTGACCCCATTCATTTCTTCTGCTCTCCTTCACCTTTGGCCCTCAGCAGACGTATAGCAATATACCAGCAAGCTCGTCAACCCCCACGGGCTTCTGTGACTGCCGCAGGCATGCAGCTGCATGATGAAGCCTTGTTTGATCCCTCCTGGGACGACAATGAGGATTGTCCCCTCCCTAGGCCCCCACACTGCTCTTACTGTCCCACTGCCCATGTTCACCAACATCCCTCGACATAGCACTTGCCCTGTCAAGACTCGGGGTCGGGGAGCCACAGAGCTGAGTGAAGCCCAGCTTTGCCCTGCAAATGCTTCCCTTTGGGAAGAAGAGGGAAGATGTTCTGATCTTGGGGGCCACAGGGGCCACACAGGTGACAGCGACTCTGATCCACAGGTCAACCTGCTGTTCCCCATCATCTACTTGCTGTTCTGGGCTTTCCTGCTGGTCTTCAGCCTGTGGTCAGAGCCCGTGGTGTGCGGCATCGGCCTGGCCATCATGGTGACAGGGGTGCCAGTCTACTTCCTGGGTATTTACTGGCAGCACAAGCCCAGGTGTTTCAATAAGTTCATTGGTGAGTTGCTGAACATTATGGGCAGCCAGAGGGCCCCTGGTCTGGAGTAGAGTGGTCACTGGTCTGGCTAGAGAGCCCCACCAGGATCAGGAGGCTGTCTACAGAGCACTGGAGAAAGGGTTGCCACAGGAAAGGTCTCTGCTCAAAGACCTCTGAGGAGAGAACTCTGGGCATTTCCATGCAGACCTTAGGCCTGCCGGAGTGGCCATCCTGGAGAAGCTGCCATGGGCTGGGTGGAGACCCCAGAATTGGCGGTCAGTGGGCCTGGGGCCTTGATGAGGAGGAGCAGCCAGCAAACAGGTGTCCCAGAAATGGAGGAGGCAGTCAAGGCAGCCATCTCCTAGAGAGAGAGTCTTCTAGAGGAGCCTAGCTGAGGCCAGATGCTGAGGCAGGAGAGTGGGAAGGGCCTTGGCCTGGTTGGTTGGCTTGGTGGGATGCTCAGTACTGACTTGGCTTCTGTGTGGCCTCCTCCTACAGAGTTGCTGACCCTGGTGAGTCAGAAGATATGTGTAGTTGTGTACCCCAAGGGGGCCGAGGACCTGAAGATGGAAGATAGGAACCAGGACATGGAGCAGCAGCAGCCCATCTGCCAGCCCCCTGCCTCCAAGGACAAGGATGCGGTGGGGCCCTGAGGACCACCCTCCCCTCTCAGCTGCCTCCTCCCTCCTCTCCCTTTCTGCCCTCTGCCCAGGTCCCCCAAACACACACACACACTCGCTCACAAAGTCACACACACCTCTGCCTCTGTCAAGCAGGCACAAGACCTGGGTATGGGTGTGAGAAACTATAAACAAGATACTGACATTTGTGCCCAAAGATCTAGCCTCCTCCCACCCCAAGGCCTGTGTCTAAAGCCACCTCTCCCTCCCTGGACTGCCCCCCTCCCCTGAGCTGCCCAAGTTCCAGCTGTTAGAGGAGCTGCCAGGGGTGCCCTCCACAGCCCTCTCTCCGGGGTCCACACCCTCAGTCGCTTCCTCAGGAACCTGAGTTCAGTACTGCCTTCCCTCCCCATTCCTGAGCTCAAGGGAGGCCTCAGCTCCAAGAGAAGTGGCAGCAACTGTGAGTCACCTGGGACGGACAGACTCAACCAAATCTGTCACCATGAAAGGTCAGCTGGAGAGACCCAAGGCCCCCTCCCTTTACCAGGGACCCAAGAAATCAGAGGTGATGCTTCCCTCTGTCCCATGGCTCCTGGCCACCACCCTGGCCTGGCCCCCTGTGCAAAGTGAGGCTCCTTGGGACAGCACGTCCCCACTGAGCTGAGGACCAATGGGCTGGAGAACTGCCTTCTCCCCCTCCCCCAGCCAGGCCTGTGGAACAGATTGGGAAAGGCTCAGATTGCAGAAACTCAGCCCTGCCTCTGCCCCTGTATCCTCCCCCGAACTCGGTGCCAAAGCTTCCTGAAGCCAGAAACTTGCTTATTATCAATGTAGTGGACATTTCTCTCCTAATCACAAAGCAGCTCCACTCCTCTTCCTTCCCACTTCCATGGGAAGGAACCCACCACCCTGTGACCCCCTGCGGCAATGCCCCCACACAGCCCCAGGCAGCCAGCAATGCCAGCACCCCCATCCTGCCCTTTTCCTCTTCTCTGGACCTTAGCTTCAGGACCGATGGTGTGAAGGCTCCCCAAGCCCTTCATGCCTGAAAGTTGAGCCAAATTAGCCTTAAGTCACCTCCCATCCAAGAACTGGAACCTAAAAATACCCCCTGCTTCTAGCCCTCCAGTCAGACCTGGTATGACAAGCCTTTCCAGCGGGAGGGCTTTTCCCATCTCCCCAGAGGTGCCTAGCCCATCATGTAGAAAACTGGGGAGAAAGTGTATTCTGAAGGCCAATTCCTCCCCTACCTCAGATCATCCGTCCCTCCTCCTGCTCCCATCAAGATCCTGTCTGGACAGCCTCCAGGTCAGGATGAGAGGGCCATGGCAAAAGGTCACTGTGGAGGGCTCATAAAAGCCCTTTCTCTGTGGTTTGCGGACTTGGAGCTATCCTGTCCTGTAGGCAGGGCTGCCATTCCCTGTGCTCCAGAGAAGGTATTGTTTGTTGTTTGCCCAGCCAGGGCCCTTGGAGCCTCCCCACCTCATCTGTTGTGCTAAGGACTGGGATTCTTTTATCCCAGGCAGAAGTCCCCCTCCCCCCAACTCCTCATACTGTTTGCTGCAACTGGAATACCTGGGTAGCCCTTCTGGCCTACTTGGCCTCTGGCTTCTCACCCGGCCTGCCTGAGCCTGCATCAGTGAAATGCGGGTTTGCTCCAAGTTGTGGTCCCTTCTGAGTGGACTCCAGGTGGACTGTGGCTGGCCCCTGGAGGGTCAGGGGACCATCCTCTTGTTCCCTCTTGTCATTCCTCCAACCTCCTCCAATTATTGTTGTTGTTGTTGTTTTTGTAAAGTGGATGCCTTACTTTTTGGATAAATATTTTTGAAGCTGGTATTTCTATTTCTTTGGGATTTTTAAGTTTTTTGGGTTTTTTCTCCCCTTCAGGGAGGGTTTTGGTTATACCTGGATAATAGTCTTCTGTCTTTGAGTTTGTTTAGGTTTTAGAATTTTGTTTTGTGAGGTTTTTTTGTTTTCTTTTTTGTTGATGTAATAAAATTTTAAATGGAAATGAAGTTGGTGGTGTTGTTAATTCAATGACCTTCCAAGACAGAGTGGCCAGGCACTTCCTGTCTCTGTCAGGAGGGAGGTCTTTGTTTACCAGGTTCCTCCCAGGATGGCATTCCTAAAGGCCCTTGCATTCCATAGCTTTGAGGTGTCCTGGGGCACAGTGCTGGCACATTCAAACAGCTCCCTCTCATTTTGAAACAAAAACTCCTTACTTCCATGAAGTCTGAGTATTATTGTTCATACTGATGTATTGTGCTGTTCATGTGTGCCAGGTCACTTCAATTGTCTGACTCTTTGCAACCCCATGAACTATAGCCTTCGAGGCTCCTCTGTCCATGGGATCCTCCAGGCAAGACTACTGGAGTGGGTTGCCATGCCTTCCTCCAGGGGATCTTCCTGACCCAGAGATGGAAACCACGTCTGTTACATCTCCTGCACTGGCAGGCAGGTTCTTTACCACTAGCGCCACCCGGGAAGCCTGTATTGTGCTGAGAGCTAGCAAACTATCTGGGAAGAAGAACCTCATCTTTACCCAAGGTGGAAACCTGGGCGAGGGACAGACAGCGCCAAGCTGAATGGAGGGAGGTGGAGGCGGGGGTGGTCCCCCAAGGCCCCGTCAGCCAAAGGCATCAGAAAGGAACAGGCTGAGCCTGTGGAGAAACATCCCCCAGTGGAAGGGGCTTAGGAAAGCACCCAGCTGGATGCCAGAGGTCTGATGTGAGGGACTGGGAGGTGAGGTGGGGTCCACTCAGCCACCCAAGTAGAAGAAGAGGAGGACTGAGGGACCAGGAAAGAGGAGGAAGCAGTCGAGGTAAGGACAAGTACCTCCTGGTGCTCCGGGTTAATCTCTGGAGGAAGCTGACAGGATTAGATCTGGTCCCTCCTCTGCGGGCAGCCCTCCCGCAGCCTGTCCTGAGACTGCATCATTCCAGAGCTGGCTCTGCTGACAGACACGCGGAGGCGGCGGGGGCGGAGTGGAGGGGTGTTAGGACATCACTGTTCACCATCTGGGACACTGTGAGGACACTGGCAGGCAAGATGCCTCCACTCCCAGTCCCGGCCTGGCCCCAGCATAACTGTTTTGTGGCTGGCATTCTAGACTGAGGCTGGAGGCTTGCCACTCACAGCGGCACAGACACTTGGCTCCGAGGCCCAGCTCAGCCACCAAACAGCTGTGTGTCTTTGGGCACGTCACTTCGCTTATTTAGCACTTTCAGAGGGATGAAAAAAGAAGATTGAACCTAATCTCAAAGGGTTCCCGAATCTCCTAGCCCACGGCTGTCCCAAAAGAGTGAGGGCAAGCTGGGCAAAGGCCAGTCTTGTGCAAGAGGCCCTTCTCCAAGCCTCATATCCACCCTTGGGGAGCCCCCAGTTCCCCAACACACGCTTGTTCTTTTCCCAGGCTGCCCAAGGCTTCCTTGTGTCACCCCATTCCAGCAAGTCCAACCCTCTCAGTCCCTAGAGACACCTGTCCCTGGG
The DNA here is from genome assembly GCF_000754665.1 of Bison bison bison. Lineage (NCBI taxonomy): Eukaryota > Metazoa > Chordata > Mammalia > Artiodactyla > Bovidae > Bison > Bison bison. The sequence continues at coordinate 1,848,535 of NW_011495077.1, read as the reverse complement.
AGCCCCCTCTCTTTTGTAAGGTGACACTTGCTGATCTTTCAACCTGCTCAAAAGGGCAAATGTGGGTCTCCTCCTAGGCAACATGCATTTATTTTTAACCTGGGCCTTTATGCTGTCTTAACTGTGTCAGTCACTTTAATGTGGGGAATTTCAGATCCTCTGACCTTAGGGAACTTGGGAGCCTTTGGTGAGCACTGAAATCACAGCTATTTATGTATTCATTTATTAATGTGGTCAATAAATATTTCTCTAACCACAATATCCAAGATTTTGCTATGCGCTGTGGGAATAGCAAACTTACCCTTGAATTTTCCAAGTCAGCACAGACTTCAAATATTTTGTTTCATTGTCTCCATAAGAACAGTCATATATGTCAACCCACCTCTCCTTAATTTTAATTCAGGTAGCGTGGTTACCTTAGCTGAAGAGGTGTCTGACCTTACTTTAAGGAGCAAATAGTCTTTGCGGGGAAAAGACAAGAATGCATATGGTACCTGTGGTGCACATCACAGCATTACTGCCCATACCTCTGGGCTCTGAGCTTCTGCAGGCAGGACTGGACTGGCCAGTTCCCTGAAGTTTGTGCAGTGCCTGGGACCTACAAGGTCAGAAATGCTTGTCCATGTATGTATGGCTGAATTCCTTCACTGTTCAACTGAAACTATCACAATATCTGTAACAGGCTATACCCCAATGGAAAGTTAAAAAGTCTAAATTTAAATAAATAAAATTAGAAGGAAAAAAAATCTTGTCCAACTGAAGCTTCAGACAAGGCTACAGAAGCATGTCTCCGGAGAAGAGCATGGCACCCCACTGCAGTATTCTTGCCTGAAGAATTCCACGGACAGAGGAACCTGGCGGGTTACAGTCCCTGGGCTCACACAATTAACTGAAGCCAGTTAACACACAAGGAGACACAGATAAACCCCCACAGAGTGTAGTCATAGGAGGGCAGGAAGGAGACTGACCGGCTCAGCCCAGTTGCTTTCTATACATTATCTTATTCAAAGTTTAAACAGCCGACAAAGTAGGCATTACTACTGCTATTTTACAAGTTCGATTAAGTAACTCGCCCAAGGTCACCTAGCGGTAGGTGACCGAAGGAGCTTTGAGAATTGGTGAGGGAAGTGGTGTTTGAACTGAGGCCTGATACAAAGTCATTAAGATACTACAGATGCATTGTTTCAGTTGGGGCACCCAGGTAGCAACTGCAGCCGCAGGGAGAAAAGGATTCCAGGTGGCCACGAAGGGCTTCTATCCGTTCCTGCTCAACTCCGCCGAACCCAAGAAACCCCCCTGCCCTTGGCTGGCACTGCCCTCCCCACCCGCTTCCCGTCCAGCGCCTCCCCCTCCCAGACGCGAGACGTCCAGAGCGCCCCGGTTACTGGGAAACACGGCGACGTCAGCCCGGGAGGTGAAGGGCCGAGACTGCTTATCTACCCCCCAGGTTGAGCTCCCGAGCTTTCTCATTTCCTGCCGGCCTATTTGCACACCTCCCTGCTTCCTCCAGGGCGGCTCGCCCGCCAGACGCAGTCTCCCTCTCCCCCAGGGTGCCGGGCTGAGGGCAAAGAAGCTCTCTCTGAATCACTGAGCGTGGCCTTCCCCTATCCCTTCTTCCCCGGCAGGGCAGCGGGGTGGGGGTGGGGGGTCAGGTTCTAGAACTATACCATTGCCTTTCCCTCCTCCCTACCCAGGTTAAAGCTTCATCCTTGCATGACCTTGGGCAGCTCAGCCTCTCAGCCTCCTTTTCCTCCTTTATAAAGCAGAGATAAAAATACCATCTGTCTTGCTTACTTGCCTATTTAATTCACAGGTCTGCATGGAAATGGTCTGCAAGGAAAAGTATGTTTCAAGGATTGAAAAAGCATACCACCAGAAAATGCAACGCCCTAACCATCATGACTATTTCATCGTGGGGGTGGAGGGGTAGAATTCCTCCTCACTGAGACAAGGGCCTGGCCCTAGTCCTCTCTGCCTGCCTACTCTCCCTGCAACTGCCCTGCAAACCCCCATCTCGGCCATTTTTCCTCTTCCTCATTCTGGGCGTCTTGCCCTTGCCAGGGCTGTGGGAGCCTGCCCTCTACTGTTCACCTGATTCATGAGCACAGAAACCACTCAAGTCCTGAATTTTGGATCAATATTACCACCTGGTGGTTAACTGAGGCACTGCTGCAAAACTGAAGCAGTTCCCGGCTGGTAGTGTTTGCCACAGGGTCCTCTGAAATGAAGAGAAAGTAGAAATCTCCCCATCAGGGACTGGAGATCTGTCTCCTGGACACTAGCAGATTCCTCATGCTAGGTCAGAGCTTTTGGAGAAAGTGCCTCAAGCTATGCACAGAAATGGGGGGCACTCTAACTAGAGGGGTAATTGCCTGACTTGCAGGGAGCCCTACATCTGCACATCTTATTTTAGCGTTCAATGTGGTACATAGTTGATAAGGGTGAAAGAGAGTGAAAAAGATGGCTTAAAACTTAACATTAAAAAAACAGATTATGGCATCTGGTCCCATCACTTCATGGCAAATAGAAGGGGAAAAAGTGGAAACAGTGACAGATTTTATTTTCCTGGGCTCCAAAATCACTGGGGACAGTGACTGCAGCCATGAAATTAAAAGATGTTCCTTGGAAGGAAAGCTATGACAAACCTAAACAGCATATTAGAAAGCAGAGATATCACTTTGCTGACAAAGATCTGTATAATCAAAGCTATGATTTTTTTCAGTAGTCATGTTCAGATGCGAGAGTTGGAACATAAAGAAGGCTGAGAGCCAAAGAATTGATTGATGCTTTCAAATTGTGGTGCTGGAGAAGACTCTTGAGAGCTCCTTGAACTGCAAGGAGATCAAACCAGTCAATTCTAAAAGAAATCAACCCTGAATATTCATTGGAAGGACTGATGCTGAAGCTCCAATACTTTGGCCACCTGACATGAAGAGCTGACTCATTTGAAAAGAGCCTAATTCTGGGAAAGATTGAAGGCAAAAGGAGAAGGGGGTGGCAGAGGATGAGATGGTTAGATAGCATCACAGACTCACTGGACATGAATTTGAGCAAACTCCAGGAGGTAGTGAAGGACAGGGGAGCCTGGTGTGCTGCAGTCCATGGGGTCACAAAGAATCAGACACACCTGAATGCCTGAACAGCAATATGGTACACAGCTCCTCTATATTTACACCACTGAGGTCTGGCCCTTGTGCCCAATTTACAAAACCTTTGGCCTTCACAGGGCACTCACAGCACTTGCTGGTGACGAAAGAATCAGTGACACATTTCTACGTGTCCTTTCCTTTTCACTGAACCTAGGTGGATCAGTGGTAAAGAATCTTCCTGCCCGATTGAACTGCCAATACTCAGGTTCAACCCCTTGGTCAGGAAGATCCCCTGGAGAAGGGAATGGCAACCCACTCCAGGATTCTTGCCTGGGAAATCCCATGGGGAGAGTAACCTGGTGGGCTACAGTCCATGGGATGGCAAGAGTCAGACACAACTTAGCAACTAAACAACAACATAGTCCCTTTTGCAGATGAAATGTGACAGGTAAAAGCCAGTGTCTCTGACAGGAGGGAGGAGGGAGTTCCCAGAGAAAAGGGAAGGGAGAGGGGCCCGGTCTGAGACCAAAAGTGCAGACAGCGAGCCGTGGGCTTCTCCCTGAGACCCTGAAACAGAGCCCCAGGAAGAGGTGATGACAAAAGAGAAGGCTTTTGTCAAGCCTCACAAGAGGAAGTGGACTCAAGAGACACGCATCGAGGTCAGAGAACGGCCATGCAGAAGGAAAAAGAGCAAACCAAGCTGCAGCGAGCTCCTGAGCCCTGCGGCCCGGCCACAGGAAACGGGCAGAGCCCTCAGGACCTGTACAGGGCAGAGCGCCAGCCTGAGGCTCTGGCAGCACAGGCCAGGCGCTGGAAACATCAGAGGAGTGCAGCTGTTGCTGAGGCCGCCAGGGTCTGGGGCGTGGAGCCCAAGCCCTGACCAGCCCTGCCAAGACAGGGCAGTCAGGGACAGTGCCAGGTTGCTAGAGGTAGCCTGGGCTGGAAACATGTGAAGGCTTGGGCTATTGCACAGACCCCGTGCAAAACTTAGCTAAAGAGCCTGCTCTGCTCCAGAAGACAGATCCTAGTGTATGGCTTGGTCCCAGACTTATCACTACTTCCTGTGTGTGTGTGTGTGTGTGCTCAGTCGCTTCGGTCGTATCCGATTCTCTGTGACCCTATGGATTATAGCCCACCAGGCTCCTCTGTCCATGGGATTCTCCAGACAAGAATACTGGTGTGGGTTGCCATTTCCTCCTCCAAGGGTTCTTCCCAATCCAGGGATCGAACCTGCATCTCCTGCATCTCTAGCACTGCAGGCAGATTCTTTACCACTGAGCCATCTGGGAAGCCCATCACTACTTCCTAAACCCCTCAAACAACATCCCTGGCCTGCACCCAGGAGAGTGGTTTGGAGAGGTGGGTCTACAAAAGGAACAGGGTGGCTCTGGGGGTAGGTGGAGCCCAGCACTGTTGCTGCGGAGGGTACTGAGAAGGAGGTGTGTCCAGGGAGGAGCTCGGATCAGGCTGGGGGTCGGCACTGGAAGAGGGTTCCTCTCTTCCTTCTGACTGGGCACTCATTCTGCACAGGACATTTGGAAGTCAGAGGGAGGAGGACACTCAGAGTGAGCTGTTGCCCTCAACGAGGATTCTGGAACCCCCTGGACTCGACGGGGAGAAGGAGACATTCCCAGAAGCATCGGCTCCGGGGCATCTTAGAACCCTGGCTTGGGGCCTGACCAGAGTAGCCCCCATCTGCTAAATAGGCCAGGGGCCCCGATTCTCTAAGGCTTACATCCCTCCCTCTGGGGTGCGCCCTGCCCCTCCCTGAGTCACCCCAGGGAGAGAGGGGAAAAAAGGGAAGAGAAAAGAGGCATTGACTACAGAGGAAGGAAAAGGAAACAGCAGAGGAGGGAGGAGAGAGACCACACAGGAGTGGGTGACGGCGGAGATCGGAGAGGGCAGATCTAGGGCAGGGGGCAGACAGCCGAGCATCCCGGAGGGTGCCCCAAGAGCGGGGCGGCCAGGGGCGGGGAGCCGTGGGGGCGGGCCGGCCATGTCCCACGGGACCTACTACGAGTGCGAGCCCCGCGCTGGCCAGCAGCCACTGGAGTTCTCAGGGGCCCGCGCGGGGCCTGGGGAGCTGGGGGACATGTGTGAGCATGAGGCCTCCATCGACCTGTCTGCCTACATCGAGTCTGGGGAAGAACAGCTCCTCTCCGACCTCTTTGCCGTGAAGCCGGCCCCTGAGGCCCGAGGCCTTAAGGGGCCCGGGACCCCTGCCTTCCCCCACTACCTGCCGGCTGACCCCCGGCCCTTCACCTATCCCCCACATACCTTCGGCCCCGACAGGAAGGCCTTGGGGCCTGGCATCTACAGCAGCCCAGGGAGCTACGACCCCAGGGCTGTGGCTGTGAAGGAGGAGCCTAGGGGGCCTGAGGGCAGCCGAGGGGCCAGCCGCAGCAGCTACAACCCTCTGCAGTACCAAGTGGCACACTGTGGGCAGACAGCCATGCACCTGCCCCCAGGCCTGGCGTCACCCAGCCAGCCACTGCGCGTCCTCAAGGTAAGAACAGCTCAGTTCTCCTCCGTGCCACCCAGGGGCTGGAGGGAGGCCGTGTGGACGGGGTCTGTGTGTGGTGTTGCTGTGTGAAATCTACCCACCCAAGCCCTCTGTGCTCGCCACCCAGCCATGACCCTGCTTGGCCTCTCTGTGAATTCACTCCCACCTGAAGCCCCACTGTGTGGCTGGAATCCATGTGTCCTGCAGTCTCTGTGACCAGCTGGCCTGCCCTGATCTAAGGGCATCCCCCTCCAGCTTCTCTGCTGCCCACCAGCCCCCTCCTCTCCTTTCTGTGCTGCCTCCTGCTTCTAGAAGAGGAAATGCCTGCTGAGGGTAGAACTGGAAACTCAAGACAGATGGAAGGAAAATGGCCTCAGAGCGTGTGGGGGACATGAAAGGCAGTATGGGTCCAAGCAGCGGATCCTGTGCGGCTGGCAGGGCGGTGGTCGTTCTGACGGGGCCAGGAGCTAGCCCTGAATCCCACATTCCTCCGACGCCCCTCGTGTGTTCTGGCTGGTGGGATCCCTGCCCCACACCCTCACTCCTTTCCCTCCGTGCCTCCCCCTCCAGGCCCCTTTGGCCGCTGCCGCGCCCCCCTGCAGCCCGCTCCTCAAGGCGCCCTCCCCAGCGGGCCCCTCACACAAGGGCAAGAAGGCGGTGAACAAAGACAGCCTGGAATACCGGCTGCGGCGGGAGCGGAACAACATCGCGGTGCGCAAGAGCCGGGACAAGGCCAAGCGGCGCATCCTGGAGACACAGCAGAAGGTGCTGGAGTACATGACTGAGAACGAGCGCCTGCGCAACCGCGTGGAACAGCTGACCCAGGAGCTGGACACGCTGCGCAACCTCTTCCGCCAGATCCCTGAGGCCGCCAACCTCATCAAGGGCGTGGGGGGCTGCAGCTGAGCCCACCTGGCAGACTGTGGGCCCCAGCTCCCGAGCTCAGCCTGACCCTTCGGACACCCGCCCTCGCTGGGGCCCCAGAGCCCCTCACAGGCCCAGCCAGAGAGAGACCATGGACAAGTGGCAGCAGGTGGCAAGGAGGAGGGCAGGCCCGGCATGATGATTCTGTGGCTGAATAAAACTGCATATGACTCGGTGCTGGGGCTGTGCACTGGGCCTGGGCCGGTGTGGGTGTGTGGGTGTGTGGGTGTGTGGGTGTGTGGGTGTGTGTGTGATGGAGGCTCTGCGGGCAGGGAATGCAGGAGGCTAGGTCTGTATACCTCTTGATTCCAGGCCCAAATACACACTTGGGAAATTCAGCAGACAAGCTGCCCATAGCTGTCCCCCAGCATACCACACAGCCAGGCCTGGTATCTCTCCCGCTGCTCTTCTCTCCCTGGACCCGGCCCACTCTACTCCCACCCTAGAGGACCTGGAGTGGCCTCTGGACATTCCCTTAGCAGAGCTCTGTGCTTTGCAGGGAGATCTCTGTATCTCCAGGTCCTCCTGCCCAGGCCTGCCGACCCTAGCCCCGTTCTCTCTCACCTTGAGGTGTAGCTCTGGGACTTCCTGCCCCAGGAGACCAAGGGAAAATTCCAGATGGCTCTGATGTATTTATGGTCACTCAGCAATTGATCTGAGGAGAAGGAAATGGCAACCCACTCCAGTATTCTTGCCTGGAAAATTCCATGGACAGAGGAACCTGGCAGGCTACAGTCCATGGGGTCGCAAAGAGTCGGACATGACTAAGTACATCAGCACAGCAGCAATTGATCTGAAACTCAATCCCTTCTCCCCAGTTCCCAAACTTCAGTCTACCAGACTGACAGACCCCCATGCTTCCAATCCACCCGTGCCCACCTTTGTCCTCCATTCCTCAGGGCATAGGTTCCTTAAAGAATCTGAGTGCTTGGGGGACGAATCAGCTGGGAAAGGCCTCCAGACCTGTTTGTATACAAGAAAACTGATAATGAGGAGGAGGATGACACCCGGCCCTGTGCAATGAACCCCATGTGGAAAGCAGTTTTTTCACAGAACTCTAGCCTGAGAGGCATACTCCGACAGTGCTTGACAGCCTCAGTTTGAATTTCCATCTGCTACGTGCTAGTTGTGTGACCTCATGCCAGTTACTTCTCTCTGTACCTCAGTTTCCACATCTGCAAAATGGGAGGAGTAGTAATGCTGTATGTTCATAGACAGTGCCTAGCACACGGTGAGCACGAATACTTGTTATTGTTTCCTTTTGCTACAACTGAAAGGACCTCAGAGATCTCATCTAAACTTCTCATTCTGCAGGTGAGGAAACCGAGGCTTCAGAGAGGGAAGGGACTCACTCATAGAGTCATGAGATAGGTTAGGGGCAGAGCCAAAATTAGCTCCATAAAATCACAGATCTCAAAGGGGCTGGAAGCAACCTCAAGAGATCATCTGGTAGGCTTTGCCCTCAGACAAGAAGATAGTGTGAGCCGCATTTGATAGATAGCTGAGGGCCGGAGGGATAAGAGGCATTCTCCGGAAGCTCACCCAGGCCCTTTGCTGGCTCCATACATGCACCTGTCTCTCTACTTTGCACTCACACCTTCCCCTTGGAGGTATATGGAACAGTGCAGGGCACAAGGGTCCCGTTCAGTCAGTAATCAAGGATTGTCGGATAGAATCAGAGACATGAGAGATTATACAGGCTGGTTACAGTCTCTCCTAGGTCACCAATGACTTACAGGCCACTGCTGAGATAGCAGTGCTAGACATCAAGGAATAACCTTCAGAGAGGGAATCTGGGGTATAGATCTTCCTAGTCCTCTCTCTCTCCCCCTACCTCCACATCCCCGGGTCAGAGCCTCCACATTGCAGACATCTGTGCACTGTGCCTACCTCACCCAGGACTCAGTCTCTTTCCTGCCTTTGCCTCCGTGCCTCTCAGGCACCATCTCCCCTACATCTGTGCCCTGGATCCCCCAGCCCCAGGTCCGGTTTGGACAGACAGATCTGAACCTCACTAGATGGTTTATTCTACCTGAGTTGGGAAGAAGGAGGCACCCATCTCAGTGGATGCCTGGAAGAATCCCACACCTTCCTTTCAGCCCAGGGGGATGGGTTGCATAAGGGGGGTTAGTACAGAGCATGGTAAGTGACTCAACCTCCGGATTTCCTCCTCTCAGCTCAAGACCACTGCCCCTGGACTGATGTTCAAGGCTCTGGGTGATGGGACCTGGGTTGCTTCAGTATCTGTCCAATTTCTTTCCCACAGTTCTGAATCATGTCTCCTCCCAGCCCCCAGCACCCGGGGCTCCCCGGGGCGGGTGCCTGCCACGGGGTCTGGAGGAGAGCCACAGCCCCAGGTGAGAGAAGCGTACCTGGGCCCTGCCTGACGCAGAGTGGTGAGCACACTGCAATCCTCTGTGACAGATCGTATCCCGGAGAGAAGACAGGTAGCCGGAAGTCACACTTTCGGAATGAGGTTTTTCAACTGGTTTGGTAAATTATTCCAGAAGTATTTGTTGAGCATCTTTCTCATACCAGGCCCTTGCAAGTTTCTGAGGACACTGTAGTGACCAAGATAAGTCCAACTCTTAGCTGAATAATTCCTCCACCTGTTGTGTTCAGGCAGTGCAGGAGATTGTGGGTCGCAGGAGAGTGAAGTCAGGTACTTAGCCCCTAATGCCTGGGGACAGGACAAGGACTCTGCAGCTGCCTCACAGCCTGGGAGGGTTATGGCTCTCTGCTGCTGCTGGAGCTTACCACTCCTGCAGCAGGTAACACAGCAGAAGGTAACACTGAAGTTGAAACCTTAAAAATGTGCTAGAGGAGGCAGATGTGCTAAACTGGGGGGGAGGGGAGCAGGGGGAGAGCAAAGGCCAAGGCTGTGAGGTGTCCTGGTCCAGAAGAAGCAAGGAGAGCTGGTGAGGCTGACTGAATGGAAATGTGGAAGAAGAGTAGGCCAGAACTGCACCGCCCTCCCTCCAGGACAGTCTTCATCCTCTCTGAAGCAGCAGGCTCCCTGCACCCCGAGCCCCTCTTCCCCCACCACCCTGCCGCAGAGATGCCTGCATCCAGAGGTGGCAGAAAGAAGGCACCCCCGGGAAGGGTGGTTAGTCTCACCCTTGCCTGGGGAAGGTACAAGGTCCTGGGACAAGGGCATGGGAACTTTGAAAACCAGCAAATCAAGGTCCAAAGCGCACACACTTGTGTTCCCTTGGCTTTACAATCCACACTTTGGCCCACTTTTCCTTCATGAGCAAAACTGGGACCAGTGTAAGAGTCCTAAGTTGACAGCCCAGATCGGCCCCAGGGAAGGGGGAGAAGGGAGGATGTTGGACATACCACCAAGAGGGAGGAAGTTGTCCAAGGTGAGCCTGCCAAGGTCAGTCCGAGGTGGCGGTGGCAGCTGCTTGTGAAAGCTGCTCCCCCTGCTTGGTGCACACCTCCCCACCCCACCCCCCACGGATTGCCACATGCCCGGGCCCCCAGGGCCCCCATCCCAGTGTTGCAAGATCCCGGTTGGGGTTGTGGGGGTAGAAAGGGGCCTCTTCACCTCCACCCCCTATCCTACCCTGCCCCAAGCCAGTGAGGGGACCATGGGATGGAGGGGGCCATATGCGAGATGCTGAGGCAACAGTAGCCAGGGCCTGTGCTCTCCTCCGGGACGGTCACTTCCTGTCACCACCAGTGGGCAGATCTTTCCTTTCAGGACTCAGCTGGGGCTGGTCCCCAATGGGAAGGATCCAACCTGGACAGGACTCCAGGCTGGCCTGTCAGCTGCCCCCATAAGCAGACCTGGCTTGGCCCCAGAAAAGCACCAATGAGAAGTTCACGAGGAGGCACATCAGAAACTCCCTGAGGCTACCTCATGGGAAATGATGGGTATTTTCAGAGGAAAATGGCTGCACCTGGCCATCAATTCTGACTTCATGGAGCAACAGAAGAGTTCTAGGACTTGGGAGAAGGAAGTCTTCCTACTAGGGAGAGACTCCCCATGCAGAGCTGGAACCTCCCCTTCTCTTTCAGAAACCCAGATCTGAGTTAGGTGGAGGCAAGCCGTACATAGCATGGATCCCCACACCCCACAAGCCAAGCTTCACGCTGAAGCCCCAAACTGTCCAGAACCCGATTGCTCCCCACACCTAGCACTGTCGCCCTGGCCAGACCATCCAGCCCTGCTGCAATCGGGACGGTTTGCAAAACGCCTGTAGCTCCCGCTTTGTCACCATCTGAGGTTAGGACTGCGCTCGGGAGATAAGCCCAGGCCCCACCCCGCCGTCCCGAGTGAGACTGCTGGCCTGCTGCAATCGGGACGGTTTGCAAAACCCCTGCTGGCTCCAGCTCTGTCACCATCTGAGGTTAGGGCTGCGCCCCAAGATAAAGTCTAGTCCCGCCCACTGGCTCTGCCTTCAAACCTTACAGGCAGCAGGGCCAAGAGACAGAGCTCCAGGGAAGCCTACTCAGGGTCTGGAAGCCTTAACCACACCCAGTATGAGGACCCCTTCTGCCTGTCCTCTCCCTCCTCTTCTCCCCTTCATCCCCAGCCTCACTTTTGCACCCTGTCCTCATGACCATCCTTTCCCCTCACTCTCCATCTACCTTCCCACCTCCCTTCTCTCTCAGCACTCTCATTCATTCATTTACTCAAACAATACTTACAACCCTCTGGGCATTTTGCTTGTTTTAGGAGCTATAGGATCAGCAAGGACAGTCCCTGCTCTTGTGGGGTTTACAGATTCACAAAGGGGACAGACAAACATACCCCCACCAATAAATAGATGGTTCTAAATTGCAGGCAGTGCTATGGGACAGAAATAAAGTGTGATTGTGACAGATGCTTATAAGAGAATCTGATTTAAAAGTGAGGGTCAGGAAAGGCTTTTGGAGGAAGTAACATGTAAGCAGACACCTCAAAGGTGAGTAGGAATCACTGTGGCCAAACCTGAGGGCTCCCAGCAGAGGCAGGAGCTCCCCAAGCAGGACCTTCCCACTCACTGGCAGACGCTGGGGTTGGAAACAGACT